>NC_139606.1:90142838-90700934 GCF_964270895.1 Podarcis filfolensis
CTAGGATCGACGAGCTGGTTTGTGTGTCTTGTTTCATAGGCTGCATAAAGAACATGCCTTTAAAGCACATTCATCGCCCAAAGAATCCCGGGAACTATAGTTTACCCCTCACCGAACTAAAATTCCCAGTCCCTTTAAAACAATTCTTTGGGGAGGGGGTTGGAAATGTGCTTTAAATGTACGCAACCTTACTGAGATCAGCCTGGATATTGTGTTGGCGAACTATAAACCAGAACTAGAAACACTTGCCACTTTCCTCCCAATACTTGCCACTAATCTCCTCTTTGCCTTTTTTGCTGGATGCTGGCTTCCACTTCTGCCTGTGATCAGAAAAAGTACCAAAAACGGGAAGCTGCATTATTATGGTAAGACAATTTGTCTGTCCTCCTAGCCTAGTATCCTCAATTCTGGTAGTAGCTGTCCAAGGTGCTGATAGGTCTTTCCCATCACCTGCTATCTGATCCTTTCAACTGGAGATGCCAGAGATTGTACCTGGAGTCTTTTACCTGCAAAGAATTGGGCTCTTATCAATGAATTACAGTCGCCTGGCTCTGAAATGGGGTCATACTGTGAATTCACCGATCTATCTCTACTACTTAGCATTTGAGCCAGGCTTCAAATATTCAGGTTCAGGTCACAGATCAAGACTAGCAGGCTACAAAAAACAACTTGCTACAGTCCATTCTCTGTATAAACGGGACTTAAAATGGCCTATTGTTCTCACATACTTGTTCAAAGGAAGACCAGGGTAAGGGTTATTTGATGACAGACTTTTGAAATGAAGGAATGATTTGGATGTGATGAGTCCCCAATTCAAATCATGAAGAAGCAATCCCATCTTTAACAAGACAAGGAGCTACTAGCTCCCCCATGGCGGACATGCTTTGGTCCTGGGTTCAATCTAGGGATGGACAGATCAGCCTATTTTTTTTTCACTTTCACAGGCATTCAACCATAAATCCATTCCCTTCATTTTCTGCGGATATGACAAGTTAAAGTCAACATTTAAGTTGTATCCATTGTTCCTTAAAAAAACACATTATGTATGCCATTTGTAGGCACTTTCTCCTAAAAGACATTATTTTTGAACACACACAATTTGCATGTCGTGTGCATTTCTTGAAATGAAACTGCACTGCAAAATTTGCCAAAATGTGCTATCTGCTTGATAACTGCCTGCTTACGACATAAAAGTCTAGGAGATGTGAATTAGGTTTGCTCCCATTTTAATAGAGAGAATCAGTTAAATTCTCCTTCACCCCCAGATTATTCTCTACTAAAGGATCTAGTAGACCTGGGGAACATCTTTGCCTGAAATCATGACACTACCAGTCAGAGTAGATGATACCAACCTATATGAATCAATGGCTCTCATTATAAGGCACTGGCATCTGTTCATGTTATAAGCTGCATAGTGCTATCAAAACTATGAATAATTTTAAAATATCATTTTTTTGAACTGCACTCCTTGAAATATTCAGATTTCCCCATTTCCTCCCCTGTTTGGTTTCCCTTTCCATCTTTTTTGCACTTCTCCCTTGTTTATAACAACTGCTGAGCCAAAACCAGCATGTCACCAGCAGAAACTAGCAATAGTGGCAGCTACTGTATATCTATAAAACCAATGGAGCATTTGGAAGGTGGAGGTCAGCGGGGCTAGCATATGGAGCCACAAAGCCATGGAACACTGGCATGCCTTGACTCGTTGGGAGGTGTCTGCTGCAGATGGCAGAGACCCAAAAGCAATCAGGAAGAATTCTTTTGGCTGTGGGCAATTCATCCCACTCACTGTTACATTTCTAGCCTGCCAAGCTGGAGTGTATGACTTTATTCCAGATATTGCACACGCACACACAAACACAAAAAAACACATGGGGCAGGCAGGAGATGATTTACAGTGCAATTTTGGCTCCAAGTTTATTATTGCTTTTGCTAGTATGTATGTATTTATGAGAAGAGAATCGAAAAGATAGTGGGATGCGATCGTTTCTGTGTTTATGAAGAATAGCAATAGCAACGCTGTTTTATTATTAGATCTGAGAAAGAGGTCTTGTACTTTTAGGAAAAGGTGAACAAAGGATTGGTGACAAGAAGTCCTCATGAAGAAATGGAATTGAGCATGGAGGAATATATTGACCTAATATGTTCACTTGTTTTTAAGTAGTTCCGGTATCAGTGGTATGGCTCTTATTGGTGATGTGGGTTGTGCACATAATTTTCCTACAGGTCGTTGTCCCATTCCAAAACAAACTATTGTTGTGTTAAGATAAGTTTAAGACTCATCTAAAGGTTGATATTATTACTGGCCACAAAGTAGATGTAAATTCATTTATTTATATTAGATTTCTACACCAAAGGATGTTAGTTGCTGCAGCTGAGGATTACAGAAAAGTAACAACTGACTACCGCTGCTACCTACCATATTTCCACTCCATTGCAGCTATTATCTACAAGTATATAAGCAAAGCACAGCTTCCATAATTGTTTCACAAAACATCATCTTGGCTTCCTTCCTTGCAATGTTGCACCTGCAATATCCCACCAAAAACTTGGGGGACAAAGCAGGAAACTTGGCAGGGTCTAAGGGCTCCACTCTCATAAGAATTTCTATTTCCAGATTTTCCCAGATCCCGTTATATTATCACAGAACTTCAGTGCACACTTATACTGTGATTGCCCTGCATTTCTTATTTTGCATGTTCCCAGCACTCAAAATACCTTTTAGCTACTTGTCTACCCATTGACACAGTGATAATCTTATTGAAAGGGTCCAATCATCATGTTTCTTGCCTGACTCTATAAATGCATGAATTTCAATGCATGATCACAGCAAGCTTTTTAAAAAGGCATTTTTTTAATGTTCCTCCTGCCATTATGCTGGGTGAACATGTCGTGAGAACATTCCCATTTTCCAAGGATTTGGAAATGGAGAAAATGGAGGGAATATTACTGACATCTTTTTGTTTTCATCAATGTGTTGCAGGTGGGGCAGTTGCCCCAAACAACATGAAAATAAAGAATCATTGAAATGCAAAATGGAAATGACCTATTAGGTCATTTAATCTGCCTCCTTCCAAGTCAGGGTTTTTCAGACACTCATTGACTGAAACTGTGTGATTTCCATTACTGCTCCAAGAAGATCAAATTCAATAAATCTTACACTTATTTCCTCTAAAAGACATTCCACCTTCATGTGCTTTGTTTTCCATTTTTCATACACCATTTTATAGACCAATGTTAAACAATTCCACTTGCAGCTGGAAGATTTTCTTTATTTATAGACGGAGTATCATCTTAGAAATGCTATTCTCACTCTTGGCTAGATAGAGATATATAATACAACACACACACACACACACACACACACACACACACACACACTATCCAGTTTTACAGTCTAGAGGTTACCAGAGTACAACCCACTAAGTTATGCTGCTGTGCAATTTGAAGTCATTTTACTAGAGCTTCCATTAGCCTTCCCTGTTCACCAAACACTGGAATTAGTGGAAGTGTGCACAGAAACAAGGCCTGGTGGATTGCCTTCAGCTACCATCCTACCACTGAAGGTACAGGTTTACCAAAGAGATTTGCTTTATTCTTCTTTTCCTAACGTATCCTTTCATTCTGACAGCTGAATTGCCACGAGCTGATTTATTCAGCAAGCTGGCCGCAGTAGACTCAAGACCCAGACTTAGCAATTCCTGCAAGACAGCAGCTAATTTAGAGCCCCATCAGTTTAAATTATTGAGACCCACCATGTTTATCCACATTTAATTTTATCTGCCATTGCAATGATCACTCTTTCCAGGGCTATGAAATCCTTTCGCATCCTCACAGTCTGCTGTGGACAATTATGTCATATTCTGGGTCATTGGTGAATTTTGCCACCTGGCTGTCTGGGTTGCTTTCCAGTCATAACGAATACGCTGTGCAATGATTCTGTTTCCAACAAAGAGCATGAGGGCAACTTGATGTTTATCTCTTTCACATATTTGTCTAAAATGGATCACTTGCACACACGTACCATCTTTTCATCCAGTTGCTAATCCGGGAAAGAACCTTTCATCTCTTGATCTAACACTGGTTTGCTTCTCTTAGAAGCAGTTGATAAAAAATTATTCAGAAAGATTACAACAGCAAGGGCTTTGGGGGGAGTTCCTATGTTGCTAGCTGCCAGTAACTTACATGTAAAAGGTAAAGGGGCCCCTGACCATTAGGTCCAGTCATGACCGACTCTGGGGTTGCGGCACTCATCTCACTTTACTGGCCAAGGGAGCCGGCATACAGCTTCCGGGTCATGTGGCCAGCATGACTAAGCCACTTCTGGCAAACCAGAGCAGCCATTTACCTTCCCACCGCAGCGGTACCTATTTATCTACTTGCACTTTGACGTGCTTTTGAACTGCTAGGTTGGCAGGAGCTGGGACCGAGCAATGGGAGGTCACCCCATTGCGGGGATTCAAACCGACGACCTTCTGATCGGCAAGCCCTAGGCTCTGTGGTTTAACCCACAGCGCCACCCACGTCCCCAACTTACATGTACACACACACACAAACGCTTCTTACTTTTCCAAGCACCTCTAGCAAAGGGATGTGTCAAAGACAAAAGCCTTATTGAACTGAATGTGAGTTGTGCAATCCATTCATTATCTTCAACTTGGGAGATGCATGAGAAATATTTTCCGGAGATACCCTGTGAACTTGACCACTAACTTCTGAACTCTCTAGTTTCTACCAATGGGAACAATCTAGCCTACACTAAGCACATAAAAATCAATCTTATATGCAGGACTTTTTTTTGAGCCAGAACTCAGTTCTGGCACCTTTCAGGTGGGTGCCATCGCCATTCTAAAAGAACAAGGGAAAACAGCACTGAAAAATAGCACTGCTTATATGGTAAGTAAGGAAGTTGTTAGAGGGCACATTCTGGGGCCTACGCTGATAAGGGTGTGCTAGAGAGAGGGCAGCCCCAACTTCTTTTTATGGAGCTTGGGGCTTTGAGGTCCCAACCTGAACCAGAGGCAATCACCACTTCAGAGCTCCTGCAAAGGAGAGCGTCTGCTGAATTTAATAAAGAAAGAAGACTACCAGGGAGAACTGGAGAAGGTCCATAGTTCAGAGGCAGAGCACCTGCTCTGAATGCAAGAACATCCCAGGATCAACCCCTAGTATCTCCAGGCAATCCTGAGCTAGACGGACCCAGAGTCTGACTTGGTATAAGGCAGTTTCCTGTGCTCCTGTGAGTAGTTCATCCACTTGCCACGGGGGCTAAAGCATATGGAAAGTAAGGCGGGTGCTCTCTGAGCTACCCACAGAGCTACCCAACAGCAACGCCTGAATCCCAGGCAGATGGCATTCGGGTAAATACAGCTGGGACATCATGCCTGATCAATGCCATTAGTGTCAAAACTCAGATAGAGTTTTGCACGCTCACTCCATCAATGCCTGTGAGGGAGACCCGCCACTAACAATCTCCAAAAGATTAGAGGATGAAATTCTCCCTGCTTCCCAAGCCACTGCTGCTTGACAGTTTCCATTAGCCCACCAGGCAGCTCTGGGCAATCAGATGCGCTGTCCCTGGCCTCTCCTCCCAATGAGACTCATTGCCGCAGCCTGTTCTACAAAGTGCACTGCGGTGCCAGAGGGGAGCTGCTGAATCTCCCCAAGCAGCTGGCCAGTGACAGGCTGTATCTCCCACTGGGAGCAATTCCCTCCCTCCTTGCTAACTGAGCTCCCCACTCACTCCCTCGGCCAGTCCGGACACCTGCTGTTGTTGTTGCTTTAAATTCATGTGCTTGCTCAGGTACTTAGCTAATGCTGCATCCTCCTGACATCTTCAATAAACCAGAACCCAATTACTGCATGAAGGAATCAGGAGGGGGAAATATAATTAGCCCATGCTACAATTACGTTCTGTGCCATCTCTAGCTCCATCAATGAGAATTGATGGGAGAGTGCTGTTGCACTCAGGTCCCGTTTTTGAGCTTCCCATGGGCATCTGGTGGCCACGGTGAGAACAGGATGCCGGACTAGATGGGCCATCTGTGGCTCTTCTTATATTCCTGATATACACCCCTAATCACAAACAGAAACTCAGTGCCCTGGTGTACAGAATCTGGACCAAGGGATGGGATGAAATGACAGCCAATTTACATCTACTTTCATCTTCAATGGGGCAGCTGGTGAATATTCCATTTGTTATTTCTCTCCAGGAATGACATGCTCTCTGCTTAGCTATTAACCGACACCCATCAGGGCTGTCAACTTCCCTCTGGGGGAAAGAGCATCTGGCTATAGTCTGCAAACAAATGAGAATCTCAGCAGCGCTTGCACTTAAGCATCAACACAACATTATCTAGTATAGATTGGCTCCTACCATAATATTCACATGAGAGGGGGGCTGGGGGGAGGAAAGTTTTCACATGGAAACTGAATTTAAGGATTTTCTAGTCAGCATCCAAGATTTAATTTAAGGGCTGTGTCTTAAACCCAGATCTGTGGCAAGATGACAGTCTGGCGGTTCTCCCTGTGCCTCTTCTGGTACTAGGCCAATAGGGGAATCACTCAATAAAAAAATTTACTCAGACTCTCCTACTAGAGGAGAAGCTTATGGTTTTTCTGGAGAGGACAGAAGCATTTCTTGTCAACTTTAGACTTGGATTGATCTACCCTTTGCTTCCTTCCAGATGGCTCTTCCAGGCTGCTCTAGATGTGAACACAGAAAGCTGCCTTATACTGAACACTGGTCCACCGAGTTCAGTACAGTCTGCACTGATTGGCAGCAGCTCTGCAAAGCTTCAGGCAGGGGTTTATTGCAGCTCTACCTGGAGATGCTGAGGAACAGAACCTGGGACCTTGTGCATGGAAAGTGAATCCTCTGCCACTGAGCTCAAGTCTTTCCCCTGCAGCTGAATACGTTTCCAGTCATACAGCGTTTGGACAACCTTCAGACATTACAGGACAGAGTTTTATCTGAAGGGCTGCCTGGTCTACCTTAAAGATGAAGAACTGTCAGAAGGGAGAGCAGCAGGGGCCTTGAAGTGGCCCATCAGCACTTAGCACCTGGACAGCACACTAAGCTCATCAAGGAAGAGTCATTTCAATCTATATACACAGCACATGCAAAATGCATGCATGCTTTCCTGGTGCATTTCCTCCTGTTTGGTTACACCTTTAAGTGGCCACCCTAGAACGGATTTAGTGCTGAGATGCTCACCATATATTGTTACTCTGCGAGCTTGCAGTAGCAAACTGGGATGAAGCAATGGCCGGTTTGACGGTTCTTCTCGCATCGTGATTTTTGCACAGCACCCACCCCCATGATTCGTGATATATTGCTAGGTCAAAAATTATGAAACCGATATCATGATAGGGACTTCAAACTGGTTTTGGACAATATATTGATATATCGCCCCATGCTAATAATGTCTGTAAAGCATTTTTGGCATCACAAAAGCAATATACAAAACAAAACAAAAAGTGAGAGAATATCACTGATTGAGCCCATTGATTCCTCTTTAGAATAAATAATAACATGAGGTTGTATCCAATGAATATGTCCGTATTTGTGCAACACAACTCACCTGCCTCCTTGCTCTGCTAAATCCCTGTACAGCTCCTAAATCTGTTCTGCAGGTTCACCCATATTTCCAGAGCAGATTTCTTTTGAGGGGGAGACATGCAAGGAAAGGATAGAGAGCAGAACAGGATGACATGGTTGGATGCAGCCCCTGAGCTATGCCTCTACAGACCATCAGACCTAGGGTGTACTCCCCAGTAACACAATTCAGGAACGGTCAAGTCCTTTTGCAGGAGTGTGTGTGTGGCAACTGTGTTTTCTGATCTGCAACTGGAAAAGAGAGAGAGAGAAGAAGGAATATGGAACCTGTGGTGTCTTGTGTCTCGTATGCCACGGTCACTGGGTATCCTCTCACTCTCCCGCTGGTTGAAGGCATATAGTCGATACGGGTCCTCTCCTCCCTTCCATTTCCGGGCAGTCAGGTACTTTCGTTCTTCAAACTGATTCCAGAGGTCATCCCAGTCGATGTCAGAGCCCTGTTCATGTACAAACATGGATGCTCATCAGAACAAGAAGCACTGCAACTGAATAGTCATGCCTTTGTTGTCAGCATGGAAAGCGAATCCTCTGCCACTGAGCTAAAGTCTTTCCCCTGCTGCTGAATACGTCTCCAGTCATACAGCGCTTGGACAGCCTTCAGACTTCAGTTTTATTTGAAGGGCTGTCTGGTCCAACTTAAAGATGAAGAACTGTCAGAAGGGAGAGCAGCAGGGGCCTTGAAATGGCCCATCAGCACTTGGCACCTGGACAGCACACTAAGCTCATCAAGGAACAGTCTTCTCCACTAGGGTGGGGTGTACTGTATTTACATTTAAATTACAGTGGTATCCCTTGGTTACGTACTAAATTCATTCCGGAGGTCTGTTCTTAACCTGAAACTGTTCTTAACCTGAAGCACCACTTTAGCTAATGGGGCCTCCCCCAGCCGCCGTGTGATTTCTGTAGTCATCCTGAAGCAAAGTTCTTAACCCGAGGTACTATTTCTGGGTTAGCAGAGTCTGTAACCTGAAGCGTATGTAACCTGAAGCGTATGTAACCCGAGGTACCACTGTATAGTAATTAAATTTCAATCTATACACAGCACAGCACACCTCAGGTTAAGAATGGTTTCGGGTTAAGAATGGACCTCCGGAACGAATTAAGTTCATAACCCGAGGTACCACTGTACTCACTTATCCCTCTTTAAGGCGTGATCTGCCCTTGTAGCAGAACAAGGTGGTAGAGGCCTGTGTTAACAGAACACAGCTTCAATTGCAGCATCTGCCTGCACCCCTTGCCCAAGCCACAGCCCAAACCATCCCCGCCATGCTCTCCTCGCCATACCCTCACGTGCTGAAGAGTCAACCTGTCCTTTCGTTCAGCTGCACACAATGGCTTTGTCCCTGCATTGTGGAAGCCAACACAATGGGGCCCTGATAAAATCACATCATTACAGAAGCACAGCCTCTTTGATCTCAACCTGTGTGTAGTACAGAGAGATTCAAAACTTGTACAATTGTTCCAACACCAGGGGGGCGGGATGTGTGATCTTATCCAATAATTGATCTCTCTTTTTTATTGTTAAGTCAGTATCCAAGTCCCTTTTGGCTGCTAACAGCACAAAATGAGGCTTTCAAAACAGGCAATTTTACCCCATAATTGATTTTATTCACATCTGACAGCACATTTTAATGTAATAATAGGTAGGGGAGGAGGGGGAATGATGCCTCTGACAAATGAATGGCCCACGTCCCCTTCATCAGCTTTACACATTGGACTGGTCCAAAGTACCCCTGTAATGTTTAATATTACATTTCATGTTGGCTATAAAGGCAAGCACCAAATGGCTAGCTCCTATTACAGCGATGAGACATCTTTTCTCAAGCACCTAAGTGAGGGGCTACATCAAAGCCCTTCTGGACATTTAAATTTATACAAGATCACTCTTATCTACATGCTTGCAGACTTTTGACTCCTTTAATAAAAAAAATCCAATACATTTGTGCAGCATGCTTCATTAAATTCCACCAAAGTAATGCTGATTATTTATTTAAACCATGATCCACCTATAATGTTGCCTGTGCAAGTCACACGGAAATGAATGGAAGCCATGCAATTCTTTTCAGTTGTAACCTGCATTCAATTCAATGAGGTATGCATGATGGGGAATGGCAGTGGTTTGTGACCAATGTGTCTAACCACATCTTTTTTTTCTTCTCTAAACTACCATTAATCCAAATGCTTCTTGCTGCTGCAAGAGAAAAGGAATCCAACCTTCTGCTGGCCCTCTTTTAGGCTTGCTCCTGCAGCACAGTCTCATAGATGTTTGCTCAAAAGTAAGTCTGACTGTGAGGGACGCGGATGGCGCTGTGGGTTAAAAAACAGAGCCTAGGACTTGCTGATCAGAAGGTCGGTGGTTCAAATCCCCACGACGGGGTGAGCTCCTGTTGCTCGGTCCCTGCTCCTGCCAACCTAGCTGTTTGAAAGCTTGTTAAAATGCAAGTAGATAAATAGGTACCACTCCGGCGGGAAGGTAAACGGCGTTTCCGTGTGCTGCTGTGGTTCACCAGAAGCGGCTTAGTCATGCTGGCCACATGACCTGGAAGCTGTACGCCGGCTCCCTAGGCCAATAAAGCAAGATGAGCGCCGCAACCCCAGAGTCGGTCACGACTGGACCTAATGGTCAGGGGTCCCTTTACCTTTAAGTCTAACTGTGTTCACTCCCAGGTACGTGGGCTTGGGGTTTCAGCCACAGAGTATTCATGCATAGCGGTCCTCTCTGTGTGTGCATTGCTCCGTGGTCCTTTGCTTATTACTTATAAAATCAGGAACAAAGGAAGAAGCCTTATAGTGCCCTGTCTAGCTCAGTATTGTATACACTAAGGGCTCATCCACATTTCTACTCGTCATCCTGCTTTCCCACAGGAAATCTCACTCTTTACCGCCAAGTCAGACCAAACTTCAATCCAGATTTCCGCTGATTGACGTTTGTTTTGATTCAGCACTAAAGAGCAGGTTTCCCCCAGGGCAAACGGAAAACCTCTCAGACCCCTGCTTTCTAGGCACGAAACACGTGGAAATGTGGACGAGCCCTATCTAGCAGCAGCTATCCAGCATTTCAGACAAGCGTCTCTCCTAACTCTCCCTGGAGATGCCAGGAATTGAACCTCGGCTCTTCTGCATCCACCACCAAGCTGCATCCCCTCCCCAAAGGCTCTTGTGTCCCTGACTTATGCTTTACATTTAATCTTTTCACCTTGGCACCTTATGCTCAACTTTCTCAACCAATCAATGCTATTGACAGATCTTGCTATACCCACCCTTTAATACTGCAAAAATCTGTTTTGTTCAACTTACACTGCTAGAATACTATGTAGGGCTTTAATTGTGTCTCAGCTGGATTAGTAATGTTGTGTTTTCCAGTCCTTTACTCTCCCACCTTAAGCCTTTAACTTCTGTTCAGAATTCTGCTGCCTCGCCGTTATCTTCCGAATCCCATTTAAATTGTTTACTTTTCTTTTAAAACCTGGAATGCTCTGTCCCTTGCGTATTTGCCATCTGTAGTCTTTCTTTAGAGTGCAGCTTGCGTTCTTCTTCATCATCTCCTTGTTAGGCTTTGAATCTCCTCCTATTTCTCACCTATATCCTTTAGTTTCTGCATATGCTTAGAAAGCTCTGACAACCAATGTGCTGTTTTCCACATCTCATCAGCCAAAACCGGCTGGATCACACCAAAGGAAGTTTCATCTAGCTTCCTGGTCTGCCATTCACCAACCAGGTGCCTAAGGGAAGACCATGGCAGGCCAGGACATGAGCCTGACAGCATTCTCCATACTTGTGCTCCCCAGCAAACTAGTAACTTTCTGAAAGTTCTCTTCTTGTTTTAAATCCAGCTTCAAATGTGTTAAAGAAAGTCCACCTAGAATCCCTAGATCTGATCAACAAATTTCAAAGAGGACATAGCAATAATGGGACACCTCAATTTCTCTGATATATGTTGGAAGACAAACTCTGCTAACAATGAAAAGTATTATATCTATAGATATACAAATAAATTGATATATAGATATAGATAGATATAGATAGATATAGATATATAAAATTGTCCAGTAGCACCTTAGAGACCAACTAAGTTTGTTCTTGGTATGAGCTTTCATGTGCATGCACACTTCTTCTCTAAGGTGCTACTGGACAATTTTTTTATTTTATATATATATACACACACACACACACACACACATATATATATATAGATATATAGATAGATAGATATATCTTGACTGCATCAGACCAACACGGCTACCTAACTGAATCAATGAAAAGTATTGTTATGGATTTGGGGGGACCCCCCTAAACCCCAGAAATTAATAATGGTAGGATTTTTATTATTCCGATTTTTTATTATTTATTTTTATTGGGTTTTATAAACAAGAATGATGTTAAAGAAATAAGTATACCAAGTTTTCTCATGTCATTTGTATATCACAAAAATGGCATAATAAATGTGGGAAAGTATCTACAACATATGTTTCATTGTTAGTTTTGAAGGGAAGATTGGAGGTCAGTGGAAAAATACAGGCTAAGCTTCCTTTCTGAGCCAGGGCCTCATCTGGGATAGATCCCTTAACATTTCAAAAGGTGTTGATGGCCCATCTAAGAGGAATCTTGGGCATGGGCAGACGGAAGGTTGCCAAGGTAACTGGGTATGAAGTGACAGGAAAAGAGAGTCTTTAGCTGCTGTGCTGGGAAGAAGGGAGAGGAGAGATGCCTTGGACTCTTCAAATGACCACACTGTAAAATCTGGACTCCCTCCATGCAGACTGAAGGTGTAAATAGGCAAATAAACCGTGTTTCCTAAAGCTACGTCAGTCTCTACTCTGTCTCAATTCTCCATAGGAACACAGACCTTTGGTGAGTGCCTGGAACCTCCTGGAATCTTGCTACCACTTGGCAGAGAGTGGGGGTGGCACCCAGCTTCTGCAACAGTGTAATGGCATTCTTGCCCTGCCTTGCTGACAATTTCGTATTCCAGAAGATGGGACTCAGCTATCCTCGACACAATCTTCAAGAACAAGAACCAATTGGCTGATGAGGCAGAAGTAGCTGGGACCATAAGAATGGATGAATCCTGCTGGATCAGACCAAAGAATCACCAAAATCCCTTTGGTATTTTTTTTTGGGGGGGGGCGGGCGTTACAGGTCACTGACTGTTGCCCACCCATAAGTAATCCAGTGGTGGTAGCTCCCAGTGCCAGTGGCCCCTGCAAAAAGGGTCCCCCCAAAAAAACCTGGAGCCAGTCAGTTCTGCATCTTGGTTGTGTAACTTTATTGCCAGCAATTCTGCAAAAGTCAGGGAAGCCCTGACTAAGTCTCACATCCCAGGGCATGTTTGCAGTTTCCGGCAATTGAAGAAATAATCTTTTGACTTGTAGATGGAGCACATTTGACAGGGCGAATAAATATGGACACTCACAATGTCATTTTTACTCATTTCTTCATTGCTTATACCTTCCCTAGCTGCCCTAGCTAGAGCCACAGATGAAAAGAATCCTTGCATTTTGAACAACAGCTGAGGATTTGAAGATATAAAGCATTGGAGGATGTTCTGAAAGCCATTCATTCTTAAGACCACTCCAGCCCATCAGGCTATTTTCAAGCAGGAGGATATATGAAATGTGTTTGCAAGCTTTTGGTAGGAGTCCAATATATCGTGCAATCAATACAGTTGATGTTTTTTTAAGGCATCTTGTAAAACATGATTTATCAATGCAGTAAAAGATCGGGAGAAGTTACATCCAGTGAATCCTAGAATCACTTAAGGTCCCAAGATTTATAAGGTTTGACGACAGTCCTCAGAATCCTTTCTTTTTCAGACTGCCAAAATAAAACACTTCTTTTTAAATGGGCGGGCTCCAGCCCATGAAATGGGCACAATCCAGCTCATAAGCACCATAAAGCTTCCATTTATTTCACTGCCAAAGTCAGGCATCTGCTGAGCTCCCATCCATTGAAATAAATGGAGCCTAGGTCCTTTACCTTTACCTTTAAAGTGCTTAAGTCTGGCTGAATTGTATGCAGTGTTTGGTTATAGGTATTTTACTTGTTGTTGTTTGTTTTTATAGGTATTTTACTTGTTGTTGTTTGTATTTTTTTGCTGTTGACTGCCTTGAGCGTAATTTGGTGGAAAGGCAGGATACAAAATTAACAAATGAATGAAGTTGTATTTCCTGTGCCACCAAACCAGCATTTCTGAAAGATTTGTTCTAGTCAAAGCATCTCCGTGCTTGCCACACACCCGCACATGTGACTCCTTTCTAACTGCAATCTCAATGGCACAGTCCAAGACAAATTGCCACAACTGACTTTCCTAATAGTGAATTTCAGCTCATTGCCTGTCCTCTCAAGGTGACATATGGACTAATTGCTAAGAAGGCATGCTTTGGAACAGAAGAACTTGCCTCAGTAAAGGAGCTGGGCGAGAGGACTTTCCACTCATTCCATAGCCCTACAATTTTACGACCAGCTTGAATGAGTAATTGTCATTCAAGCCAACTGATAACTTACCTGTTCCTTGATTACTGATAAAGGAGAGGTACGGGAATTAAACACTGAAGCAGGAAAACCCCTTCGTTCACCCCGGACGAAACATCAGTTATGGATTATTGGATAAGATCTTCATTATAACATTTCCACCATGCATTATCTCTTCTTCCTCTCAAGTAGAATTCTATCTGGGGACTTATTTAACTGATGTGCCGAAATCTAAATTTAATTTATTATGATCTAACTCACTTTAGGTTCCAAATTAGCATGCACCCGAGAAGGATCAAGTCAATACTCTACTTGCCTTTCTATTTGTCTTCCACACAGCTCCTCTCTGTGTGCCTCATATTCATTTTCTCTCGTGTACTGGTAATAAATTTGATTTTTTTCCCTCTCTCTCTCTCTCTCTCTCTCTCTCTTTCTCTCAGAAATTAGGCCATTTTTCTTTCAATGCTGCAGCTTAATGACTAGTATTAATTATATAAAACAGTGAGTTAATAAAGAATTTGAGAGAATGAGAGCCCTTCCAGCAGAGGGAGGGGGACAAGTCCTTCCCCATCTCATGGGGGGAAATAGCTAATCAGTCTCACCAGCTATTAAAAGATCCTTACCATAGCCCTCCCCTCCTCAGTCTCCAAGTTCAGACTTTAGGTATCATTAACAGGCACTGGGTGGTATTCAACTAACGTGTCCTGTCAGCAAAGATTTTCGGCTTGCACCTGTCTTTTCTCCCCATGCATGCTTTGTGCCCTCCTCAAAACTGATCCAAAGGGCTAGGGAACCCCTAGAACAGAGTTAGTGGGTATTGGGGGGGGGAGGGAGAAGAATGTTCCATTGAGCAGGTGGGAATCCTTGTGCTGATGGAACGGCCATGTTGGATGCAGCCCAAGTTAAGCCAGTGGTTTGGGCCTTTTGTGTCCTGAACCTGAAGCTGCAGAGGAACTTGGTATGTTAAGTCAGCGATGGGGAACCTGTGGTCCTTAAGTTGTCACCCTACGACAAGTCCTATCATCCCTGACTACTGGCCATGCTAGCTGGGGCTGATGGGAGTCGGAACCCCACAGCCTCTGGAGGGCCACCAGTTCCCCAACCCTCTGCTAAGCACCCAGATAATTACAATCCAGAGCTGCTCCCATTTTCTTCCAAGAGAATGAGAGAGCCCCTGCTGGTACGCAGCTCCACGTTAACAATCAAGCCCAGCAAAGCTTTGATCTGACTTTGAGGCTTCCAGAGCTGAGGCACACATACAGTAAGGACATGGTGGTCTGAGCAAAACGCCTTTCAAAAACAAGTGTTATCTGTATAAAATAAGAGCAATTCACATATCTTCGTTCAATGTATTCGTTCAATGACCAAAATGTTAAGCCACTCTGAAAAGATTTGAGACATCCCGCATGTAAGAAGATGTAACAGCTTACAAACTGATCCCTGGAGAATCCTTCGGGAAATAGTAGAGGGGTTTTTTAACACTAAAAATAGAAATGTTCCAAGATAACACTAATATGTAAGGGAATGTTCAGAGCGATAATGCAGCAGTATCCTCAACTCCCCATAGAAGGAAAGGGCTGTAGCTCAGTGACAGAGCATCTGTCTTACATGCAGAACATCCCGGGTTCAAAGCCCGGCATCTACAGGTGGTGCTGAGTTAGACAGCTGCTTTAAACCCTAGAAATCTGCTGCCAGTCAAAAAAGGCAATACTGAGATAGGTGGCCCAATGGTCTGACTTCCAGCTTTGTTTGGGGACATTTTACCACGCTGGGGTCCCCAATTCGCTTGAGGTAGAAAAACACCCCATAAAACTGTATGTGTCAGTTCCACGCTACCCCGAGTCAATGTTATTGCACTGAAAGCCACAAGCAGAGGAAAACTACCCATAAAACAAGCTATGTCCAATTTTTTTGTGGAAAATGGCCAACATTGGATAACTACTAACCTGTGTCACAACCAAGTTGGAAAAGACCCACATCCACCAAGAGACAAGGACCACCCCAATGGAATTAATACTTTCCATCACTTTATGCAGAAAGGCATGATCAGCTTTCCATAATATTCCTATAGCTTCTGTTTAAAAAAAGGAGTGGGGGGACTTGCCTTGCAAGTATTCTGCTTTCGTGTAGTACCTGCTTATAAATAAGGAGTGTTTTCCACACAGTTTCATATCAGGAAAACTATCAAGAATCATGGAAGTATGGCAGTGGACCAGAGCAGTGTTATCTCAAACCTTACATATACTGGGAATGCCCCCCAAAACTACACACAGACACATACACATAGACACGGAAGGAAACGAATCCTTCTTTAAATTACCGTAGCATATTTTTCATTCAGGTAATGTTATGCTATGCTGCTGAACCCACCACCCCCAGATGTTGTCAGCAAAGACAACACATGTCAGATACATATGAAATGTGCCTTTCATTGGCAGCAAATACCAATAAGGCAAGCCCTCAGACAGGAGATTGCAAAGCCCTCCCACCTTCTTTTCGAGATAAACCAATATGACAGCTCAAAAAAAGCTCATCCTCTATTTGTATGTTAAAGAGCCAGTATACACAATACATTGTTTGTATGTTAAAGAGCCAGTATACACAATACATTGTTTTTTGTGCATGAAAACAGACTCAGTTTTGTCTTGAGAAATGTAACGTGTAAACTGGGCAATCATATAGAAATTAGTGCCATTTCCTTGACTGTGTGCAATGCATTTGGATCAAGCCATTTGCATATATTGCCTAGATAGTATAGTATAGTTAATTAGTTAGATGATAGATGATGATAGATAGATAGATAGATAGATAGATAGATATAGATAGATAGATGATAGATAGATAGATATAGATAGATAGATATAGATATGAATATCATCATCATTAGTAGCCATAGTAGTAAGCAATACAGGCTGATGACTCAAAACAGAGCCAGCAAAGATTCATCAACAAAGGCAAGAGTCAAATGGATGCAAGACAGGCAGGACTTCAGACAGTTTCAAGGTAGATCTGTTCCAAGCACCACCACAGCATAACTGAGCCCTACAGAGCAGAGTAGGCCATCAAGAGTTCAAGCTTCATTGGCTGAGTGAAGAGTGGGTCATGCTCTGGATGGAAGTCTAGAACTCCTCTAACATTTTGTCTTCAGGAGGATGAGGACTAGTTGGCATCTCAGGCAAGGAAGAAGAGATGGGATCAAGTGATTGGAAAAGTGGTTCCGTGGAGGTGTCTTAGGCTTTCTGCTCAGGCGGCAGGGTACCTGGTACCTGGTTCTCTGATGGGGTCTGATGAGGTCTTATGAAGTCCTCTGTCTGCTCATCTCCAGATGGGGCTTTAGGTCCCCCCCCCACAAGCTCCCTTGCCCCATATCTTCCATGCCAATTCTAGGGTCATTCCCCCTGGGGGATGTGACAGCACCTTTTTCTTTGTCTGGGGCACTAGCTAGGGCAATTACGTACAAAGACTAACAAACTGAGTCCAATTTATGAGATGGAAACTCAAAGGCACTTGCAGAAGCTTTCCAATGTAAGACTGTTCCCATGTATAACCAAAAAGGTTAGTAGAGATGCTCCTTGAACTGATCACACTGCATTCAGATATACAGGCAAAGTGGGGAGATCCAAAATAACTGTATGTCAGAGCTAGACTAATCAAACTGTCTGCTAAAGCTTCAACTGAAAGTGACATTTCCAGTTCATCTGAGGACAGAGAGGCCGTGTATTTGATCATTTTCTTCACTGAAAAATTCAGCGGCGAGGTATTTCCATTATATTCTCTTAAAAAAAAGAATCCGCAATGGGGATGCTTAGCCAAAGGAACTATCCACCAAACACCACAACTAAAGGGCTACCTCAAACTGTGCAGAATCACGTGGGCTATCATCTGAGAAAGAGCACTAACACGCTGTGAAATAGCACACCTGAGTCCCGGAGGAATCAATTAGATGGGACCTCTTGGGGACAAGCAGGAAGTTTAAAGGAAAGGGCTTCATTAATTCACAGCAGAGGCTAAGTTGCTCTATCGGAAATTAAGTTGGTGGACTGAGGCCCATTCCTTTCTCTCTGACCCTGTTTCCCTCTTCCGTTAATTATTACTCAGACAAGCCGTCTTTACAGAGAGATAGGGACCCAGGGGGATGAAAGTGCACAGCCTTAATTTTTCGCCTCCTGTGTATAAAGGCTGGAAACCCAACTCTTCCCCCAAAACAGCTCTCCCTTATTGCACAAGATATTTGACATCTTCCCCTAGCTGAGAACGCACTCAGGTAACAGCTGCCTCCTCCTTTACCAGCTCACTAAGTAGCTTCCTTGGAAACACCTGTGGCTTAAAATAAAAACAAGAAAGGAAAGGCAAGTCTCTCACTGTGACAGCACATTAAAAATTGAAACTCTCTAAGCTTGGAGACATACTTCTGCGTCTGCCTCTTAAATCAAGGCTCAGGGAAAAAAGAGTGGGGGGGGGAGGAGGTGGTGGGAGGGAGAGCAGGTCATTAGCAGTAAAGACTACAATTTTCCAGCAATTGTTAATGCTTTGTTTATGTGGGTTTCTACGAATATGACATTTTAATGGCACAATAATTGTGTGATTACAGTGCAACAAGGATTGCTAGAGCAAGGAAAGAGCAGCTCAGACCGGCGCCTGCTGTGGGTTCTTCAGTTTTCCCTGAAGCCTGCAGACGGATAACCACAGGATTTCCATTCAGGACTGTCAAGCTGCGAATACCCACACTGACAAGCACCCATTTCCTTGCCCTCATGAGATGCCTTAGGCTTGTTTAGTCACAGGTGCTACAGGCACTAGGACAAACCCTTTTCTTCCCCAACATACTGTAGGTTATAATGGGCTAAGGAGCCAAAGACAACAATGAAGGTGTTATTAACAGGATGTGTACCCGCCTTTACGTTACTGCCGGTTTCTTTACACTTTATTGATATAAGTTGCATTTTCAGCTGAATTTGGGGGGAACTATTTGAAGCATCCATGGCGTCGAGCTCTTTCAATTCCTTTTGTTTGATTTGCTCATTGCAAACAGCTGAAATTTTGATAATAAACCCAATTTGCAATGGGGGTTGAATAATTTCAGTTGCAACTGTATATGTTGTGCGAAGAACGTCCTCCTTTACCCTGTCCTAAAACTTTCACCGTTCAGTTTCAATAGATGGATGGCCCCAGGTTTTAGTATTATGGGAGAGGAAGGGGGGAGGGAATTGTCCTCAAAATTATATACAGTGGTGCCTCGCAAGACGAAATTAATCCGTTCCGCGAGTCTCTTCGTCTTGCGGTTTTTTCGTCTTGCGAAGCACGGCTATTAGCGGCTTAGCGGCTATTAGCGGCTTAGCGGCTATTAGCGGCTTAGCGGCTTTAAGAAAACAAGGGAACAAAGGAACAAAGGAAACAAACTCGCAAGAACTCGCAAGACGTTTTGTCTTGCGAAGCAAGCCCATAGGGAAAATCGTCTAGCGAAGCGACGCAAAAACCGAAAAACCCTTTCGTCTTGCGCGTTTTTCGTTTTGCGAGGCATTCGTCTTGCGGGGCACCACTGTACTATCCTATTCCACTCATGTTGTTCACCTTTTCTCTAAAATTAAAAAGTCCCAAATGTTGTAACCTTTCCACATAGGGGAGTTGCTCCGTCCCCTTGGTCATTTTGGTTGCCCTTTTCTGAATCTCTACAATGCTTTTTTTGAGCTGAGGCACCAGAAGTGTACACCGCGTTCCACGTGCAGCAGCAACACACATTTTTATCATGGCAAAAAGATATTGACACTTGTGTTTTTGGAATCTTTTCCTAAGGATCCATAGCATGGCATTTGCCTTTTCATAGCTGCTACACACCGTCAGCATTTTCTCCGAACTGGCCACTACGACCTTGAGGTCTTGCAGAGGTTGCCAGTATGCACACCATGATCAGTATGTCAAGCCCAGCCCTGTGAGTAAAGTCTGTTGCCTCCCCTGTCTCTGGATGTTCCCTTCCCTGATTAAAAAAATATATGTTCGTATCAAGGGTTGTCATACGTCCTCTTTTTCCAGGACACGTCCTCTTTTTTTAGGGGTAAAATTTCTGTCCAGGCGGACTTTTTGAATTTGCCAAAATGTCCAGGTTTTGCCACATCCCTTCCTGGCACCCTCTGATGTCACTCCAGTGCGTGACCCACCCACAGCATGCCCCAGGTGCCAGCAAGTGGCAGGGGGTGGGACTCGATGGCCCTTGTGGTCTCTTCCAACTCTATGATTCTATTCTATGATTCTAAGTGTGTCCTCTTTTTTGCTCTTCAGAATACAGTGGACGCTCGGGTTGTGAACATGATCTGTGCCGGATGCATGTTCGCAACCCACAGCAGCACGTCTGCGCATGCACGGGTTGTGATTTGGTGCTTTTGTGCATGCACAAAGCACAATTTAGTGCTTCTGCGCATGCGTGACTGCTGAAACCCGGAAGTAATCCGTTCCGGGACTTCCAGGTTTCGGCACATCCATAACCTGAAAAAAACGCAACCTGAAGCATCTGTAACCCGAGGTATGACTCTATTGCTCTGTTGGAGGAAGGGAAGAAAACCTGAAAAAACCAAAATTCTATGTAGATTTACAGATGGTTGTTTCCAAAGGTTGTAAGAGGAACGAAATAGAATGTTTAGTTGGGGATTCCATTTGCCATCAGTCTCCTCTAGTGAAGTTCTTCTCCTTGCCCTGCTTTGCCTCTCTGGGTAGGATTCTAGATTGGCATTTCTTGACTTTGTTTTATTGACATTCCAAAGAATTTGAGTTGGGTTCAACGGCAACTTCCTAAGCCAGGCATAGGCAAACTCGGCCCTCCAGATGTTTTGTCCCTGCCAGATGGCAGACTACAACTGCCATCATCCCTAGCTAACAGGACCAGTGGTCAGGGATGGTGGGAGTTGTAGTCCCAAAACACCTGGAGAGCCGAGTTTGCCTATGCCTGATCTAAGGGGTCTAACTTGAGTTAGAACGATAAAAGCCTGTAATGAAGAAGCATCGATTCCAAGCAGGCTTGCTACGTTCTGTAAAATCACCAGGGCTTAGAGGGGCATTTTGGTGGGGTAGGGGGAAGGCAGTCAATCTATGAAACTGACAATATCAGGGCAGATTATGGATCTTGTCAGGCAGTGTTAAGTCTTTTGTTCTCTGGTTTGTTTGGAGCTTCCTTCTCATTACCCCTAATGAATAAGCCGTTTGCATTTTAAATCACTTCTGGCTGCATTATTGTTACCACCGTGAACCAAAATAACCTTGAAGAGAGTTTCACAAATTTTCAGAACCGCTGGTCTAACATACAAGCCCTGCATATGCTCGCATGCTGCAGGTAAGAGGATAAAGGAGAACAAAACTCTTCGATTTACAATTCCCAGAGAAAGTAACAGAAAGAAAGACACTTTCATTTGGCACAGTGTGTTTTGCTCACAAGTGTCAACGCAGTCCTGGCAGCAGTGGGAATGCCAGCTGTCTACAAAACACACCGGTAAAGAGCATTAAATTTCTGCTTCTGCCAGAAGTATCCACGAAAGCAAACTGCTTGTCTGTCTCTAGAGAAACTAATTGCTGGGTAAAACCAAATGCAGCAAATTGTACATGTGCCACACTAAATCAGCATCTTTCGCCCCCTCCTACAGACTGCTACACCACATTCCCCTCCCCCGAGGACTCTTACAAGGAGGAAAGTGATAAATCCCCCATCAATTCATGCTCAAGATTTCATCCCTCCATATTTCTAAGATTTAAGGTTATATTCTTCCGCATTCCCTCTCACACATACACACAAACCACACACCATCTTTTCTCTGTCACTGTAACTGAAAGGCACCAGACTGACGTATATTTTATCCTTTTTTTTTTCCAAAAGGGTGAAGAACATATGAGCTCCATCAAGCTAAGGAGGCACTGACAACAGCTTTGTTGTGCTCAGCTCATCTTCCATAACTTCTTCATCTCAAACTTTCAGCAAGGGTGCCTGTCTTGTTAACTTCTTGACTGGCAGCTGTCACAATGCAGACATGTGACTTCTAGGAAATGGACAAGGAAATGGACTCAAATCTTCTTTGACGACGTATCATCTGGCGGAAGCTTTTTCAGTCATGGGGAAGGAATTGAAGGAATTGAGACCCTGGCTGAATTCTATTGTCAGTGGAGGAATTCTGCTGGAATTCACTCACATATTAGAGCTTTCAGAAGTAAAACCCTATTTCCAAAAAGAGTGTCATGCCAGAAATACATTTTTCAGCTTGATAGTTATGAGGGAAGGAGAGCACTAGAGGGCTAGGAAACTATAATACCTGCCATATGGAATATGGAGAGGTATCACTATACTTAAAATTTGTATACCGCTCTTCCTCCACAGATTTCAGGGCAGTTCACAGCACAGAAACGCAATATAAAAGTACAAAATACATGATAAAAACAAGAACCAAAAAGAACACCACACAAACCAATAACACCCCCCCCCCACCTCCCACCAACACATTAAAAAGGTGTATAAGAATGGAGTGAGCAGGAGCAGGCCAAGATCCCCAAGCCTCTCAGCAAATCCTACAGCTTTGACTCCCTCCACATCTTCATTTTACCACAACAGGAAAATTCTGACATGCTCCCCAGGAGACTGGAATTAGGCCAAGTGACAAAAAATGTTGATTTGCCCCCCCACACACACACACACATAAGGAATCAGATCCATGCATATTTATTTCTAAGTCTCTCTGAAATTTGTCTTCGGAACAATGATAGAGACCAAAAAACAAACAAACCCAACAGCAGTAGAAAGGTTAACCTAAAGCAGGAGTCAGCAAACTTTTTCAGCAGGGGGCCAGTCCACTGTCTCTCAGACCTTGTGGGGGGCTGGACTATAAGCCAACCCCCACACCGACTCTCCCCTCCCTTCTCCACAGCACCGGACGAGCCCCAGTGGCTGCTCATCTGTGTCTTGCGAGCGGCAGGGGCTGGTGGCGGTGGCGGGGGGGGGACGATGAGTGGTGTGCAAAAGGGCTCCGGAGAGGGGTTGCTTAAAATGGCAGCCACTCAAGCACTGCTGCTGCTGCTGCTGCTGCTGCTGCTGCTGCTGCTGCTGCTGGCACCAACAAAGCCCAGCCCCCTTCCTCCTCTAGGCAGGGTGGGGAGAAGCCCAGAGGAGGGAGGGAGGGAGGAGGAGGGAGAGGGAAAGAACGTGTGCACTGGCGATCCACATGGCAATTCCTGTACCGTCTGCAGGCCGGATCCAAAAGGCAATTGGGCCTGATCTGGCCTGTGGGCCTTAGTTTGCCAACCCATGACCTAAAGCTGTAGTAATCTGATAGAACAATAGTTTAGAGGACATACAGAGTGGTCCAGTTCAGCTGTCACATTCCCTGCCCAACCAACTATGGTTTGCTGGCTCAAGAATATGCGGTGAATTCACCTCTCTTCCATCTACCTCATACATACTTGGCTTAATATAAGACCTCCTTTTGTCAATCCACAGTTAACACCAATGACACTGTTTTGAATACTCCCTTCAAGCAGTGCTTTCCCCCCCCCCCCCCCAGGACTCAAGGATATGCAGTACCGGCACCTATTTTTGTAGAAGAAAAGCATTGTCTTCAAGTCATATGCATTGACAGCTATATGGCTTCACCCCTGTTGTCCACACATTGAGGACACTGTGCAGTGAGGTGCCTATGTGTATACAGCCATCTAGATACCCCTTCATGGAAGTTCTGTTGAAGGCATAGGAGTTGGGGGGGCAGCACCAATAGATAGGATCCCACTCCCCTTTCCATGTGTTTACATGAACTTGACAAGAGAGCGGAGGTAGCAGAGAGAGATCCTAACGGACAGCTCCGTGCGCATCAGTGTGGAGGCTGCTTGCAATGGAGACAGGGAAGAGGCCAGAAGAACATCCTCTGCATTCCTTGAAATGTGATTATATGCCTGTTAACTCCTGTCCAACAATCAAGCTCACACAGAACAAGAAGCTTCCAGGCTCCCGAGTGCTTTCCTTTCTCGGTGAAGTACTGTATCATGTCAGCCGGGCTGACAGAAACCAAATGTTAGAGTCTAAATCATGCTGAGAAGACGAGAGAGAGAGAGAGAGAGAGAGAGAGAGAGAGAGAGAGAGAGAGAGAGAAAGGCAGGCAAGAAGCTCAGTCAACCAATATATTGTCACAGTGAAGGAAGGAAGGAAGGCAAAGCCCTATATGAATAGGTCATATATGGGTTTTTCAAGAAGCCATCTGCATCTGGACTGTGCAGAAAATATAAGCATCACCCCAAAAAAGAACAGAAAAGGCTACATATTTGCAAAAAGTATGCTAACTTGTATGTATAAATGCAAATATACTGTATAATAATTTGAAATAGAAAGATAATAACGTCTCACCATAGTGGGGTAATAAGACTATGGCGAGGGGAGCTGGGTGCTTGCTCAGCCTACAGTCCAGGTTCTCACTGTTCATGGGCAATTTCAAGACCCCTGCTTTCCCTTCTTAAACTTCTTGATCCAGGCTTGGGTCACATCTTCATGATACATTTAAAGCACTATTATACCACTTTAGCAGTCAAGGCTTCTCCCAAGTATCCTAGGAACTGTAGCTTGTTAGGGATGCTGAGAGATGTTAGAAAGCCCCATGTTCTCCTCATGGAGCTACAATTACCAGAGTTCTTCTTAAAGAGGGATTAATATTCTGAAGAGCAGAAAAGAGGACACATTTGCCGACTTCTACTTTTAACTATGGATCGCTATAATGACTCATTTTACATAATCATGAAAAAGAGGGTGTGTCCTGGAAAAAGAAGACATATGGCAACCCAAACGTCTCTGCAAAGTGCCACTCTTTAGCAATGCTATATTTCTAGAAAAATAGGTGCCGCAACTCACCATGAACGCCTCCCTTGTTCTCTTATAATGGCAATAGTGCCCACCTGAGAAGGGCTGGAACTGAGTTCTGACGAGTTCCAGCTGGAAAAAGCCCTGTTTTTTAGTCCTTTGGGGGAAAAACAAGCTACATTTCCCAGCATTCTTTGGGAGACTGTTAAAGTGGCTTAGTAGTGCTTTAAATGTATGGTGCTGATGTGGGCTTGGAGTCCTTTAAAGAGAAGACTCAGAGACTGTCCTTTGACAACCATTCAACGAAAGGACACATGAGCACCCTTAGCACAAAAGGAGGAAAGTTATCCCCAAAAGAATCTCAGGCTAACGATGAGGGACATACTCACACACACACACACCATCTTTTGCTGAACTAGACGTTAAAAAGGTTCATCTTTTATTGACCTAACATGTTTAGTGTTGTACAAAGTTGCATGTCGTCTGTTATCTCTCCCTTATATGCCTTTGTAATGTCCCCACAAAAGCGCACTCTGTTCTACCTTGGTCACATCAGTCCTAATTGGTATGACTGAGCCATAGCAAAATGGACATAAACACCGTTTCAGCAAAACGAGAGCCTCATCAAACCACCATATAGCCTGGCCATCTGGCATAGATCCTCTCTGGGGAATGAGATAACCTGAGGTGTTTTACTGCCTTGCTGCAACTTCCCTGGGCAAGTGCCTCCATTATGAGGGAGAGAGTCTGTTTGTGGGCTGTCTGTGTGTGGTTTTACCTGCCTGCCCTCCCTGCAACATGTGTGTGTGTGTGTGTGTGTGTGTGTGTGTGTATTCAAGAATACTGGAGGCAGGTGATAATCTTTCAGCAAGAATCGCAACCAGGCAATTTGTGCAAATGAGATTTAAATATCTTCCACCGTGCTGGCCTCAACTGTGGAGCTGTTAACATCCAAGGCCCTTGTGCCATTTGAAAGGATCATAGAGCTTCAAACAGTGCAGATGCAGCCCACCTTCTCTCACCCCCCTTCCCATCACGGATGCCAGGATATTCATAAAATGAAGGAAGCAGCCAAACAGGCAGCTAGCTGGAGATTGTCAGCTTACTCCCACATGGACTGCATGGACAACACATAAATTATATGAGGGCTTTTTGTTCCACACACAAAGATTCAGCACAGAGATATGGTTACCAGGCAGAGTGCCTGTCAGTGTGCTAGGCCGTGGCTGACATGTGGTAGAGGCAGGGCTTTTTTTTAGCTGAACTCAGTTCTGGCAACTCTCAGGTGGGCACCATTGCCATTATAAGAGAATGAGGGAGGCATTCATGGTGAGCTGAGGCACCTCTTTTTCTAGAAAAATAGCACTAGGTAGAGGGCCCAGGCATTTGGCCACCTGAGGCAAAAGGTGGCCCCATCCCCAGTCCACATACAGAAGCTGACTGGACTGGAGCAACACACACACCATACATTTAAAGCACATGAGTCCCCTCAGAGAATCTGGGGAACTGCAGTTTGTTAAGGGTGCTGGGCATTGTAGCTCTGTGAGGAGTAAACTACAGTTCCCAGGATTCTTGGGGAGAGGGGGAAATCATGTGCTTTCAATGCACAGTGTGGATGTAGCCTGACAGTTGAGTCTTACTTCGACACAGGCAACAGCAGGCTTCCTCAAACTCAGCCCTCTAGATGCTTTTGGCCTACAACTCCCATGAAACCTAGCTAGCAGGATCAGTGGTCAGGGATTATGGGAATTGTAGTCTCAAAAACATCTGGAGGGCTGAGTTTGAGGAAGCCTGGGCAGCAGGATAGCCAGGTCCTTTACCAAGTCAGGTGATCTTTAGTTAGCCGCAAGTTGTGACTCCTGACTTTTTTTTAACAGCCATTTGTACTGCACCATCTGAGTCTTCAAACATTAATGCACAATAGATCAAAGGAGGAAAGAATTTCTGGTGATAGTATCATTTTATACAGTTAAAATGCATTCAGATTTTTCATTTGCAAGGAGTTCGTTAAATCCGGGGTTAAGGTGATGAACCTACATCTGGTTTATGGTCTACTTTCTACCCAAAGAATTATGTATAAGACAGAGAAGAATAGGCAAAGTAACAGATTTACAGAGAGGTGTCTTTATTTATTATGTCCTGGAGCATATGTGGAAGAAATATCCATGTAATTTATTTGCATTGATATAAAGGGAGGCAACAATATGTCATACGCTTAAGTGCAATTTGTTTTGTTTCTCTGTTGTTTTTCTCTATATTCAGATGCAAATGATTATTGATTAAAATAAAAACAACTTGGGGGAAAAGGACTTATATTTCTATGTACATCAGGATGTGTTGTCCTGCAGGTTTTGTACCTGTGGGAGGCTAATCTCCCTTGAGATTTATTTATCACATTTATAGTGTGATAATAAATCTCGAAGGAGATTAGTCTCCCACCGTTGTACAAAACTTGCAGGACAACTCATCCCAATGCACACACCTCAGCTTTCATTTGAGGGGAAAAACAAAGAAGAGACTGCGTTGCCATCCTTGTTGCTATGGGCAAAAACTTGAAGGAATAATGAGAGCATCACAAATCTATCCTCCCATTGCTCTTAACCATCCCAAAGGCACTAGAATAGGCTAAGGCATTACATTTTTATGAAATCTGAGGAGTCACAGCGATGGGCCAGATCCTTCACTGGGTTAGGAAAACTGGTGCAAGTATTTTCTCTTCATTTATACACTTTAATGGTAAAGCACTTAATCCATTTGAACTCAGCCAGAGCATCAGTGTTGAGCTCATGTCTGAATGCTTTTCTTGGGAGGGAAATTATCTGCCCACGTTGGTCTCCCAACTCCAAGACTCAATGACAGAAACTGCACACAAAATACTTAAAGCTGGCTTCCGCCTTCACTTTATCGTGTCCCTTCTGCTCTGATGGTTTGGCACTCCTCTAATGAGTCTAACTCCAGGTTACTGTTTCTCTGTATAGTGATTAGCCATTTAAACCTTCGGGGGATTTCATTTATAATCTCCAACTTGGAGGGCTGTGCAAGAGTACATGTGGTGTCCATAAAGCGGCCTCAGGGCTGGCAAGGCAGTAGCGGAGCAAATTAGCGGAGAAATCCAACTAACAGCAAGGCAATGGGTGCCAGAGATAGCTCTAATGTGTCACCATATGGGAGAGTTGGCATCTGAGTTTCAGCTTGGGGAAAGTTGACGGTCTGACACAATGAACTGCACATTGGAAATCATTCCTGACCTTGACTTCGCAGAGAAGCAGAAGAAGCCTTTTTCAAAATGAAATATTAACGCCAACATCAAATTAGAGCAAGCGGCTAAGTCTGCTCTTGTCCCCGGGTCCTGCAAAGAACATGTCGGAAAAAGCATAACATAGAATTGAGAAATTTATAACTTGCGTCCAGAAAAAAAAGGCAAAAAGAGCCCATTACTACTGCTATGCTTCTGAAACAGTCATTTACCTGATCAGCCTCCAGGTGGTCAAGTAAAGAAGAAGAAAAAGTTGCTTCTTTCACATTTAAGTCACAGGTGAAACAACAAAATAAACAAATAAACTGTGGGCTTGTGACATCTCTGGACTCCAAGATTTCACTACCACTAATACTAAATATAAACTAAGTATACAATGGAACTTGTGAAAAACCACTCATTATTGTCCACAATTTGGGTTGTGATAGGGGCATGGATCTTATCCCTGGTTCGAAAGACAAAGGAACAGAACAACCTGGAATAGCAGAATTTAATAGTGCTGCTGGTAGCCAGCAATCAATACTTCTGCTAGTATCACTAATGTCACCAAACGTTCATTTAGCACCAGCAATATATCATGGGCTACACAAAAGTCACTCAGTCCCTGGAGGTATTGAAATTTAAGTAGGACATGCAAGGCAAAGGATGGCATTTGATAAAGGAGCAGAAAGTCAGGAATTAGAGAAGGAAAATGAACATAAATACTCCTCTTTTAGGCAGTAATTGTCAGCGATTTGGCACTAACTGGATCAAATGTGTTTACTCTTGTTCGGTCTAACACTTGATCAGCAATCAACTGTACTAGGGGAAGTACAGGAAAGGAAGGAAGAGATTGTAGCTCAGTGTCCCGACTTGAAACTCTCTGAGGATGTGCCATCAAGTCCTATTGCCACACCTTCTATCTCCTGCCCAGTTTAATCTAAGGGCACACGAAGAAGCCATTTTACTGAAGTCATATAGGCCTAGGTTTGGTTAGTGCCTAGATGGGGGGCCTCCTAGGGATCACTTGAATGCCACCTTGAGTTCCATGAGTGAAGAAAGGCGGGTTATAAATGTAACAGAGTGTATGTTTTTGGGCTGCCTGCACAGAAAGAGTAAATAGAGAAATAAAAATCCTCTACACTCTTGTCTCTGGGTTCACAGTGGGGGAGCAGACGGTAGACTCTAAGAGACCAGATTTGATCCAAACTTGCTGACCCCTCACCCAAAGCCTCCTCAGTAGTTTAGTTGTGTAACTATTTCTTTGTGTAATAACACAGAGATCCAATGAGGCAATAAGTAACGTACGCTTCATAGTGTCAGGAAGAAGGGGGATACACAAGTCACAAGAGTCAGTTCAGACCCCAGTCTGGCGCTACAGAAAACAGTGCTATTCGGTCTAAAGCACTTCAGAGTAGCCTAGGTCAGTTTGGGTCCAAATACGAATCCTGATTTAGAAAGATGCAGCTCTGTGCCTTCTCCGTTCACTAATTTGGAGGTGTTTAAAATAAAATAAAAAAGCTTCCCTCCACCCTTGGAAAAAGATGGTTCAAATGTCCATGCACTATTGTTCCTCCTGAGTTGATGAAGCCTGGAAAATGACAGATAAACAGATTCAGGGATTTGTGTGTGTGTGCTGGGAGCCTTTTAAAGTGTCTTTAAAGGGGGAGGGCTGTGTCTTTTTAAAAAAAAATCATGATTGGATTAAGTTTGCAGGCATGATGAATTCTGAATTTCAGAAGGATAAACTGCAGTGGTTTTCCTTCAAGGGCAGGCATTATCTGTTTTGGGGTGGTTAAAAAAGGATTCATTTCATCTCTATTGTTTTATGGGCAATTTGTATGAAAATAGTAAGCAGGTGGGAGGTGCCCCTACATAAGGATGCCAAATTATAAATAGATCCACAAGTTTTTGAGCTGGGCGCCATTAAAATTTCATCCCATTTGGGGAATCGGATGACATTTTCATACACAGTAGTCTTATCTGAGGTGATGAATCCTGCCAAATCTCAGAAGCTTTTCCTGAAAAAGAAGCCACTGTGGTGATTAAAAAAAGAATCATAATCTCCCCTGTTGTTTTGTGGGCAAGCTGTATGAAAATAATATACATCACAGGTAACAAACTTGACAAATTTCAGAAGGACGGATACAGGACGTTTAGTGCTAGACACCACTGGGAGGGGGCCAACACTAAAAGGAATTTGTTTCCCTCCCTGTGGATTTGTGGGTAATGATTTTGGTATGAAAAAGGCATACATTATAAAGGGGTCCTTAGGAAAGTAACCAAAAAAGGATGCATTCAGAAGCTAGGGAGTAAGATGGATGGAGAGGAAAAGCTTCAGACTTGTGTTCTGCTCAGTTGGCACCTAAAGTCACAGAAACTAAGTGCAAAGCTGATCAGACAGGAGAGGATGAGTTGGCATGTGGGGCAAAGAGGCAGAAGGACCTGATCATTCAGTATTCTCTAAGCAATCGCCACTAGCAGAAATCGTGTCCTCCAAATCATGGAGAGCCACGTGTTGCGGTGAGATCACCCAACTGCCTTCTTATTGCTGGGGCGGGCCCGTTTGGATGTCCTCCACACCTCATTGGTTGCCCCTTTGTTGCTGGGGGAAAATTTCTGTCAGTTGGGGTTTGATTGGCAACTAAGGGGCTACTTATGGGGCTGAACGAGGCAAAGTACTTTCTCTTTCGCATCGTACAGCGGATCTCTCTCCCTCCCTCCCTATAATTTAAGGTTGTGTTTTTGACCTTGCTATGCCTGTGTAGGCATCGTCTGTTTTTGGAGCAGGGGCCCGGTAGGAATTTTGCCACTTGGCTGATTGGCTGGTGCCATTTGGTTTTTGCCTACCGTGTAGCAAATCATCACAACTTTGTAAGGTTGGCAGTTAGGCATTGGTTCATTCTTTGGTGGAAGGGATTATGAATTGGCTGTGCCTGCCCCTCATTTTTGCTGCTGCTGCTGCTAGGAAATTCCGTTAAAGGAATCCAGGGGCTCAATTTGCTCTGTCCGATCCCCTCTCAGGGGTAGGGCCATGCCAGAGTTCCTGGGAGCATCTGGGGTGAACTAAGAGGCAGAAATCCACCTCTGTGCGCCCCCAGTATGTTTTCCCTTACTGACCTCTGGAGGCTCCAGTTGTCAGTCCTGTTCCTGCCGGTGAAGGTTCAGGTAGTCCAAACCAATGCTTAAGCAGCCACTCACATGCTGTAATCAATAAAGTTGTGGCCAAATTAATGCCAAAAATTTCAAACAAATATTCTGTCTCCTGTGTGATTTATTTTGGACGGAGTTTGGGGGTCTTCACACGCAATTAGCAAAAAACACAGAACAGAGAAGCACAATATAATACATTACTTCAGCATCCCTTACTCAAAGGGAGGGATGTAATTGAAGAGTCATTCCCTCTCATTAGAAGCTAGGTATGTCTGTCACAAAATAACCCTCCCTCCTCTCCGGACGCTGGCATTCACCTTATATCACAAACTTGAGTAGCGACATTTCTGTTTTAGCAGACACTGTCTGCAGTGTTCTTTCAATGTGCAAATCTCTGAAGCATCCCAAATTGCTCCAGAGGCCCCCTTTTTGGTTTGATCACCTTGGCTCTGAAAAGCTCCAAATCTGTACAAAGCGGCCCAGGATTCATCCAAATCTGCTGCACCACCCTATCAGGAATTACAAAGCAGACTTTAAGACCATACACTCCATTTCCTGAACTAACATCTTGCTTCAGCATAGGAATCCTGAAGCGCTTGGGGTCCCGGGAGAGACAGAAAAAGGGTTTCTCTTCGCTGAGCCAGAAGGGACTGTTCTAAACTGAGTTTGGCAGCGACCTGCTCTTTGCATATCTTCTATCAGCACCTGCAGTAAACAATATATAGCATCTGAAGCCCTTTCCAGTTTTATAAATATGCAAAGCTCCCAATGGCAGTGTGGAGAAATGGAAAAAAGCCCTGAGGGATTATTGATGCTTCTGCAGCAAGGGCAAGAAAGCTTTAATTTTTTAATGGATGGCCAAGGCTAGCCATCAAAATGGGGGGATTTATATGCAATCTGGAGCAGGAGAGGCTGCGGCCCGAGGATGTAAAGATGACAAATTCTTTCCTTTGACAAAAGGCTGCATTTCATTTCCAGACTTTCCTCAAGGGGGAAAAAGCAAGGCAGCACTAAGCTCACAATGGGCTAAGCAGCAATCACCAGGAGCTGGATGAATGCTACTTCAAGAGTCCCAATTTGCACAGGGTCAGCCCAAGGTCAAAATGTTAATTCACATTACTCCTCACTGTTTCTTCTGGGCAATGTCTTGGAATACGGGTAGTGGGGGGGGCATAGGAAATAAGCTGCACTCATTCAATTAGGATGGCTTACTCTGCCTCTATTCCCAGCATTCCTTATTTGTGGCATCTGGCTGTTAGCTTACACACAAACACACACCCAGCGTTTTGTGGTCCTCCAGGCATAACTGATGTCTAGAGCACTGGCCTTCAGCAACTGGAATGTGATCCACTATTGCATCACAGTCCGACCTACTACCAATATATTACTGTCATATATTTATTTGGATCCCACCTGTCAGGGACTGGCTAGATACAGAGGAGTGGTGGGAGGCACCAACCCCAGAGGAGGAAGTCTCAGAGCCGGGGGGGGGGGGTTGGTGGTGGGGACACTGAAGGGAGAAGTTTGGGAGGAGGTGCCGGATGCTGAAGGGGCAACAGGGTTTAGTGAGCAGGAAGAGCTGGTGACAGAGAGCAGTTCAGACTCCAAGGCTGAAGCAGAGAATGGGGGGGGGGGGTCAGGAGGCTGCTGAAGAATCCAGGGACTCTGCCTCTTTGATTGCGACAAGCTCCCCTCCCTGCTGGTCTCCAAGAATGCACAGAATAATGAGAAGGTTCAGAACAGAGACCACAGTTTGAGACTGCTCCTGACAGTGTGACTCCACTGGGCTGCCCCATCCACCACCTCTCATCATGCTGCAATTCACAGTGCCATCTGTCAGCGACCAGGTGAACGAATGCATGGAGATGGATGAGTGGAAATGTAGAGATAGGGGGAAAAGTTACGTGGCTCCTTAAATGAGATGAGGCTAACCTCTACATCATCAACAACTCAATCAAGCATTTTAACCGAAAACATCCCATTACCTCTGCTACACTTCTTCGCACCTTAGAAAACACCTGTGTGCATAACAGCTCCACGTATCTTATTCTGTAAAACAATAAATTAGCCTATAAGATTGCTTCTTGACACATGAAGACAAATCCTGTATAATTAAGAAGGAAAGAAAGCAGATTATTATACCCTGCTGGAGAATACGGCTGCCTGTTTCTGTTTTATTTATACATTATACTGTATAATGAGCTGAATATTTAGAGGTCAGCATAAACCAAGCTGCTGACAGGAGAGAACCAAAATACCAGGAATTTTGTGTGTTGGCAATCAGGCACAGGGGATCTTGTTTTCCTTATGGGTGTTTTCTATACATCCACTGCTCCTTGCTTGCTCCCTACCTGGAAAGAGGCCTATAAGGCCACATCACCACCTGTAGCTCCAGCCAGTCAGATAATGCAGGTCTATCCCTCCAATATATTTCTCTGTTTGGACCTAAGTGACTTGCGTAATCAATCAATAAATAAAATATTAGAGAAAACCCTTTATCCTGACCTCCCACACACCTCCAGTTCAGTCTCCAGACTGGCAGTATTTGCTGGGCTCAGGTGATATATTATTGGCACATTAATGACATTTGTTGACAATATTTATAGCCACATTCCAATGTAAATGGTAAAAGGCAGCATAAAATATAATAATATGATTAACATTTCTCATCTTCCGAACATCCCAATTTAGCTGAAGTAGCTTGACAAGCTTCCATAGGAAGGCTGTTCTCTCTCTCTCTCTCTCTCTATATATATATATATATTGCTGTTGTTTATTTGTTTTGCATTCAAGATTCTTTTTAATTTGTTGTGATAGATACATTCATACTGTATATATAATGTGTGATTGAGAGAGGAGCAGATGTGTGATTTGTGTGAGAGGAGAGATGTATTTATGGTGCATGTGTGTGTGATGGAGGAAGATCTTTATGTTGTGTGTGCGCCTGTGAAATGTGAAAGAAAGGGAGATGTATGTTGTTGTTGCTGCTGCTGCTGCTGCTGCTGCTGCTGTTGTTGTATAAGAGAGGGGGGGGAGAGCAGGGCCAGATTTAGGTTTGAGGCTCTAAGCTACTGAAGGTAATGGGGCCCTTTATATGTCCAGCTGTCTTCGTCAACAACAAATTGTTGCTTTTTTGTGTTGAATATATGCTATATGGTAATTTATGGACCTAATAGGTATCTAAAGTCATTTGCACAAGTTGCCATGCAACCAGTCCATGCAGAATGTAGGCACCCCATTTATTGAAATGAGCAAACCAGTGATATTTTAGGGAGCAGGCTAGCAGGCAGGGCCCATTACTTACATTATATGAGCCTACACAACACAAAACACTGTTGCTGAATGTAGGTTTTATTTTATTTGTTTGTTATCTTATATTTTGGAAATGTACATCCAGGTGTTTTTTCTTTAATTTTTTGGGGGGGCCCAGAGATTGGAGCCCTAAACTATAGCTTGTTTAGCTGATACATAAATCCGGCACTGTGTGTGTGTGTGTGTGTGAGAGAGAGAGAGAGAGAGAGAGAGAGAGGGAGAGATCTGTGTGTCTATGGTCTGTGTGTATGTTGATTGTGGTATGTATGTAAGGCAGAGAGCCGTGTGGCTATCTTATATATTTTCCCTAGTACTGGGGAATGCTTCCTGTTGTTGGACAACCACAGCCATTTGTGCTACACCACACACCCCTCAACAGCCATATTGCAACCAGTGCCATTGTTTTGATCTTTATTATGTATTTTTTTAATTAACTTTTTTCATGAGCTAAACAGAGAAGGGGGAGGGGTGCAGGAAGAGGCATTTTACAACTCAGTACAGGCACTTCGTTTTTACTTATTTAATTTTGCCCAGGAAGTACTGTACGAGTTGCGTCAAGTACTATGTATCATACAAAGGTGAAGAATAAATGCCAAAATTATATAAATTAATGAAAACACATGAAAAACCTTTAACCTGTGATCCAGTGCACAGGTTTGCACAGTCAAGCTAAACACAATGGACTGTGCCTCAGTCTCTAAGAAGTGCTTTAAATATAGCAAATACTGTCTATGTTTAGGGCTACAACTTCCAACCACAGTGCTGGCTGGGGGCCGATGAGAACTGTAGTCCAAAATATCTGGAGGGCACCAGATTGGGGAAGGCTGTACTGCAACGTAGCAACGGTGTGTTTGCAGACAAAAATGTGCAGCAAAATGATAATTTTTGAAGGTATGGCGTAATGGTTGGAGTATTGGGCTAGGACCTGGGAGAGCAAGGTTCGAATCCCCACTCAGCCATGAAACTCACTGGGTGACCTTGGGCCAGTCACCATCTCTTAGCCTAACCTCCCTCACAGGGTTGTTGTGAGAGAGGAGAAGAACCATGTACACCACCTTGAGATCCTTGTGAGATAAAGGTGGGATATAAGTGCAACAAATAAGTAAATAAAATCTCTTGTAGATGTTTCTCCTCTGATCTGACAATGGCACTCAAGTCCTGTTTGCAGGCTTTCCACAGCTGGCCACCATGAAAACTGGCCTTTGGTCTGATCCTGCACAGCTTCTCATGTGTTCTTATGGCTCTCTGCTCCTGGTTCCTTATTTTGGACATCATGTTCCTGGTCAAGGGTTTTTACTGAATCCTGTTCTACTGCTTTGGGCTGTTCAGTCTGGCCTTTCATTCTGCTTTCCCCATCACCTGTAATGCTCCCATGCCATCACATCCCAAGGAGCAGAGTTCTTCTGCTCATCTGTTCCCGCAAATCTCAGCATCTGCCTGGGTGGGCCCCCTGAAGTGTGAGGAGATGGCAGAGCGCACGTTAGCTGCTGACGACCGCCTCATTAACCGGAGCACTGCAGGCAGCTCCTCTGCCGCCTAATTTGAGAGTGCAAGACCGCCTTCAGATGGCTCGGTGCGCTCCTGCAAGGCAACCGAACAGCAGGCAGGCGAGAAGCCAAAAGATGCTCCCCCCCCCCCCCCCGAAGGCTGGGGGCAATTCAAAAGGCTCCATAATTGGAAACAGGAAGTCAACCCTTACCTGAGACCAGATCAGCCAGCAGCGTTGCCAACCCTCCAGTACATCCCTCAGAAGTTAAGCACATCTGGAAACTTCACAGAAGCCGCAGAGCAGGGCAAACCCAGCACACAGCATTTGTTGTGCCTTTCATAAGCCTTTCCACACGGTGTGTGTCTTTCAGAGCTGGGGGACGTGCGTGGCTCTGCATATAGACATCAAGGTCCAAGCAGCCGCCCGAAGAAGATGTCAGAATAAAAGAGGTTTGCTTTTTTCCTGTTTGGGAGTGTGGCTTAAACCTCCAGCTGGGGTTTGCATTCCTTCTCTTTGAAAGCCCAAAGCCTTGTAGTTTTTTTAAAAAAAAAAATGCCTTGCAGGTGTGGTGAAGGAGAAGTTTAAGTCTTTCTACTAGTAGATATTTCGAGACAAACAGAACCATCTGGAATGTGCTGAATTTGTAAGGACAAATGCCTAGAGGAGGAGGGGAGTCCCAGAGAAAAGAGAGTTTTGTAGGAAAGCAGAAGAGAAGACAACAGAATCACATAATTGCACAGAAGGGACCACAAGCGTCGTCTAGTCCATTCCCGTGCAATTCAGGAATGTTTTTGCCCAAAGTGGGGCTCAAACCCCCAACCCTAAGATTAGGTGTTTCCTGCTCTACCAACTGAGCTATGACTCCAAGATAAGTCTGCACCTCTGTCCTTTGTTGCCTTTCTTTATGTTTCAGTTTGGCCCTTGACACCCTTGGGAAAATCCTCTCTGAAATTATTCTGCAAAAGCTCCACTGAAATGAACAAGCAGCTCCCCTTCATTTCAATGGGATTCGTGCAAGAGAACTTCCCAGTGAACTGTGGTCCTGGTGCTATTTCTTGCATGACACCTATTTAAATATGTTCCCTCCTCTTGGATTTTAAGTTGCTGTTTAGTTGACTTCAATTTACTACCGTAGTAAGAAATGGAAGCAAGAAGAAATACCGATGAAAGAAGAATGGCAGACAAAATTAATGGACAACGCAAAATTGGATAAAATGACAGGAAGGATTCGAAACCTGCGGGACCAGAGATTTACAGAAGATTGGAAGAAATATACAAACTATTTGAAGAGCAACTGTAATCAACAAATTATGCTAGTAGGACTACAAGAAGTTTTGTAAGGAGAAATATATGAAATATTGCAAAGAAGAGAAAGAAGAGAGACATTAGTTATGATTTTAAATGTAATAGTGAAAGTAAGAAATGTAAATTAAGTGAAAAGATTGGAAAATTTTCAGATGTGATTGATGGAAGTAAAATATATATATATAAGTGTCAGAGACTGCCTCTAGGTCCCGGCTCACAAAGGACCAACGCTAGCCGGTAGAACGGTATAAAGTCTTTATTGAAGTATAGTTTCCATTTCCAAATCTTAGCGTGCGTCTCTACGTCTATTCCCTAGATCGGCGAAGTCCCATCTGAATCTCCGCCTCCTGTACACCAGTTCAAGACCCTAGCCTTGCTCCACCTTTTGCGTCTCTCCTTTCGCCTCTGGGTCCTACCACCCCCCGGGGTTCCTTCCTTCCTGGATGCCTCGGATGCGGACCCTTCGGATTCCTCCCCCTCCCTTCGGCGGGCTTTAGGACCTGGCTCCCTTTCCGGGCTGCTCATTGCGCCTCCCTCTGTTACATTTGAACTTGGCGCGCGCGCGCTGTCTCCGACCCTCCTCCCTACCGTTTCCTCGCTCTCCGACGCAGGCGTGGCTGCTGCCGGAGAGCTGCCTGTCGCTGGTGCCTGGAACTCCTCCCCCCTGCTGCTCTCTGGTGGCGTAGCTGGTCCGGATTTCCAGCTGCTGCTCTCCGGTGGGGTAGCTGGTCCGGATCTCCAGCTGCTGCTCTCTGAATCCCCTCTGGTCCCTCCTTCCTGAGGTGCCCCTCTTGGCAACCCCCCAGCTCTGCCCACGGGAGCCCCTTTCTGTGAATCCTCCGATTCGCTGGAGAGACTTAGGGACCTTGGTCGGCTCTCGTCGCTAACTTCTCCCTCCGATTCCTCTCCATCCGTCCCTTCTGCTCCTGAACCCCTGACATCCATCCCCCCCTCGAAGCCCCCCCTTCCCCCCTCCCCTCCTTCCGGTGTGGGTTCTGGGTGCTCCGTCGTGGCGGGGGTGAGTGCCGGATACAGTTCTTCCCCCGTGTCGTACATCACATCGGGCAGGTCTGGCTCGTCCTCCGTGCGCTCGTCGACGTCGATCTCCTCTGCTTCCATCTCCCTGCCTTCGTGTTCAAATCCCACGTCCTCCCCCAACACGTCCATGTCCATCTCTCCCCCGTTCCCCTCTGAGGGTGATGCCTGCCAGGGACCCCCCAGCCACTTCCTGCGCCACTGCTCCTCTGGTTGAGTATCCCACCAATAGGAGCGGTCTGAGGCAGAACCCGAGGTTGAACCCTCCGGAGAGCGTATGTGTGGTGCCGTCTCCTCGTCCGAGTCGAACCCCTGGAACGTGCTGCCTGAAAGTGTGGGTGTGAAGAGCCAGTCGTCGAAATACTCGGCTGGCATGGGCCTGTGTGGGAAAATGGCATGGAACTCTTCCTTGAGAAGGGGCTCGTCCAAGGCATAGCCCGGCACCCAACTGTTGGCGCTGGCCGGGGTATCCTCTCTGGCAAGAAGGTATTCTACTCCCTCTTCCCCCCATCTCGAGTCTAAAATCTCTGTGGCTTCGTTGATGCGCTCCCCTCTTGGCGACCCCCCTTCCCTGGGTCCTTCTCTGGGCGGATCTGGTGCTGTGCCTGGCTCCTGAAATCTATGCGGTGCTTTGTAGGGCGTGAGCACCGATCTATGGAACACCGGATGCATTCTGGAACCCTCCGGAAGCGCTAACCGGAAGGCCACTGGATTGACCTGTGCCTGGACTTGGTAAGGCCCTAGCTGCTTATGCCCTAGCTTCTTCTTGGCCAACGATTTGGTCGGCACTGCTTGCGCTGCTAACCAGACCCAATCTCCCACCTGTATGTCTTCCCCTACTCTCCTGTGTCTGTCAGCCTGCAGTTTGTATGCGTGCTTGGCCAGTTCCAACTGTCTCCTAAGCTGTTCGTGGACTTCCTGCAACTCTGACGCTAAGTCTTCCGCTGCCTGCGGCTCCCCCTCCCCCACTCTCTCTAAACCTGGGAAGGTTCTGGGATGCCTCCCGTTGTTGGCGAAGAACGGCGTCACCCCCGTCGACACGTGCTTCGTATTGTTGTAAGCGAACTCTGCGAGGGGCAGGTAGTCCACCCACGTGTTAGGCTGCTGATTGGCGTAGCATCTCAGGTACTGCTGCATGATGGCGTTGACCCTCTCCGCTTGTCCGTTGGTCTGCGGGTGTCTCGCCGACGCTAGATTGATCTTGACGTTCAGGATGCCCATCAACTTTTGCCAGAAGTTCGAGATGAACTGCCGCCCCCGGTCGGATAGAATAGATCGTGGCAGACCGTGGACCTTAAACACGTGGTCTATGAACAGCCTGGCGGTCTGTTCTGCCGTGGCCACCTTCGCACACGGGATGAAGTGTGCCATCTTGGTAAACATGTCCACCACCACAAGCACTGCCGTCTTTCCCCTCGAACTGGGCAGATCCGTGACAAAGTCCAGGGCCACCCGTTCCCACGGCTCAGACGGCGTCTGCAACGGTTCCAGCAATCCCGCCGGCGGTTTGTGCACTGACTTGGCTCTTTGGCAGGTGTCGCATCTCGAGACGTAATCCGCTACTTCCCCCCGCATCTTGGGCCACCAAAAGTCTCTGGTCACTAGTTCTACAGTCTTTTCTCTGCCAAAGTGCCCGGCAGTGGGGGCGTCGTGTAGCTGCTGCAGCACCCTCGCGCGGAGGTCATTCCCCGGCACGTAGAGTGCTCCCTTGCGGATGAGCAACCCGTCTCTGATCTGGAACTCGTCGTCCTTCACCGTGCCCTTGTGCACCTCCTCCATCTTGGCTTGCGCGAAGGGGTCCTCCTGCAACGCTCGACGTACGGCGTCCAGATCCACGGTCGCCGAAGCGCAAGCCCACGCTTCCGGTGCGAAAATGTGCTTGGCTGCCGACGGTGCCTCCTCCTCGAGGTATTGCGGCTTTCTGGACAAGGCATCCGCCATGATGTTGTTGTCACCCGGGATGTACTCTATCCTGAAGTCGAAGTCCGCGAAGAACTCTGCCCATCTAATGTGCCTCTGATTCAGGAACCTCGCCGTGCGCCAGTACTCTAGATTCTTGTGGTCCGTGCGGACCTGCACTGTGTGTCTGGCTCCGATAAGGAAGTGCCGCCACGCCTTGAACGCTGCATGGATGGCTAGCAACTCCCTGTCCCAGATGGTGTAATTCTGCTCCGACTTGCTGAGCTTCCTTGAGTAGAAGGCGCACGGCCTCCAGTCCCCCTGCTGGTCTTGTTGCAACAGTACAGCTCCCACGGCTCTGTCTGAGGCGTCTGTCTCCACCCTCATTGGTCTGCTGGGATTCACATGCAGCAGCTGCTCCTCGGACGCGAAGAGACGCTTGAGTTTCTGAAAGGACTGCTCCGCTTCCTCCGTCCAGAGAAACTTCTTCTTCTTGGAGCTGAGCGTGTCGGTGATGGCCGCCGTTTGCATAGCGAACCCCTTGATGAACTTGCGATAAAAGTTGGCAAAGCCGACAAACCGCTGGACTTCCTTCCTATTGCGCGGGCTTTTCCAGTCCAATACTGAGCGAACCTTGGCGCTGTCCATGGCGAGCCCCTTGTCCGACAGTTTATAGCCCAGGAAATCCACCTCCGTCACGTCGAACTGGCACTTCTCCAGCTTGGCGTACAGCCTGTGCTCCTTTAGTCTCTGCAGAACTTCCCTGACATCCCTGGGCAAGAGGGAGGGCGCTCTGGCTGGTGTGCGTCCCCAACGCCCTTCTTCTCTGTCCCATGGGCGGTCCTCCAGCCTCACCCCCACTGCGAGCGATCTGTCCACCACTTCCTGGGTGCTTTTGGGTCTCTCCCCCCGCGCTATCTCATCCTTGATTTGGGGGTTCAATCCTTCCCAATAAAGATCTCTAACGGGGGGGGAATCCTTGTCCCACCCCAAGGCATTGACCAATGCAAAAAAGCGGGAGTGATACTGCCTCACGCTGGCTTTCCCTTGTCTCAGCCCAAATATGTCCTTACGGGCAATGTCAATGTCTATTTTCGATAGAAAGCAAGAATCCATCGCTTTAATGAATGCAGCTGAACTCTGGAGCGCTGGGTCCATATCTCTCCACAGATTGCGCAGACATGCTTTCGCGTCTCCATGCAAATGAGACAAGATAAACCCCACTTTTTCCTGCTCATCTCTAAACTCTTTTTCCAGCAGTTTCAGCGCAAACTGCACGTCTGCTCGGAAATTGGGGTACTGCTGTAAATTCCCATCGAAGTGAGATACAATGCTGCCTCCTCTCCTCCCCAACCCGATCCCCTCGGATCTGGACCCCGCTTGTGCCTGCTTAGTAAGCACGTCCAACCTGGCTTGGAGATCTCGGCATGCAGCAGCCGCTTCATCCTCTCTTTTCCTGGAGGCGAGTATCTCTGCGCTGAGCTGCGTTACCGCTTCTTGCAGGGAAGCAATTTGCTCTTCAGTAGACATGTCGCTTGACTCTTGTGAGCTCCCAAGGCACCAGTCCTCTTTCCTCCCTGCTTCGCTCCCCACACGTCGCTTGAGTCAAAGAGAACTGATGAAAACTTTGAGAGATGGGACTTACTGTCAGAGACTGCCTCTAGGTCCCGGCTCACAAAGGACCAACGCTAGCCGGTAGAACGGTATAAAGTCTTTATTGAAGTATAGTTTCCATTTCCAAATCTTAGCGTGCGTCTCTACGTCTATTCCCTAGATCGGCGAAGTCCCATCTGAATCTCCGCCTCCTGTACACCAGTTCAAGACCCTAGCCTTGCTCCACCTTTTGCGTCTCTCCTTTCGCCTCTGGGTCCTACCACCCCCCGGGGTTCCTTCCTTCCTGGATGCCTCGGATGCGGACCCTTCGGATTCCTCCCCCTCCCTTCGGCGGGCTTTAGGACCTGGCTCCCTTTCCGGGCTGCTCATTGCGCCTCCCTCTGTTACATTTGAACTTGGCGCGCGCGCGCTGTCTCCGACCCTCCTCCCTACCGTTTCCTCGCTCTCCGACGCAGGCGTGGCTGCTGCCGGAGAGCTGCCTGTCGCTGGTGCCTGGAACTCCTCCCCCCTGCTGCTCTCTGGTGGCGTAGCTGGTCCGGATTTCCAGCTGCTGCTCTCCGGTGGGGTAGCTGGTCCGGATCTCCAGCTGCTGCTCTCTGAATCCCCTCTGGTCCCTCCTTCCTGAGGTGCCCCTCTTGGCAACCCCCCAGCTCTGCCCACGGGAGCCCCTTTCTGTGAATCCTCCGATTCGCTGGAGAGACTTAGGGACCTTGGTCGGCTCTCGTCGCTAACTTCTCCCTCCGATTCCTCTCCATCCGTCCCTTCTGCTCCTGAACCCCTGACAATAAGATATTAAAGTATGTTTAATAATTGTTGAAAATGATATGGTAAAAACTAATAAAAAGATATTTTAAAAAATTGACCTGGGGGGTGGGGGAAATTACTGCCATTTTCAAAAGTACTGCATGGACAGCCGTGCAGTCAATCATTGTGCAAATACAGATGTGAGAGGGCTGTAAGAACAAAAAAATCCTAGCGTAGGAGAAACACCAGGAATATAGCTGAGATTATGGGTATCCCATTACATTTATCCAAGCAATATGAGATTCATCATACAAAAATTAGTGACTCTTGACTGGTGCCCTACCCTGTCACACAAAGAAACCTTGAAGTGGCGTATTAAAAGTAAGCAGAACTCTGGATAGAATTCAAGCTGCAATTTATTCATGGTCTACATTCCCCCACTCCAAGAGAGATCATGCAAGCTTTTGCATGCATACCTAAAGGAAATGAATAATCAGGTCCCTACTGAGACCTGTGGGTATACGGCTGTATACAGATTCAATAAATAATAATACTTTGGGTGTGAGCTGAGGAAGAAGGAATCTAGACATCAACACTCTTTTTTGCATTAGCCTCAACCTGATGTCATCTTTTCACAGCAGTCTAGGCAAGGATAATCCACCTAGTAATTGCTTCTGGAGGAGGGGAGAAGATCTTTACCCAGCTTTAGAAGTTACTGCCGCTATCATTTCCCGGGACGGCTGCCCTACCAAACCAACCAAGAACAAGGGGGCAACTGTTAACAGCAGCATATTAACTTGACACATGGCTGGCTGCAGGCAGGCAGGCAGCATGCCCTTCTAAGCCACCACATCTCAGATGAGAGTCGTTTGCTGGCTCTGAGAAAGATCTGAATTGGATAATGGGTAAAGGCGACGGAGAACAGGGACAGGCAAATCTTCTACCACTGTGAGAGGTCAAAAGCCTTCCAGACCATTACTGAGTCAACCTATCTTCAGAGGTAGATTTTTTAGTTTTCATTGTGCTTTAGAAGAAAAAAGAAGACCCAAAATATATTGACCTCTGTCTCCCGTGTATGCTGTTGTTATTTTATAATCAATTTCAGAATGACACGGTGACTAGGGCTAGGCTTTGGTCTCTTTCTTTGCTGCTGTTGGGAGGGTTGTGATATGACAATACAGAAGGAGCAGGAGAGCAGCAATTAATACTTTGCTAGCGAAGAGAGGAGAGCATGTTTTGCTTGCAGAAAGCACCAGCATGCCAATGCCAGTTTAAAAGGATCAATTAGTCGGATGTGTGAGGACCTCTGGCTGAGACCCAGGGAAGCCAGATTGCCAGTCAGAGTGTGGCAGCTAGACTGGTGACCGGGAGCGGCAACTGGGACCATACAGTGGTACCTTGGGTTACAGGCGGTTCAGGTTACAGACGCTTCAGGTTGCAGACTCTGCTAACCCAGAAATAGTACCTCGGGTTAAGAACTTTGCTTCAGGATGAGAACAGAAATTGCACAGCGGCAGCAGGAGGCCCCATTAGCTAAAGTGGTACCTCAGGTTAAGAACAGTTTCAGGTTAAGAACGGACCTCCGGAACGAATTAAGTTCTTAACCCGAGGTACCACTGTATAACACTGGTCCTAAAAGATCTACGTTGGCTCCCAGTATGTTTCTGAGCACAATTCAAAGTGTTGGTGCTGGCTTTTAAAGTCCTAAACAGCCTCAGTCTGGTATACCTGAAGAAGAGTCTCCACCCCCATCATTCAGCTCAGACACTGAGATCTAGCTCCAAGGGCCTTCTGGTAGTTCCCTCACTGCAAGAAGTGAAGTTACAGGGAACCAAGCTGAGGGCCTCCTTGGGAGCGGCACCCACCCTGTGCAACACCGTGAAAGCAGATGACAAGGAGATAAACAACTATATGACTTTCAGAAGACATCCAAAGGCAGCCCTATATAGGGAAGTTTTTAATGTTGATGTTTTACTGTGTTTTTATATTCTGTTGGAAGCCACCCAGAGTGGCTGGGGCAACGCAGTCAGATAGGCAGGGTACAAATAATAAAATTATTCAGTTTCATCTGGTATAAGGTTCCCATATTATTTTGCTATGCCACAGTTTCCTCAGTCTTTATTACAGTGTTAGAGTCTATCCCAAGAAGCGCTTCTCAAACATTAATGAAAAGGGGTCTTTGCGATAGGCACATTCATTAGCTGGGGCTGCTCTATTTACTCAAAACTCCAGTGGGCTTCAAAAGATCTGGTTGTTAAGACTTTGTACACAGCACACCTCAACCCTTCAGGCAACCAAAGTTGTTGGGGGACCTCTTCCCCTCCCATAGCTACAGTTCTTAGAATGGTTTAGTCATAGAGCAACCATAGAATTGAGGGACACGGGTGGCGCTGTGGGTTAAACCACAGAGCCTAGGACTTGCCGATCAGAAGGTCAGCGGTTCGAATCCCCGCAACGGGGTGAGCTCCCATTGCTCGGTCCCTGCTCCTGCCAACCTAGCAGTTCGAAAGCACATCAAAGTGCAAGTAGATAAATAGGTACCGCTCTGGCGGGAAGGTAAACGGCGTTTCCATGCGCTGCTCTGGTTTGCCAGAAGTGGCTTAGTCATGCTGGCCACATGACCTGGAAGTTGTACGCCGGCTCCCTCAGCCAATAAAGCGAGATGAGCGCCACAACCCCAGAGTCGGCTACAACTGGACCTAATGGTCAGGGGTCCCCTTTACCTTTACCTTTAACCATAAATTGGAAGGAGTTGGAAGGACCCTGTTCCTCTGAGAGGAATTCCTCCAAACAACTCTCAGCACCCTTAACAAAACACAGCTCCCAGAATTCTTTGGGGGAAGCTTAGAGTGGCACCATAGTGTTTTAAACGCATGATGTAAAGGTGGCCTGTGGTTCCTCTTCCTATGCAACTGTGCTGTTCCTCAGATGAACTGATGAGAGAGGTGGTGGGATGGAGCTTGGTGGGGTGGGAAGGCCAATGCTATTGTGCAATTATAACACATCAGAAATGCTGAGCTGCCACTTGTGGGTTCTCCTGCAAACTAACTCCCCAGGAAGAGAAATTAGATGCAAAATGGTAGTGACAGCAAGAACTGATTTTAAACCTTTGATCTCTTGCTAGCAACGGCTGTCACCTTCCAAGGTTCCAGGTCTGAAAGGATCCTAACTGACAGCCCAGAAGATACAGCAGGCATAACTTAGGGGAGAAATGTGACAGCCTGTGCCTCTTCCTATCTCTACTCGACAGATGAAAAATAAAAGCAGGCTTCGCAAGAGACATGCCATAGTCACAGACCCAAGAGCCAGGAAGAGGTCTGGGCCACTAGTCACTGATTTCCAATAATGTACTACCAGACTTGTTTAATTCATAGTGAGAATGCCTAATTTCATTTCCAAATCAAAACTGGTGAATATTCAAACACAGTCTTCTAAAGGCATACATGATGTATACTTGGTGTTGCACCATTAATTTTATACCCAGTGCTTAAAATTGAGTCTGAATTGCTTTTTTGTTGCAGCTGTAGGTCCTGTCAAATCCTAAGAATGGGCCTTCCCTGACCTGAAAAATGCTTTTATCCACCTCTCTCTGCCTCGCCTAAGAGCCATTCCTTACTCACATAATTCACTGCAGAAATGTAGGGAACTTGCCAAGTGAGAGAATGTCACCAGGTGACCTAAAGACACTTGGCTACATTACACAATTCCGTACAAGTGTAGAATCATCCCTGCGGGGAGATAAGAGATCACGCTGGGAAAATCATAGCATCTGCCTTAGCAAAGACTCACACTATTGCAAGCACCACTTGTCTTCCTGGGGAGACAGGTTTTTTTAAAAAAAAAAACATCTTCCTTCCACAAAAGAACAAGGCGACACCCCCCACCCACTCACTCCACCCTCACAATAAGGAAACGAGCAATGCAACTCAAGCATTTTCTAGGAACGCTGTAGAGAAAGAAAGCATGGCGTGTCTGTTTTGGGGTAGGAAGGAAAGAAAAAAGAACCCGCTCTCTCTTAATTGGCAACACAGCAAATGAAAATGTCAATCCGTTCTGTGTCTCAGAGCTTCTGCAGTTCCTTTGTAAGAAGAGGCTGCGTTCTGCCAGATCACCAGTTCTTTTCAGCACTACCAATTAAATGAAGGGAAAACAGGATGTTGCAAGGTGCCACAAAAGTCTCTCAGTGCCTTCCATTTATGCCTCACAGTTGCCCACACACACACACTCACTCTCCTCCTCCTCTGCTCCTCCGTCCTCGACTTTCATGGTAACCGTGTAGATAAGTGATGCTCGGTTACTTCAATCTAGCACATCCCATTCTCCCCAAACAAACCTTCTTAGACCAGAAAAAGACATTTGTTTGCTATAAATTACAAACAACCACAACTATTGTTTTATGCTGCCTACTTTCTGTTTGGGAGGGGTTGTGAACTTCAGGCCTGGGGGCAGAATGTGGCCCTCCAAGCCTTCCTATCAGGCCCTCAGGACCATCCCTAGGCTACACACCCTCCTCAGCCGCACCCCTCACCAGCCCCACTTCAGATCCTCCTTGAGTTGTTGTTGTTTTGCTTGGTGGGATGGAGAGGGCTGTGTTTAGAAGTCACTGACTATACAAAGGAATTTGTACACTTCAGCCATCAGAAAGTGGAGTTGCAGACCTCGGTGTGTTTCCTTAGCTTGACCAGCCTTGATTAGTTCAAATAATCTTAGGATGCTCAGGAGAGAATCTGGCATTCTGGCATTAGCTTTGGGATTTATAGCTTAATGGGATTTCTGCTCTCCAGAATTTTGATTTGCAAAATAAAGGAGGGCAGGGGGACTTAGCATTATTAGCATTCCTGGTGCGTGCAAGGGAGACAACCTGCTGCCCACAAACAAATGAGGCAACCGGGTTCTGCCAGAAAGCTTCCTACTAACTGAGTGGCCTGCCTGTTGCCTCTTAAGGAGGGGATGCCTAATATTAAGCAAATGAAAATCCAGCCCTCAGATAATCCATAGGACTGTTTTGTTTCTCTTGGCAAGCTGGCCAATATGGGTGGGAAAGCCATGTCAAAGAGCAACAAGGAGGTTGTCTTTGTTGATGGCAACAGCAATGGCACTGTTGAGCATTTGAAATCTTGCATCGATCAATACAGACATTTACTATAACCCCATTCTGGTGTGGACGAAGGAGTGCGATCATGAATGCTACCCAATCTCTCCATTCCCATTGAGGGTTTGAGGTCCATCTTTATCTTGATCATTCTTCATGCAAACATATTGAAGCCGCCTTCTGTCAAGTAATATGATTGGTCCTTGCCTATCCAGCATTGCTAAACTACAACTCCCATCAGCCCCATTAAGCGCAGCCAATGGCCCGGGATGATGGGGAAGTTGTAGTTCAGCAGCACCTGAGGGCCAAAGGTTCCCCTCACTTTACATAGCCTAATATTTTCTATTCTGACTGGTAGATGCTCTCAAATATCTTACCCAGAGGTGCACCCAATACCCTTTTAAACTGCTGTATGAGGTTACAGCAATCCCATGCATACAAGCCTGCACCAGACCCACAAATAAATGAAGAAAAATGCTACAATGCAGATCAATTGCATGGCTACCTGGCCAGGTTCCAACTGTATGTTAGCCATTCTGATTATTTGACAGAAAGTCTCCTTGAAGCATGGAGGTTAGAAGGCCGCAGCTTTGAAATCCTTCCAGGTGCATTACAAGGAGAATCAATCAAGCAGAGGCTGCTTCCCTGTCTCTCCAGTGTTTATTTGCAAGCTACACTATCACTTCCATTTGGAGCAGAGAGACAGTAGACAAAACGAATGACCCACAGGACTGGTGCCAGGGCGGTCTGCCTGCTTTTCCAGCACCAGAACAGAAAGGCAAGAGATAAAACATACCAATTTATCACAAGTCTTGCCTGACCGTGTGACCTTTTGCACAAAAGTCATAGGGCAGTATCCGACTAATGGGTCCTATCAGTGCAAGGATTTATGCAAGCACAACAGAACAACTCCCCTTCCCCCGACTCCCCCCTCCCCCACATGCCCCCTAAATCTGTTCTGCCCCAAACTCCCCAGAGCAGATCTGGAGAAGGTGTGGCGTGTGCTGACTCAGCCTCACGAGGCCTCAGTTTCTCATCTGTAAAATGGAAATGATGACCCATCTCACTATATGATAACACTCGTAGGAACAGCCAGTGCCGATATGCTGACACAGGTATTGTTTTATTTGCCCCTGAGCACTTGGGAACTGGATGCAAAATAAAGAAATCCTGCTGAAAATTACAAAGTACTTACTATATTCCCTTTGCTTCAGCAGCTCCTACCCCTGGCATGGTGCATTGCACAGAAGATCTTGTTCGGAGGAAGCTCTTCCCAAAATTAACTATGATACAGATTGGGAAAACATTAATACCTGGCATAGCTGTCAACGTTTCCCTTTTTTTAAGGGAAATTCCCTTATTCCGAATAGGATTCCTCGCAAGAAAAGGGAAAAGTTGACAGCTATGATACTTGGTCATGAAGGAAGTTAGGCTAATGATGGGCAGATTATGTTCTCCAAACCATTTGCATGCTCAACCAGCATATGTATGTGGTTTGTGCCCTTCACCCACATCATAAATAGGTGGTCCACCTGCCACTTGGTCAATAACTGCATTGAAACACGTGATGCAAACAAATGTATTTCTCTACAGCAGGTGTTGGGAACCTCAGGCCCAGAGTCTGCCCCTCAGGACTCTGTCCCCTTTCAAGTAGCACCCTCTAATGTTCCTGGTCTAGCTGGGACGTTTCCTCGAACTCTAATAATGCCTCTTGCTTGAATTGGCAGAGGAATGGAAGAGGCGTGTGAGTAGCACTAGGCTACTGTACAGAGGTACAATTTAAATTCACTGCTGCACCATTTTGGCCTCTGGCCCTGCACACCTCTGGCACATGGGCTATAGTAGGTTGCCCAGGAGGGACAGCAGTCCTTAGGTTGACCAAGTTGCCCCCATCCCTGATCCACAGCACCAGAAATAGCAACGGTGCATGCTACCAACAGGTGCTTTCAGAAGGGCATTTGGGTCCTGTGAGGGACAGGACCTTCCAAAATGATATCTCAGTACAGCGGTACTTCAGTTTAAGAACAGTCCTGTTTACGAACGATTCTGTTTTCGAACTCTACAAAACCGGAAGTAGTGTCCCGGTTTGCGAACTTTACCTCAGTCTAAGAATAGAATCCGAATGGTGGAAGGGCACCGGCGGTGAGATGCCTCATTAGGGAAAGTGTGCCTCGGTTTAAGAACGGTTTTGGTTTAAGAACGGACTTCCGGAATGGGCTAAGTTCGTAAACCGAGGTACCACTGGACTCTGAGGGCCAAAGAGCACAGACGAGCAGCCAGCAATGTTGCTCTTCGAAGTACGACTTTTGTGGGCTAAGAAAACTCTTCCGTCTTCACGCTTGTCAGGCCAGCACATTTAACAAGGCATTTCGCAGTAGTGTGTTCCTGGAACGGTTCCCAGTGCAACTGATTAACAGCACAACTGCCAACAGGTACAGTTTGTGAAGGCATCCAGCCTCCCCTCAGCCCCCCCCCCCCCAAAATAAGAAGTTAACACGCAAGGCTTAAATCCTGGCTTAGAAAAAGCATACAGTTCACCTCTGGCCTCTGAAAGTGAATCATCTGCCTCCTACTTCAAGAACTTCGGCACTCAAAAGAGCCAGACAAAGCGACAATATGGTATTGAAAGAAAACCCTAAACACTCCAAACGGAAGCTTTCAGCAAGAGCAAGCTCTAGAGTTCCTCAAAGGCAGAACGCGGCAAGTACTAAAGCTCTCGGTGACCAATTGCGCTTCGGGAGGCAAGTATGCCTGAACTGCCCTGCGACATCAGACCAAAGGTGCCTATGGTCAAGCACTCTTATCTCCAACAGGAGCAAATCAGATGCTTCTGGCACACTTCTAACCCGAGCGCAGGAGAAATGAAAGAAAAGCAGATGGAAAGACTCAGTGGGTGCTCAAAAACAGGCATTCATTTCTCAACTGATGCATGTTGTCTTTGGGGGGGGGCAGGGAAGTGTAATTCCTCAGAGCAACAATCTGACGTTTTGCCCCTCCTTTGGCATATGTGAATTTCCCCGCTCCCCTGGCTTTGGGTGCTTCCAGACTCTCACTATTTCCTGGTGAAATTCAATCACGTATCAGCAAATTCAGGTTGTGAAACAACAAATCTGCCTTCTCCGCAAAACTGGACTTTTTGCGCGAAAGAAACTGATGGTGAAATGCACTGGGAAGCTGGGGGTGACGTTTGCTTGATGCATCACCATCTAACCTCCTCACACAACAGAACAAATGCTCAATAAACAGCCGGTGTCATCTAACCTCCCTGCAAACAAATCAAGAGGAATAATCAGGTCGCCTGGAAGCAACCTTTCTTTGGGGCTGCTCCTTCTTCCATTAACAACAGAAATCCCCTTCCCCATCTTTGGGAAGTTACAGGTGCACTGCATCAGAACAAGCAGTTTCTATTCTTAATTATTATGGCTTGGAACCATCAGTAACATCCCTCTGCCTTGACATTGTCTAAGCAGTTTTTAAAATCACCTGGCTTCATGGCTGTGCAAGATAACATATCAGTTACTCCCATTAAGTCATTTTTGAGCCATGCTGCCTTAATTTTCATTATTTAAATTCCTATGTCGCCTTTCATTTGAAGATCACAGGGCGCTTTACAATATAAAAATGCAAAAATGCACACAATAACAAACAAAAATAGTAACACCCCCACATCATATTATTTGTCCTGAATCTATTATTCTCTTCCATTTGGAATGGTTTTACTGCTCTCTAACTGTAATGGTTGTATCTGTTTTTACAATTGTATACTCTGTTGTTGTAAGACTGTCCCAGTAAAGGGAAGGAAAGAAATCATATAAATAAAAATAATGCTGCCAATAAATGTTGGAAGATCCTGACTCCAACCTTTCCCCCTTTTTTCCCCCATTCATTCGCTTCACATTATTCATATTTGTCAAGCCTCCAAGGGCAGTCAGTAATATCATCTTTAGAACAACCAAGTTCCTAGTTATCTTGGTCATTTCATATATCTCTAATGACAGTTATATAACTAGAGGTGTATTAAGTGACCAAAAGAACCAGGAACTTGCTCATTTGTAAGATGAAAGTTTGATTCTCGAAATTCATGGGAACTAGAAGACTTTTCATACTGATATTTGTTCTGCAGAAACAGGCCAGAACTTCCTAGTTCACCTTTTCCTTCCCCCATACCAAACACTGATTCAGCAAACAACAACAACAAGACCTTTGTGGACTCCAAAGGGGTGTTTCATACAACCTAGTATTTTTCCATGGCTTCAGCTCTGCTAACTTTTCACCTGTCACTTTCGGCATGTGTTGTGCTTGTCGATAGGCACGAAGAAGCAGCCAGATTATCTAACTGCAAGTGAGTTGAGTGGATGAATGGAGAGGGGGGGGGAGTTTATATCAAAAGACATTAAGAGTTGGGATCTTCCTGCAACGTTTACTGGTAGTAGACTCAGGGCAAATAAGGGGAGCAATTCATGTAGCACAAAACTGACTTACGGAATTAACTGATGTGGAGTCTTGCCATGACCACTAACCCAAGTGGTTTTTAAAGCTCTCCATTCGCCCTAAATCTGAAGAGCAAGTTGCTGTTTCGTCACAGTCACTCTCTCGCTAACGTTCTTTAAAGCCTGTTTCGTTCGGAGTAAGCACATCGCTTCCATTAGAAGCTGTAAAATATTTACCGAGTTCTAAGCCTGCTGCTCCAAAAAATGCTCTTTGGGGATGAGAGGCAGGTCTGTGGTGCAAAAAGCAAAAAGTGAACTTTGCCTTTAATCAGTCACACTGTACAATTTGTTTACAGCCTTGTCTGCACATAACAGATTCACCTGCATTCTCAGAGGGATGAGTTCAACTCGCTAGCAGTCCAGGGCGTCAAGGAGAGGGAAGGATTGCGTGTGAGGAGTCCTGAAGATAAGGTCAAAGTGCTCTGCGGCTAAAGGCAGTAGTGGAGAGGCACTCAGCCGCCTGCTCATCTAGCCAGGCGTCCCCTTGAATAGCAGTATTAAAATATGTGAGGATACAATCAATGACTCCTTTGTTTGAAGGAAAATTTGCTGCAAGCCACATTTGTCCAATGCTCTGCATAACAAACTAATCACTGTTGTACACCCGTATACTAAAAACGGGAAGAGAGGAAACATTTCAGAGGCACAGAAGACAGCAACCGAAATGATAAAATGGGTTCTTAAGGGTTACCTACGATAGCATTGAATATCCTTTCTTCATGAAGTGCCTGCCAAGTCTGACTGATGATACTAAATCGCAGCAGTCACCGCTCCGTATAGTCCAGATATTGTTGCAGAAATTTCTAATCCAGTAAGAGGAATGGAAGCCACATGGCCATAACCATAAATGACCTTGCATACCTCCCTGCGGTGCTCAGTCGCTGATCACCTTTCCATCTGCCCACTCGGTTCACTGACTCTCCTCTGCCTTGCTGCAAATAAATGCATGTTTTATTCACCTGTCAAAAGTGGTTTGGGCCCAGCCTTTCTCTCGAAAGCTTTTTCGCAATTTTGGGGAAATGTTTTGAACGGTGGAGCAGAAATCAACAAATGCTGAGGGTTCTGTGTAGCCCCAAACCTGAACAGCCACACAAAGTGTTTGTATATTTGTACAGTCACCACAGCAAGCATTAGTCTCAATTGTAGGTGAATTTAAAGGGCATCTTATCTATGACACCTGCCCAAGGCACAGCAAGATATCTGTATAGTACTTTGTAAGGAGCAGTGGAAAACCCCATCTAAATGCCTTGGAATCAATGAACCATGATCAATTCTCTCTTCTGATGCCACGACCCCAAACTCTTGCAATTCTTGATCTTAGACTATGAAGGGTGTCAGGCACGGAACCAGCCTTCATATCTAACCAAGTTCTGGCCAAGCTATAGAAAACCAGCCAAACCACCATGGAAAACTTTGACACTAACTAGACAAAGTGGGTCATGTTATACTGCCTGCTCCCTATTAAGATTTCTGAGCAACAACATTTTGCTGCTGTTCCCTATGATAAAACACCTTCGATTTCATTCTGACCTGCTTTGCCTGCGCCTTATACCTTTGACAGAAGCTGAGTCACCTTATTCTCTTACTCATCTGAAGTCTGGAAAGTGTTTTGAGAAGCAACAACTTTGTAACCATTAACAGAGTATAGTGTCTAAACCACGGGTTGTCAACCTGGTCCCTATGGCCCACTAGTGGGTGTTTCAGGATTCTAGGTGGGCAATAGGGGGTTCTATGGCACAAGCTGAATCCTCCTTCCATCGAGCACTGCTGGGCAGTAGGGAAATTTTACCATCAAGAAAGATGCATTAGTGGGCAGTAGATATAAAAAGGTTGACTACCCCATGTCTATATCAAGGAAAATAATGTTGTTGTTGTTGTTTAGTCGTTTAGTCGTTTAGTCGTGTCCGACTCTTTGTGACCCATGGACCAGAGCACGCCAGGGACTTCTGTCTTCTATTGCTTCCCGCAGTTTGGTCAAACTCATGCTGGTAGCTTCGAGAACACTGTCCAACCATCTCGTCCTCTGCCATCCCCTTCTCCTTGTGCCCTCCATCTTTCCCAACATCAGGGTCTTTTCCAGGGAGTCTTCTCTTCTCATGAGGTAGCCATGGTATTGGAGCCTCAGCTTCACGATCTGTCCTTCCAGTGAGCACTCAGGGCTGATTTCCTTAAGAATGGATAGGTTTGATCTTCTTGCAGTCCATGGGACTCTCAAGAGTCTCCTCCAGCACCATAATTCAAAAGCATCAATTCTTCGGCGATCAGTAATAGAACCACTCTATTTTGTGTTGGTCAGACCACACCTGGAGTACTGTGTTCACAATTTAAGAAGGATATTGAAAAGCTGGAGCATGTGCAGAGGAGGGCAGACAAGATGATCAAGGGTCTGGAAACCAACCCTTATGAGGAACGGTTGACGGAGCTGGGTATGTTTATCCTGGAAAAGAGGAGACTGAGCGGAGATAGGATAGCCATCTTCAAATATCACAATGACTGTCACATGGAAGATTCAGCAAGCTTGTTTTCTCCTGCTCTGGGGGGTAGGACTTGAGCCAACAGCTTCAAGTTACAATAAAGCAAGATTCAAACAAAACATCAGGAAGAATTTTCTGACAGTAAGAGTTGTTTGACAGTGGAATGGTCTCCCTCGGGAGATTGTGGACTCTCCGCCACTGGAGGTTTCAAGCAGAGTGGATGGCCATATGTCATATGTCATGGATGCTTCAGTTAAGATTCCTGCATTGAGATAACCCTCAAGGTCCCTTCCAACTCTACAATTCTATGATTCTACCTAAGGGGCTCTCTTAATGGTACCACCTGCTCCTGAGAGCCTACTCCATGGTTACATGGAACAGAATTTTCAAGTGTTGCAGCATCCGCCCTATGGAATTCTCTCCCCACTGAAGTTAGACAAGTATCAATGATACCATTTCAATAAATGCTCTAATAGTAGTAGTAGTCATTTTTAAATTATTATTTTTACTACTACTATAGTATATATTATAAATATTTTACTTTTATTTAAATTATTATTTTAAATAATTCAATACCCTCTGCGTTCCCGCAACAAGAAACCCTGTCCATTCTAGTTAGAGAGGCTGCTGCAGTTATTAAATTATGGAATATGAACTCTGGCTGCTTGCAGTGCTTGCTTTCAATATGACAGCAAGCATTATGGGCCTGAGTTCCTCTCCAGCTTAAATTTCAACCCAAAACAGAGCAAAATGGCTCTTTCCATCCCAACCTTGCTCCCACAGTGGCAGCCGTAACGGAGAAAGGAAAACCTTAGTCCTTCTTTTACTCTCTTTCTCTTACAGTCACTCTCCATTGCCTCCACTGCACTTGCAAGGAACCCGGGAAAATCCAAGGGCATCGACAAAGCTGCCAGAAAAGGGATCTTGGGAGCTTACAGAGGGAAATGGCTATGACGGCTCCTGGAATGGCAATTATGGAACAATTAGAGAAGAACCAACTTCAGATGAGAAGGGCAGATGTGGCCTTGATAATGGGCAGATCAAATGCCCGTTCTCCCTGCTGCAATTTCCTGCCAGAGTGGCAAATCACCTTTTAAATATACAAATAGATATGGATATAGATATAATAGAAAGAGATATTTATGTGTTTATTATGTTGGGATCTCATCTTTTATTCCAAATTGCTGAGAGCAGCACTCCGTCAGGCATCCTGGTTCCAATTTACATATGCATAAAGCTTTTATTTGTTAGCAGTTACACACACACAAAAACCAACAACACAGAGTCTGCCTCTCTCTCACACACATGCAGACACCCCAGTAACTCAGAGGCATCTCAGCAAATAAACCCCTACTGATTCTGAAGTCTATTAATCCAAAGGATTCTAAAAGCCATCATTTTGTTAGAATTCCTGATCTATGATTGCTGTCATGGGATTTGTGTCTATCACATGACGGTGTATGTTTTGACTCCACAGAGTGGGAAGTGACGGAGACAGGATGTTTGTGTTACTGTGTTCCGTGAAGTGGGACTATTGTCCTTTGTTTCTTTTTCTTTTCGCTGTCTGATGCTAGAGAGAGAGGGAGCCATGTTGCAGTGCTCCGTGTGTGCTTATATGTAAATAAAGTAGATTAGCCAATATGCTGAGTTGCTGAGGTCTGTTACGCAAGCTGCGCAAACTCCGTGGATCCCTAAGTGTGCAGGTGTCGGTTGGCCACTGTGACCATCACGGTCACTGTGATGTTCAGGCTGAAGAAAGCTTTTGAAGCTCCCGAACGATCGACCAGGAGGGAGGGAACATGCCAGTCAGGCATGTGTCTCTACCACAGTCCTACTCGAGTGTAGGCTGAACTCCTGACACATTTTCCCCCATCTGCTAACACTTGGGTTTTCTTTCTTTGGGTGACACACAAACCCTTGGCGTCATCAACATGTCTGGACACATCAGCTGCTGTCAAGCAGGCCACGTTACTGTTTGAAAGAACAACCTGAAACAACTCTTTCCAGAGGCTTCTAAGGAACAAACTGGAACAAGGACGGGGCGGGGGGGGAGGGAGACAGGGTTGAGACAGATGGTGGCTTGGCGACCAGCCTGTCCCCTTGCCCACACGACGTACGCAGGATTGCTTACTGTTTCCAGAGCAGTCAGTCTTTGGTTTTCCACTAATTATAACACTTCATTATAACTCTTCTCCACAGGCCCTCTGTTCATCCTGATGTTTGCTTTTAAAAGGACCACGTTTTTTTAAAAAAAATAGCATTTTACCTACTTTACTTGAGAGTTACTGTTAATCACAGTCACCTTCATAACTTTCCACAACTGGCTAACTTCGTTTATTTATTTAAACATGTTGATGCAAAAGATCCCCAACTAGTAGAGGGATCTTCTCTTAAAGAGAGGGGTGATCAAGGTTCTGGAAATAGGAGAAGTAGACAAAGCAACCTCAGAAACAGGTTGATGTCACCTTGAATTGGGGACAGGGGGAATGAACTCATTCTATTATTTTTTTGAATTAACAGAGACAAAATGACTGCAAAGACAATGCTATGCCTAGGACTGAGGGGATGGAAAAACTGAGATAGAACAACAACTTGTACTATCTCTGAGGAAAATACTGGCATATTAAAACAACATACAGGGGGGAGGGGGACGACTCAGAACCTCCTTGTGCCCTGATGACAAAGCCCTCAGGTCCACACAAAAACACATATTATTATTTATTAAATTTTGAGGCATCCCTCCAAGGAGCTGGGGCCAACAATATTATTGGCCAGCCTATTTCAGGCTTAAACTGAGAGCCAATGTGGTGTGGTGCTTAGAGAGCCAGAATAGGACCTGGTTCTGATCCCCACTCAGGGATTAAGGTTCAAATCCTCGTGCAGGGATGAAGTTCACTGGGTAAACTACCTCACAGGGTTGTTGTGCAGATTAAATGGGGGGGGGAGAACCATGTATACCATCTTGCGCTTGCTGGAGGAAAAGTGGAATGTAAATGTAAGAAATAAATGCCACAAATAAACTTTTCCATAGCTTCCCCATCAGGGCCCAGTGGGAGTTGTGCTGGGTCCTGACTTTGTCTTGAACCATAAAGTCTGCACGACTCCTGTCTTGGCTAGAATTTGACTCAGCTGACTTGACTTCAAGTTTGAAATCATGTTTCAAACTCTGGTTGAAATATTTCCCTTTTCCCTGTGAGGAATTCACTCAGGCCATTATTTTGAAATGAACTGACCTAGTTCCTCAGTACCAGGTTTTTATATGCAGATATCAATTAGGTAACATAGTTCTCCAACTTTTGCAAGGTAGTTTCAGCTCCTTTTTTAAAAAGTGTATTCTATAGGGAAACTGAATACCGTACCACAGGGCAACAGTTCAACAGCCTGGATGGCACAGGCTGGTGAAGGTGCCTGCTTAATATCAATAGGCAGGGAGTTCCAGAGGGTAGGCTCTGCCACGCTAAATAATAATGAGGAAAGAAAACAGAACAAGTGTTATTTTAAATTTAGGATGTGCCCACAAGCAGCAAGTTAAAATTCAAGCATACCTCACAGGGCAGATGTGTCTTAACATTCCTATAATCTCTCTCACTAATTGACCACAAAAAAGGCCAAGGAGGATTTTGCAACAGAAGTCTCATTACTCAAAAGAAAAAAAGGAAAGGAAAAACACCCAGGCTTGGGTTACTGAATGCTACCAAAGCTGCAGCAGCAAGAGAATCGGAACAAGTTGTTCTGCTGAGCAGAGATCGGAAGCAAAGCCACAAGATGTGCAGCAGGGGAGATATTATTTCCAGCAAGGCTCAGTTGTTCTATTTTAAAACGACCGGTGTGATTTTTGTGCTTGATATGCAGCAGAAACTTCTGAGCTGGCTGGGTATTCCTTAGCATATTTAACTCCCGCATTTGGGGCTTTAGTGAAGAGGAAGACAGTGAAACATTTATATCTGAGAGGCTGACAGCCCCGTACATGACAGATCTGTATCGTATTATCCCATTCCTGGTATTTGTCATGGTTTCTATCTGCTTTCATGCCTCTGGGGTGGGATTGGTCTATAAATGGCTTTTTCCACATTTTTAAAAAAACGAAGGCTTTTTAAAACACACACATGCACAAAACTCCACAAAGAAACAGCCCATATCCATAATTCACTATATGCCATGTGTCTTCCCATTTCCATTGCATTAGATAATACAGCTCCACTGCACAATCCTGTGGCTCGGTGGTACAGCACATGATTTCCATACAAAAAGTTCCAGGTTCAGTCTCTGGCATCTGCAGGTTGTTGAACTAGGAAAGCTTTCTGTCTGAAACCCTGGAGACGCGCTACTTGTCGCCGTAATAAAACTGAGCTAAATGGTTCAATGGTCAGAATTGGTATATGACAGCTTCCTGTAGAAAAGTGATTCCTACAATTGCTTCGGCCCAAATAACTAATCAATGACCCCAGAATAAAACTATTATTGTAACCTCCTAAACCAAAACTTTGTCCATCTATCCCATTTGCTTAGGCTACATTACGGAATCCACTGCCAACAGCTTAGTGACTTATTCAGGAAGATTCCCTATCAGCCAGAATTTTTATCTAACTAACTTTTCAGGGTAGGAGGAGCTTTGATATCCTGTTGCCTGCTTTCAAACAGGCCTTCCAAATCCAAACACCCATCGTTCCTACTGCTCCATCTACTGCTCCCCACTCAAAAAATAGGTTTCTGTGTAAGAGCACCGTTGGCCTTTGCAAATGTCCACAGGTTGGCACTGAACGGGATACACAACAAACCATGGTTTGACATGACAGCAGCAAGCCCAACCATCCCTGAGCATGTGTGTTTCACTCAATCCCATCCTCCTTTGGCATGGCTGTGAGAAGTGTCACTTCCATTTTTAATTAACTGCAGCTTACTGTGTCATCCATACTCCTGTAGTTAATCTCACCTACTTATTTATTTTTGAATGTAAGAAAAGCCCAGTTCAAATCATGGTTAATGAAGATGGCTTGTTTCAAAAAACTCTGGTTAAGATTAACCACGTTTTAGGGTTCCAACATAACAAAAAGCTGTCGCTAATCGAAATCAGAAGTAAAAGATTCCAATCACCTTCTCACAGCTACACCAGAGGAGGAGAGAAGAGGAGAAACATGCAAACACAGAAAAGGCTAGGTTCATGGTTTATTGTGACATACCACTAAACACACCCAACGGCTCCCACAGCTACATTCAATGTCGTACTTTTTATGAGAAAAGATAAAACACACTATCTGACCTGCCACAATGAGTTCACAGATCTGTTAAAGATCCCAGAGTTGCATTATAGTTCACGCCGGCCATTAACACATGCATGCAGATGAGAGTGACCCACCAATGTTGTGTGAGGGAGGGAAGAGTTATTAAGATCCTAGAGCACCCCCAAAATAGCTGTTCCTGAGCTGCTTTGACAGAAGAAATTCTAGACTGGAGTTGTGGTCAGGATTAGTTCCTCAGCTGAAAAAAAAAGCCAAAGTTATTTAAAAGGCCCTCTTTCTTCCAAAATGTTTCCTCTGCCAATGCTGAGTCAATAGGATGCTGAGTCAATATTTGACCAGAAAAGTTACTGAAAATCCAATTGGCTCATAAAGAGTAGAGCGTGCAGAAGAAGAAAACTAAATGTAATTATTATGGTGTGGAATGGAGTATCTTTCCACTTTGATTTCACTGTAAATCTCACATTAGCATTGAAAATGCTCATAAGACTTTAAGTCCAGCATCCTGTCCGCACAGTGGCCAACCAGATGACTTTGGAAAGCCCACAAGGAGGACCTGGGTGCAAGAGCAGCCACCCCACTTATGCCCCCACCCCCTGGCAACTGGTAGTCAGAAGCATACCTAGTGGTAGTACACAGGCAGCATTAGCCATGTTGCCCACTAGGCTAATATAACCTAATATAATCTTTGCTATGCCTTAAAACATGTAAACATGGAATCATAGAGTTGGAAGGGACCATATAACCTTAAGCTCAGAGAGAGTGAAGGTGGGAAAATACACTGAGAGTGAGACCTGCAACAAATGATTCAAATGTGCCACGTTCATGTTTAGGAAGCCAGCCAGCTATGCCATTTTTTTCAGGATACTCCATTCCTTTCTTCCTCTCTCTCCCTAAACCCCCGTTTTCTTCCCTCTAAAGTCGCCCAGCAATTCTGTGTTCACAGAACATGCTCAGTCCTCACTGAGCTGTTTTGGGTTTTCCCACAACAACGTCCAAGTTTTTTTCTAAAGCTTTGTCCTACTTCTGCAAATTTTGGGGTCCCCGCAAGGCTGCCAATACCCGTTTCTTACGCCTGTTTGGTGCTATTTTGGCTGCATAGGAATATATGCTTGGAGAATGCATTCACTGTTAGTACATAGGATGTCAGAAAGACTCAATGGCCTGCAGTCCAGAACTATGCTGAGATAAGGGTAAGTCTGATGCTGCTTTTTTATACTACCTCCTTCCTATAGGGGGCACTACAGCATCTTATCTTGCTTCAATAATATACAATCACATCCTTTATGAGAATATGACATTCCAATCTGGCAGTGCTCCATTTGGCTGCAAACTGGGATTTTTTTCTCTCGCTCTTTTACATACTGAGGAGATTTCACCCCTCCCATATCCAAGAATCTGCTGATGTTCTCTGCTGATTCTCCAGAGAGGAGGGGGCAATTTCTGCTCTCTACTTATTCCGCTCCAGCCTCACATCAAAGTGTCGGAGAGAGAGAGACTGAGTGTTAGAAAGAGATCGTGTGTATAGATAAGGTTGCTGCTAAGACCAGCTGCAGACACTCAGTGCAGTTCAGCTTCTCCATTTAGCTCTGTATATAGTTTGTATGATAGTTGTAGATAGAATAAAAGAAGATATTCTACAGAGCTGCTCTCCGAGTCGTTTATGCTCTGCTGTACTCTGCTATACTCTGCTGTGCGACGACTGTCTTATTCTGGAGTGAATCCGGTGCTCACAACTCTAAGCTGTGGGTCCACAGCACTTTGACCTGTTCCTGTACAGAAGGTGGTCTCTAGAAGTGCTACCCAGCTCGCCTAGCCCAGTCGGGGCTGAAGTGGATGAGTCCAGTTGGTGGCACTGGCTCAAGGGCGATGCTGACACATACAGCCACTTCATCCCTTGTGCAACTTACTTTTAAGTAAGCACTATTGAACTCAATGGGACTGTCTTCTGAGTAAGCAGGCTTATGACTGTGCTGCCAGTCAGTAAGCTGCCATTACTTGCAAGAGGTCAGCTGAAGTTGAAAGTGGTCCTGCACCCTTTATATAGCAAACAGAATTAAAGCACAGCTCTCCACCACCCATTCAACCCAAATTCTCTGCTTGCTAATTTGGCCATCAAAGAACAAAGTCAGGGCATGCTGCTTTATTCTTCCCCAATGAATGTGGCATATATAAGAAAGAGAGGAGAGAGAGCTTTATCATATGTGGTGGGATTGTAGAATCATTAAAAACTTTTGGGAAATGATATATGATGAATTTAAAAAAAATGTTTACAATAACATTTGTTAAAAAACCAGAAGCTTTTCTCTTAGGTATTTTAGGACAAGAACTGCCAAAAGAAAAATGGAATCTATTTATGTATGCAACAAGTGGCAAGAATCTTAATAGCTCAAAACTGGAAGACTGGAGAAGTACCATCAAAAGCACAATGGCAAGAAAAGTTGATGAACTATGCAGAACTAGCAAAGTTAACAGACAAATTGCGTGAAAAGGACAATGGTGACTTTGAAAAAGAATGGGAACCGTTTACAATATATTTGCAGAAACAACAAGAAGAAATGGTCTCGTTGGCTGGATTTAAATAAACATTTACAACTTTATTTACTGAGAACATGAAGTATAACAATGTGACAACATATTACAGTATACGAACAGCAGAATGTATCATTTGATGTAACAAACCAGAAATGGTAGTTGAGGGAAGTCAACAGGGAGGGAGGAAATTGGAAAATGTATGTTTAGTCATGTTATTGGTTATTTGTTATGAGAAAAGAAACTTAATAAAAAATATTTTTTTAAAAAGAAAAGAAAAGAAAGAGAGGAGAGAGAAACTTGGAAATATGCATATCTACTCATTTAGATCATTCTCCTTTTTTCTTCAATAATTAATGGGAATGTCTCCTTTAGTGCAAGAGCCCTTGAACTGTGAATATTTACCACATTTCACACAATGCACCAATGAACTGCCCACTCACTATATTATTAGAGCAACTGGATTTGTATCAGACCTCGGTTTCCTATCTCATGTATTGATTCATCCAGTGAACAATGATGTCATCTTCACAAGAAATGACCCCTTCGGAGAGTGGGGGGACACCAGAATTAGCAAGTTGAATTAGCGCTAAAGAAATAATTGGCACGCACGCAAATGGCAAAAACAGCAGTGGTGACAAGAGCCGACACTCTCCCTTCTTCGAGGGAGAAAATAGATTTTCTTCCAAGATTAGCTTGCAAATGCATTCACTGGAATATGAATGGTGATGATAGGGCTGTAAAGGTTTTGTCAGATGATCTGTCACTTTCTCTTACTCAGCAAATCCAAGCGAGAAGAAAAAGGAAAGCAAGGGGCTTTTTTTATTTATTTAGTACAAGCAGAGTTTGAAGAGGAGGAGTCGCAAGCAGAGCACAAGTCATAATCTTGCATGGAAGGGTTCCCAGGAAAGTGTTTTTAGGGAGAGAGTCCACTGCAAAAAGCATCTAAAACTTATTGAATGCTTTACATTTCACTGTTCTCTCCCACCTCCACTGGGACCATAATAGTGTTTTGTCCTTTCCCAGTCATGCATATCCAAGAGGTATGCTGATATTCATGCTTGGATGAGTAATATACTGAAAAATTAAAAAGAAGTGGGATTACATTGATGAAAAATAATCAGAAGGCCATCAGGGCCATTCCTTCGTCTAAAATGGATCCATGGAATCTGGATCCAAGTGGGTGCTCCATGCAATGACCTGACACAAATAAGATGAGGAATGCTTCCAAATTTTACTTAAATTTGACAGTGGATTCCATGTTCTACCAGCAGCTACTAGTGAGGTAAAAAGGTAAAGGTAAAGGACCCCTGGACGGTTAAGTCCAGTCAAAGGTGACTATGGGGTTGCGGCGCACATCTCGCTTTAAGGCCAAGGGAGCTGGCGTTTGTCCACAGACAGCTTTCCGGGTCGTGTGACCAGCATGACTAAACCACTACTGGCACACTAAACCACTACTGGCATGACGAGTGCCAGAGCACATGGGAATGCCGTCTACCTTCCCGCCGCAGTGGTACCCATTTATCTACTTGCACTGGCATGCTTTTGAACTGCTAGGTTGGCAGAAGCTGAGACAGAGCAACGGGAGCTCACCCCACCACGGGGATTCGAACCACCGACCTTCTGATTGGCAAGCCCAAGAGACTCAGTGGTCTAGACCACAGCGCCACCCACGTCCCTGCATCCCTTCTAATAGGATGAGGCAGGGAAGGCAATTATGAACATTACATGGTGATCGTATGCAAATGTTACATCATGGCATATCCGCAAGAACTTATTCTCAGCAGCATCCCCATGATGAGAGCTGAAAGGGACCAATTGACCATCTCTACACCAGCTCCTTGCTCCAATCCAACAGTGCCCCCCCTTCAAATACACATGCACCCAGATGTAAACACAGATATTGATTAGGCTGCTATGCATGCTCTGTTGGACTCCATGCCTGGTACCCACAACATTCCTTCCCTGCTTTGTAAATGTACCCATGGGCCCCAAAAAGGTTGGTGACCCCCCCCCCCCCAATATGCGGAGCTGAACCAAAACAGTGATTTGTGTTTCCATTTTTTCAGCTCAGTATCACAGGTCCACTGAAAAGTTCCTCTGGTTATATTTGAGGCTTCCTTGAGACATTGCCATGCCTCGCCAAATGAGGAGAGGCGTGTTGTGAAACTCTGTGCTTATTTCCCAGTACTAGGGCAAAAAAGTAATTGATTTTCTTGCTGTTCAAGGAAAGGTTCTCATTTGTCCAACTTGCAGATTTCAACACTTTGCTCGGTCCAAAGTGAATGTAGAGGATTACTGTTTTTTGTGTCCATATGAATTGAGAAAAATACTTCCCTGCCACCAGAGAGCCACCACCAAAGCACCAATATGAGACAAAGATAAAATCTTACTGTATATAGTAATGTTCATTGCAGTTTCTCCAGGGATTCACTAGACCCGCAAAATATTAGTAAGGAAAGAGGAAATGGCTATGTAAAATTAACTGAAACAAATCCAAACTTTTTATTTCTCTTCTGCATATTACCTAAATCATATTTCCCCCAGAATTATTTTTAAGCAGCTGGAATGCAGAATTGCATATTTAAAGTTGATGGTCCATTAAAAGTGCAGCAAAAAGAAGTGGGGACGAAGTATGAACTCAGGTAGGTACCATGAGTAATCCTTAATAACAGCGGTATAGTTAATGGCTGGCAAATGTTTTACGCCCTGTTAAAATTTCTCTCTGCAAAAGCTGATTCAATTTGCTCTGAATGGGTTTGCCATCCCCTGTTAAAGTGAAAGGTGCGTGATCTGCCCCTCGCTTTTACTGATGTCACTTTAAATATACACGTGGAAATGAACGGGCGCTTGCTGGGTTTCTTTGAGGCAGGGAAGAGTGAGGAAGAAAATGCAGAGGATTAAACTTAAAATGGAAACACAAGATTAAATGGGAGCAACGAAGTCAGCGCAGCTAGTCCAGGGATCTGTGAGAGTTTGACTCTTCACAAACACATTTTGATTTGTTTTCCACATGTGTAGAAGTTTGAGTTTGAATATTGCTTTGGTTTAAGCTGCATCAAGTGTTGGAGGCATCTGGTCAGGGCTGGCTCAAGATGTTTTGATGCCTTAGGCAAAGGACAAGATGGTCTTCCTCCTTGTTCTCTAGGCTGACAATGGGAATTTGCTTCAATGCTGGTAGCTGAAAGATGTCCTCCGTTGCACTTGAGGAAGCAGGCCTGGGAACCTGATCCCGGGTCAGGTTGTGTGGTACACATGGCTCTGTTTCTCAGTGGAGGGGAACAGTTATGGGGGTGAGGCTACTGCAAGTACTCTGCTGGTAGGGTCGACCCCACATCTAGTAGACAACAAAGTTCAGCCCAAAAGGCCATTTCCTATCAAAATGCACAGAGACTGAATTCTTCCAGCACTGTCAGTTGAAAGATATGAATGAGATCAGGCATACCTGCCATATCCCTGTATTTTTACTAATAGCAAAATATGATCCTGCAGCTCCTCCTGCTAGCTCACGATGCTTTCCTGTTGCATACAAGAAAGAGGTTTTCTTGTACGGCAATCACCATATTCTGGACTGAAAAGTCAGAATTGCTGGCTACTGTTCCAGGTTGTTCAGATGCAACTCTGAAGCAGAGATAACCTGCATCCCTCAGGATGTTGCCAGACTGCAATTCCCATCGCTCCTGACTGGATGGAAGCAACAAAAATGTCCCAACAAGTTTCCTTGCCCCTCCCACCAAGCGTTTGAACACGAGGCAGGGCACACTCACACTCGAGATTCCCCCGCCTTGGGGAATGTTGGGAATACAAGTGTGCGCTCTGTCGGGGCAGGTGGGTTTGATCCCACCTGTGAAGGGGGAGCCTGATTCTAGGCGACAAGGCTGCATGCCTCTGAACGCCAGTGGCTGGGACTTGCAGGTGGGGAGAGTGACGCTGTGCTCCAGCCCCGCTTGTGAGCTACCCATAGGCACTCTGGTTCACCACTATGGTTGGCCACTGTTCAGTCACTTCTGTCTCCCATTCAGCCTCCCCCATCTACTGATCAAAGCCCTCCCCAGCCCCACTGAGGCTCTCAGCTAGAGACGGAAGATGGCATCCCTGCTCTCCTTTCCAAAGTGGCTGAAGTGGGGGCAGAACCTTCCTTCAAGTCGGGGCAGAAAGGGGAAATGTCTCCTTCCTCCAACCCAGGTTTCTACAATTCAGCACCTCTCTGGCTCATCTGCCATCTCTTCGTCTGGCCCTAACAATCCAAGCCTAACAGCACTGCAAGCCTCATGACTAATATACGTCTTTTTACGCACCCTTGTCTTCAGTATATGACTTTCTGTATACATCACTTGGCTGGAGAAATGCATTGCAAAATTTAGGGAAGTGTGGATTTGTGTTTTGGTTTGCGTGCTGTTTCGGAATGTGTCCTTACTCCCAAAGTAAATTATGAACTAGCCATCTTCCTCTTTTCTGCCCCACAGCAAGAAGCGCTTCGCCTGCCTTTGGCCTGTCAGTGTGCAGCCACCAAGGGCACAGCAGATCATCAAAGCCTCCCATCAGTGGCCTCCCAGGATGCTGATGGAAGAAGGGTAAGAAGAGGCAGGTCAAACGGTAAACACAAAGCGGGGACAGGAGACTCGCCATCTTAAAATACCGGCTGGCAAATAAATGCAGGGATATATGCAGCCTCACACGCGTTAGAGTGATTGATTAGACCCCATCAAGGTCCTGCTATAATAGTTTAGAAGGAGGTATTTGCCAGCAGACTGCGAATTGCGGGAAAATGTCAATATGCCTGTGTGCTGCTAGACTGCAGATATGCTTGGAGCAGGCTGCCTTGACATTTGGTGTGCAGGTGCTTAAAGCTGGCCTGGGAAGGAGGCACAGAAAGCCTGCCTTTGAGGTGAATGTCAGGTATATTCTTTAAACTGCAGTTTCTGGCTTTGGGCCCCCAAACTGGCAAGCTGAAAGTGAGACGAGTTGTGACTCTGTGGCAGGGCACTGATTCCGTAGGCCCTCCTTACACTTGCTACCAGCTGGTCTGGCAAACTTGCCAGGGGTGAAGTGCGAGCAACAGCAGTGGGCAGTGGTGCTCAACCCAACTTTGAGAAAAGAAGCCTGAGGTAAAGGACTTGCAGCAGCTCTCTCCATCTTCCTTTCTCTGAGATGGCACTTTGCCCAGGCCTCTCTCAAACTTGCTGCTGGACCTGAGGCTCAGTTCCAGCCATGAGACTTCCCAAGCTCCCACTTTAGGAACATAAGAATCTTCCCAATACTGATTCAATCATCAAGCTCAGTATTTACACTGTCAGCAATTCCCCCAGATTTCAGATAGGATTTTTATTTTTATATTTACAGTGGTACCTCGGGTTAAGTACTTAATTCGTCCCGGAGGTCTGTTCTTAACCCGAAACTGTTCTTAACCTGAAGCACCACTTTAGCTAATGGGGCCTCCAGCTGCCACTGCACCACCAGAGCACGATCTCTGTTCTCATCCTGAAGCAAAGTTCTTAACCCGAGGTACTATTTCTGGGTTAGCGGAGTCTGTAACCTGAAGCATATGTAACCCGAGGTACCACTGTATATACCAATTTTTCCCCAAGGAACTCAATGTGGTTTACATGGTTCTCCCCAGTTCATCCAAACCTGTAAGGTATGTTAGGAAAGGATTTTCTTCCAGAGTTACCTGGAGGAGCCGGGAATCGCAGCTGGGCCTTTCTGCAAGGCAGATTCTCTACCACTGATCTATGGGCCTTCTCCACTGTTTGGACAAGCTGTTGAAAAAGTCCCTCTGCTACGGTCTTGCCTGGCACTTGGAAAACACAGTTCTCCCAGACAAAACACTCAAGCCCAACACAGCTCAACCCCACCCCCTGAATATTGCGTGCTGTTTGCCTGGTGCTGCTCTCAAAAATAAAAAGGTAATAGAAGAAAGGGGGAAGAAATCCCAGTCTGCCCTCTGCACATCTTGTTGTGATTTATCTCCTTTGTGGGAAATTAAATATGTCAAGGCTTCAAACAGATGCAGCTTGGGCTGCAGCAAGAAGAGTCTTGTCCACTCTTGGGTATTAGCGATCCCAGAGCACTAGATTAAAAGTGTCAGGCAATCTCATGCGCAGACCTGTGAATTCAGCCACTGGTTTTGTTGCTGGCATTGTGCGCTGTTCACTTCTCTTCTTTCAGAGCTCAGCAACCCCTTCAGAAGCCACAAGCTCCCTCTCAGACGAACCGCAGAGCCGGTTTTCCCCCAGAATCTTCAACCAGACCAGCAGATGTGCACATGTGTCCCCTGATGGCTGCAACATCAAGGGAAGACTGGCATGCATGAATGGCCCATCACAAATATATATAAAAGGCCCAGGGATGAGAAGTTTTTAATGTTTGATGTTTTATTCTGTTTTTTTATATTCTGTTGGGAGCTGCCCAGAGTGGCTGGGGCAACCCAGTCAGATGGGCAGCACATAAATTATCATTGTATCAAGTCACAGGGGTACCATTGTTCCACATTGTCTTTTGACTATGGCTTGGGCAATTTGGGGGCCAAGGAGTAACACTGATAGACTCTTATTAGGCCCTGGAACCATTCCAGCCTCCAATCTCAACGTGAGACATAGACTTCCCTCGACTCAGACACGAAACCCACTGGCAGGGCGGGAAGAGGAAGCTGACCCTGTCAACCAGCGTCTTTTCTGCAACTTAATAGAAGGCTGGAGTCTCTCGAGCTCTCCACCCTTCTCCAGCACTCAATTCACTTACAAAATCATTGCAAACCCCAGCTTAGTCAGACAAGCGAATGGAGAGGTGGTAACCCCTCGGAGCTGCAGAAGCGGCTGGACAATGGTATCTCATATCAAACTTTCACAGCCGGCAATGTGAACTGGGAAGTGATTGAGCTCCATTTCGCACCTTCTTTCGGGTGTCTTAGGTTTTTTTGTCATGTGCTACAGGTGAAGACTAAACACCTGCATTTGTGCCTCAGAATTTAAAGAGCTGTGTGTATGTGTGTGTGTGCTCTCCACAATAGAAGCTTCTGTGCAAGACTGAACTATGTGAAAGGGAGGGAGGGAGAGGGGAATAAAAAGCACGGAGGAAATCACTGCAAGTAGTTTAACACAGAAGCTTATTGCAGTGAAGTTTTTGGTAGAGGGTTAAGGGTGCTGCATTGTTCACTTTACAGGCTTTTTATTAGCTGCCTTTTGTTTCCAGGGGAGGTGGAACATACATTTTAAACAAATCATTTCCAGCCTTTGATGGTGCCCCTCAAAAGCCACCAAGCTTCACAGCAGCCTGCACAGCCTCCTTCATTCCTCACCCAGCCCAACCTATGCAAAGGAAGTAGCATGGCTGGGGCACAAAGCACAGCATCATTGTAAAAACATTACGGCACTGTTGGACCAGGCCAGTGGCCCATCTAGGCCTGAATTCAGTTCTCACAGTGACCAGCCAGATGCCTGTAGGAAACCCACAAGCAGGACCCGAGCACAAGAGCCTTCTCTTCTCCTCTGTTGGCGAAGGGAGTCATATTTCTTCCTTTAGGTTCTGCCTCCAAGACTTCACTTAGGCAGCACCCAAAGGAGGAGATGCACCCCCTCTCAAAAGAAGGCAGAGATTTGCACAAAATTTGCATATGCTAAGGTATAGACAAGGGACACGGGTGGCGCTGTGGTGTAAACCACAGAGCCTTGGGCTTGCCGATCGGAAGGTTGGCGGTTCGAATCCCCGCAATGGGGTGAGCTCCCATTGCTCGGTCCCAGCTCCTGCCAACCTAGCAGTTCGGAAGCACGTCAAAGTGCAAGTAGATAAATAGGGAACACTGAGGTGGGAAGGTAAACGGCGTTTCCATGCGCTGCTCTGGTTTCGCCAGAAGGGGCTTAGTCATGCTGGCCACATGACCCGGAAAAACTGTCTGCGGACAAACGTCGGCTCCCTCGGCCAGTAAAGTGAGATGAGCACCGCAACCCCAGAGTTGTTCACGTCTGGGCTTAACTGTCAGGGGTCCTTTACCATAACCTTTTAAGGTACAGACACATATTTAGAAATAATCACTATAACTTAGATAGAAATACAATGCATCTCACAAGAGTCGGGGAGACAAGTGTCGGCTCATTCTTATGTCCAGGCGTGAACTGTTGATAGACAACTTCAAGGCTTATAGTCCTTAATCTCTAAACCAGACTGTCATAGTCCTGTGCTGCCAGCCATGGCAGAGCTCAGTGGAGGAAGAAACCAGCCAACCAGCCGAGTCTTAGTGGGGGTACTTGCCTGGAGGCAGAATCCTTGTACAAGGTTCAGTCCAGTCCTAAGGTCAGAAATATCTCAGTTCACGTAGTCAGACGAGGGTCCAATGTCACAAGAAGCGCGAAGGTCTGGCCAGGAACGACAGATGTTGATTCCAGCAACTGACTGAGGCTGGAACCCCTGCTTAAGAAAGTTGGAGCCAGCTGATTCTCATCAGGAGCAAGAAGGCTGAACAGCTCCTTCAGGCTGCTGCTCAGCAGGTGAAGCCGACTCCTGGCCCATGACATAGACCTGGACCAGATAGCCCTTCAGATACTGCACTGACCTCTGTATAGTCAGACACATGGCCATCCTACATCAGAGTACATCCGTACTCAAGTGCCCTCATGTAGAAGTGCTCAGTTATGTGTGCTCAGATATGTTTGACACATCTATAGGACTGGTGTCCCATCAAATCAGTGTCAGAAACTCAGATATATAAGCTAGGCAGGCGTCAAATGGCTCCTTAAACCAGAGTTACAGTCACCAAAAGGGAATGTTTAGTTGCCATTTGGAAGCCAGAAGGCTCGGAAGCCATATTTTTTCAATATGACTTTTTGGTTCCTGAAATTCATTCTGACTGTGCAGATAAAATATCATGGATAGAATTCTCCAGGGTGTGTTGCTAGCGTGTGAAAACAGGCAAGATCTAGGTTCCCCTAGCATCCACCTCCAAATGGTGGAGACATCAGGCGCCATCCTGGCACCCAGACACCTTTACTTGGTTGCAAGTGACTGATAGCCAGGTGTAAAATGCGCCTGGCAAATTTCAGGTGCTGCATCAAATATGTCCATTATCTTGCTCATATGTGCATATTCACTTCTTTTGATCACTGCAAAACTGAGGATTTGCACATGAGAATGTGCACCCTCGCCCCATACCACCACAAACGCAAGTTTGCATACACCCCCAAAACACAGTATCCCATTCCCACACTCTGTCCAATCACCCAGCACAAGGAAATCAAAATCTCCTGTCCCACACCTGTTTATGTTGTCTCGTCTTTTGCCCCGAAGCCCTTGACCAAGATAGATTTTTGTTTTAAAAACCATCCTCGGTTTGCTGTGATCTCTCTCGGGTTTTTTATCTGATCCCCCTCAGTTCCCATTACAGCTACCATTTATCTCCCTGGTGCCAATGGGTTGATTTACTGCTTCTATCAGCATAGCTCCAGCTCCAAAAGCTAAGGGAGGGAGGGGACGTGGGCAAAGATACATCAGCCAGGGCCCCAACAGGAGAACAAGGTTAAAGAGGCAACAGAGAAGTTGCATAGGGATGATCAGCAGGAAATTATGCAATGAACAGATAGCAAGAGATTGGTCTTTTTCACTTCCCATCCTATGCACAAATTTAGCTTAATCCTTCTGGCTAACAACAGTAAAAGAAGAAAAATACAACCCCATTAAAAAGGGACACACTTGCAGGCCCTGTACACACAGAGAAAATTCAATAACAGTTCTTCTGAGAGGATCATTTTATTTCAAGGTTTCCTTTCTCTCTCCTTTCCTATCTGTGTGTCTTTCTACCCAACGGATTAAAACTCTATTGATGAGTGGCATCTTATTTGCAGGGACATCCTGTCGCAAGACAACATCAGCCGTGCTTTTCAAGGCACAGACTAAAAGGATTTTGGAAAACGGAGGGAGGGGAGAGCACCTTTAGCTTTTGTGCAGCGCATAATCTGAATAATAACAACAACCGCAACAAACCCCAAACATGCCTGTTGGTGGAGATAACAGCCTCCTGTCAACATTCTTTCAGAAAATAGGACAGGCTTCATGCCAGCCAGTTCAGCAGTATAGGTGGGTGCACTCTGACACATTCTGGTCAAATCTGTACAATTAAGAAGAGTGTGCTTGTAAATACCTGAGTTTTAATAACTCCTGATGAAATGAACTTGCCTGGAATGGCACTGCATTTGAACCAGAACTATTTTTAGGATACAGATAGGTAGCCGTGTTGGTCTGCCATAGTCAAAACAAAAAAAATTTTTCTTTCCAGTAGCACCTTAAAGACCAACTAAGTTAGTTCTTGGTATGAGCTTTCGTGTGCATGCACACTTCTTCAGATACCATCTGAAGAAGTATCTGAAGAAGTGTGCATGCACACGAAAGCTCATACCAAGAACTAACTTAGTTGGTCTTTAAGGTGCTACTGGAAAGAAATTTTTTTTTTCATTTTTAGGATGTTTAAAATACATCCCAGAGTTCTTCTCTATGATGGAGCATAACAAAAGCCCATCAATTCAGACCACAACCCCTCTAGCCCAGCATCCTGGCCAACCAGATAACGTCAGAACGTCACGTAAGGCCCCCTCAATTGTCAACTGTAGCTGGCGCCTCTGATCCAGGCCATGATGAAAGGAAGTACAGTGGTACCTCGGGTTAAGAACTTAATTCGTTCTGGAGGTCCATTCTTAACCTGAAACTGTTCTTAACCTGAGGTACCACTTTAGCTAATGGGGCCTCCTGCTGCCACCGTGCCACCACCACACGATTTCTGTTCTTATCCTGAAGCAAAGTTATTAACCCAAGGTACTGTTTTTGGGTTAGCGGATTCTGTAACCTGAAGCATTTGTAACCTGAAGCGTCTATAACCCAAGGTACCACTGTACTTTCGTGTATAGTTGAAACTATGGCATTTACTCCCATAAGAGGAAGTGACAGCCACTAGCCTGGATGCCTTTGAAAGGGGATTAGTCAAATGTACAAAGGATAAGGTCATAAATAGTCCTGATGACTTTCATGATCAAGAGGCACCAAGTCTCTGAAATGCTGGAGAACAACAGTAGGTTATTAGCCTTATATCCTGCTTGTGGACTTCCCAGAGGCAACTGCTTGACCAACGTGGGGAAAAGATGCTGGACTATAAGAGCTTTTGGTCTGAACCAACAGGTCTTTTTTTGTTTTTTTAGACACCTTAAGTGGACATACCAAAGACCGGCCCCAGTTTAGCCGCACAAGCAGAGCATATGCTCTTCCAGGAAGGCACAAATTGAAGAAGCTCTCTCCTTCCTTCAGAATGAGGTAGCAATTGACTCTCTGCTTTGTCAGTTGACAAAGGCCTGCTTTTCTCATACACTTGGCGCCCTTTCGCTACCAGCCTAATTCAGCCTCCCTATACTAATGAATGCCATGACAGGATGAGGAGCTCAAGATCAATTGAAACCCACTGAACCTTGAGAGGAGCCTTCTGGTGCAGTCTGGAAGTGTGACTCCCCCACGACTCCCACCTCCGTGTTCTCACTAACAGGAACTGACAGGGGAATGATTAACTGACAAGTTCATTAATGTTCACCTATTTTGGATTCCCTCCCCGAGATTCTCCAGGGCAAGAAAACAAAGCCGTTTAGGCCTCCTTGGAATGGTTGCTTCAAACAAGGGGACCCATTTTGACGTTTACTAAAGTTGCAAAAAAAGGAGGAGGTTCGGAAAGGTTCAGAAAAAGACAAGTAAAATTATCCAGGGGATTTTAGTATAGTGAAAAGGCAAGTAAGGGGGGGAGGGCGGGGAATAGTAAAGGTAAAGGGACCCCTGACCATTAGGTCCAGTCGTGACCGACTCTGGGGTTGCGGAGCTCATCTCGCTTTATTGGCCGAAGGAGCCAGTGTACAGCTTCTGGGTCGTGTGGCCAGCATAACTAAGCCGCTTCTGGCGAACCAGAGCAGCGCACAGAAACGCCGTTTACCTTCCCACCGGAGCGGTACCTATTTATCTACTTGCACTTTGATGTGCTTTCAAACTGCTAGGTGGGGAGGAGCTGGGACCGACCAATGGGAGCTCACCCCGTTGTGGGGATTCGAACCGCTGACCTTCTGATCGGCAAGTCCTGGGCTCTGTGGTTTAACCCGCAGCGCTACCCGTGTCCCTTCTAGGGCAGGGAATAGAGGTGTATAAATTAATGCATGGAATAGAGGTGTATAAATTAATGCATGGTGTGGGGAAAGTGAATAGGGAGGTGTTTTTCTCCCTCTTGTAACCCTAGAACTCAGGGACATCCATTGAAGTTGAATGTTGGAAGATACAGGACAGACACAAGTACTTCTCCACACAACAGGTATGACCTGTTAAGTATAGTGATTTAATTTACTGAAATTGGGAATGCTTAAAGGCATTACTGCGAGTTTGAATCTGGAATGTTCCCCAGTAACTCTTGTGTGATTGGTTGGTTTTGGTCACATGGGAGGTGTCTTATCACATTCTCCATTTTGTTCTGTGAGTGACTTGGCTGTAATGGCTGCATCTCCTTGAATACTGAAGAAATGACAGTGTTAGATAACTCACTCTCTCTAAACACAATAGAGGAGAGGAGTGGTAATGTTTCTGTGCAAATGTATGGGACAGAAAGAAGTATGGAAGTTGATGTTCTCCCCCAAAAGCAGCAAAGAGAAGTCTGCTGGAAGAAGAAAGTGGGAACCTCTCGGAAGAAACTGCATGGCCAAGCTGGGTCATGTACGGAAGGCTGAGTGCAAGTCCTGAAAGAGAGAAAGACACCGTCTCTTTGAATGTTTAAGGAAGAAGCTGTAATCTTCAACTAAGAAAAAATAAGTCCATGCTTGGATAAGCATGTGAATGTAAATACTTTGCATATATTATTCTTTAGCTATATGTTCCGCAAGAGGCAGAGAAAGAATTTGCCAAGCTGCGGAAGTCCAGGAAAGGCTTCATGGGATTCAAAAGGAGAGGAGGAAAGGAAGGTGGATTGATGGATAGGGAGGCATAAACATTTTCCTCCTAGTGAAAAAATCACTCAATAGAAAATGGGCCTGTTACTGTCAGGCATATAATGGCTGCCTTCAGCTCACCTTATCCAAGGGAGCCACAATCGATAGAAACCGTCCATCCTCTTACTATCTCTATGAGGAGTGTGTAGCTGAGGTAGAAGGGACCTTTCAAAGGCCAGGCAAAATGAGACAAAACAAGGTTGAAGAATGAAATGGAGGGGCCCCAGACATGTAAATAATAATAAGATGCTGCATTGGACAACTCTTGACAATGTGGTAGAGTGGCAAACTTCATGCTTGCGCAAGGGCCTCCTCCATCTTGCCAGAAGTTACCACCTGGGCCACTGCGGATGTGCCTTTCTTTGCACGCAATGCACCTGGAAGTGAAGCCGGAGAGTTGCAATCGCAAGTGGGTAATCACAAGGCCACGGAGGGATGACAATTCAGATGCTTGCAGCCAATGCACAGATTTCACTTATATATAATTAATGCAATTTGCATAAACACACGATGAGCATGGAGGATCTGGGGCACAGCTGGTGAATGCCGGCTCTGATTAGCTCCGATTTCATTTGTGCCGTTTCCAGGTAATTTCGACGTGTTTGGTAGACAACAGCAAGGAAATCAAGATCTCTGTGTTGGACTCTGAAAAGGTAGGGTTTTCTCACGAAAGGCATCAGCTGCTCCTACTATGAAAGGAACCAAGGAGCAGGTAATTTTGCACATCTGCCTGTTGAGGTAGTACTCATTTTCCCCTGTCGGTGAGCATGGCTCACTGTGTGGTGATATGATACAGAACCTTGTCTGGTTGCCCCCCATTTGTGGGACTCCCTCCCTTTGGAGATTAAGGCTGTTCCCCTCACAAGCAACATTCAGATGATACCTTCAGAGATACCTGCTCACACAAGCATTTGAAAGTGAATTACCATTTGAAATGCTGCTACTGAATTTCTTTGTATAGCTTTGAATTGTTTTCCTGATCTGTTGTGATTTAATAACTGTTAAATGAATAGTTTTTAGTAACCAACAAAATTGTGTATATAACTGTTAAAAGTACCTCTGGAAACATTTTCTAATTTCCACTGGATTCTGTATATTCTTTCCTTCCACTTCCAAATTAGTAATGGTGTTAAGTTTTTGTCTTTTTTTCATTTGCCAAGCTAACAGTTTCCCACATTTATTAGCCGATTCAAATGTCCTTTGTCTCATCTGTTTAATTTTCCATTCTATTTCCTGATTCATCATTTTCATATATTGGACTTGGTATAACTTTATTTCTCTCAGAATCTCTTGTGACTTTGGTTTCGCTCTCAGTTTCTTCTCACCCTCTTTTATTTTCTCCAAAATTTTGTCTTTTTTCTCATTTTGAGTTCTCTTCTTTATTGCATTCTGTTGAATTAGAAACCCCCTCATAACCGCTTTGCTTGCGTCCCAGATTACTCTTTTTTCAATGGTTGTTGTTGTTGTTGTTTAGTCGTTTAGTCGTGTCCGACTCTTCGTGACCCCATGGACCAGAGCACGCCAGGCACCTCTGTCCTCCACTACCTCCCGCAGTTTAGTCAAACTCATGCTGGTAACCTCGAAAACACTATCCAACCATCTCATCCTCTGTCGCCCCCTTCTCCTTGTGCCCTCCATCTTTCCCAGCATCAGTGTCTTCTCCAGGGAGTCTTCTCTTCTCATGAGGTGGCCAAAGTACTGGAGCCTCAGCTTCACAATCTGTCCTTCCAGTGAGCACTCAGGGCTGATTTCATTAAGAATGGATGCATTTGATCTTCTTGCAGTCCATGGGACTCTCAAGAGTCTTCTCCAGCACCATAATTCAAAAGCATCAATTCTTCGGCGATCAGCCATCTTTATGGTCCAGCTCTCACTTCCATACATCACTACTGGGAAAACCATGGCTTTAACTATACGGACCTTTGTTGGCAAGGTGACGTCTCTACTTCTCAAGATGCTGTCTAGGCCTGTCATTGCCCTTCTCCCAAGAAGCAGGCGTCTTTTAATTTCGTGGCTGCTGTCACCATCTGCAGTGATCATGGAGCCCAAGAAAGTAAAATCTCTCACTGCCTCCATTTCTTCCCCTTCTATTTGCCAGGAGGTGATGGGACCAGTGGCCATGATCTTCGTTTTTTTGATGTTGAGCTTCAGACCATATTTTGCACTCTCCTCTTTCACCCTCATTAAAAGGTTCTTTAATTCCTCCTCACTTTCTGCCATCAAGGTTGTGTCATCTGCATATCTGAGGTTGTTGATATTTCTTCCGGCAATCTTAATTCCAGCTTGGGATTCATCCAGCCCAGCCTTTCGCATGATGTATTCTGCGTATAAATTAAATAAGCAGGGAGACAAAATACAGCCTTGTCGTACGCCTTTCCCAATTTTGAACCAATCAGTTGTTCCATATCCAGTTCTAACTGTAGCTTCTTGTCCCACATAGAGATTTCTCAGGAGACAGATGAGGTGATCAGGCACTCCCATTTCTTTAAGAACTTGCCATAGTTTGCTGTGGTCGACACAGTCAAAGGCTTTTGCATAGTCAATGAAGCAGAAGTAGATGTCTTTCTGGAACTCTCTAGCTTTCTCCATAATCCAGCGCATGTTTGCAATTTGGTCTCTGGTTCCTCTGCCTCTTCTAAATCCAGCTTGCACTTCTGGGAGTTCTCGATCCACATACTGTTTGAGCCTTCCTTGTAGAATTTTAAGCATAACCTTGCTAGCGTGTGAAATGAGTGCAATTGTGCGGTAGTTGGAGCATTCTTTGGCACTGCCCTTCTTTGGGATTGGGATGTAGACTGATCTTCTCCAATCTTCTGGCCACTGCTGAGTTTTCCAAATTTGCTGGCATATTGAGTGTAGCACCTTAACAGCATCATCTTTTAAAATTTTAAATAGTTCAGCTGGAATACCATCACTTCCACTGGCCTTGTTATTTTCAATGGTAGTGTTCATATTTATCTCAAAATAGTCTCTCAAGGTTTTTTGGGCCTTCTTGGTAACCTCTTCGTCTCTAAACAAGGTATCATTCATCCTCCATCTGAAGGAACCAGTTGGTGTTAGTTTCATCTCCATTTTCACAGCATTATGGTCGGAGCAAGTTTTAGGGCAGATTTCCACTTTTCGAATCTTAGGAGCCAGTCCTCTAGTTATCCAGATTTGGTCAATTCTTGTCCATGTCATTTTGGCTTCAGAGAAGAAAGTTCCCTCTCTACCAAGGGATTCTTTGTTCTCCAAATGTCAATTAAGTCCATATTGTCAGTCTTCTCAAAAAAGGTTTTTGGTAGTCTGCCATCCTTGGTGACTACCTGTCTCTGTGCCTTGTCTATATTTGTAGATACCACTCCATTCATATCTCCCATCATGATAATGTTGTAATCCATATAGTCCAGCAATGTCTCATGCAACTTTTTAAAAATTCAGATTTCCCCTCATTTGGTGCATAAACTCCTACTATCAAAAATTTCTCTCCTTGTGTTTGAATTTCAATTGCCATGAATCTTCCTTGGTCATCTTTAAAAATAAATTTCGGTGATAGGCTCTCTTTTGCATAAATCACTACTCCTCTTTTTTTAACCTTATCCGATGAAATAAACTCTTGACCCAATCTTTTATTGATCAATACTTTCCTATGTAGCCTTATCACATGTGTTTCCTGTAAACAAATCAAGTCCAATTGTTCCTTTTTCAATAAATGAAAGACTTTTTTCCTTTTCTCCGGGGAGTTAAAACCATTAATATTCCAACTTAATAGTTGCAGAGCCATGGCGTGGTTACTTTAGTTTTCCTCCAACTGCACCCAGTAATTGTTCTTGTTCTGACGGTGGTATCACTTTCTCTGAGTTATCCAATCCAAAAGATAGTGATGCTATGTCTAGTATTCCTGGTTTTAATGCTCTTGGCTCTTCTTCAGATTCTTTCTGCAGGTCTTCTCCGTAATCTTTCAAAAATCTTTCTTTATCATCCACTGATCTTATTTTTAACTTTCTCCCTTTGAAGGTAAAAGATAGGCCTTGGGGGAATTCCCACCTGAAAACAATTCTATTACTTCTCAACAAGGTCACCAGATCTCCGTAGTTAGACCTAAGATCCAGAAGATATTTCGGGATGTCTTTAAATATCTCCACTCTTGATTGATGTATTTCCAAGGTCTTCTGAAAATGCAGACTCAATATTTTGTCTCTCTCCTCTTTTGTTCGGAGGGTAATCAAACAGTCTCTCACCCTGTTCTTTCTCCCCCCTCTTCCAAGCCTGAAAGCACTTACTATTTTGAAATCTTGCTTATCTGAATCCAGGTTCCAAAAGTCTGCAAATTCCTGCATAAGAAAGTCACTTAGGTTATCTTTCTCAAGTTCAGGTACAGCCCTGATCCTTAAGTTTGTCTGTCTTTCCTTCAGTTCAATCATGGACAACATCGACCTGTGGTCCTCAAGTTGCCTGCATAGCGGTGGTATCTTTTCCTCTAGGGCCAGTGCTTTTTCCTTTGCTTCTTCAGCTGTCTTTCGGGTCAAAGTAGATTCCTGCAGCAATTTCTCAATAGATTCTGTGTTAGAGTTCACCTTCTGTCCCAAATTATTAATGCTTGTAGTATTTTGGTCAATTTTAGTTGTTGCTTCAGCTACTTATTTACTTAATTTTTCCAGAGATTCATTAATTTTACTTAATGCCGAAGCTAAAACATCTTCAGATGCCATTCCTTTTGACCCAACTTGAACAAATGCTGCCCCTGGTGGTGCAGAAGGGCCAGGTGCTGATGCTCTTCGCTGCTGCCAAATTTTACCAGATCTTGTTGTTTTTTCCTAAAGCGAGTCTGCCATAACACTTTATCTGAAACTCAAGGTCAATCCCACGGCCGGAGTTTGTTTTGCTGTGGAAAATTCCCTTGGCCAGTTTAAAGTGGAAAATTCCCTGGCCAGTTGTAACAGTTTCAAAGTTCCTCTAGGGGGACACAGTAACAGTCAATACTTGTTGCATTAAAATAACTTTTCCAAGTCCCCCATTTAAGAAAGTAAGCAACAGTTTCAATTTCAGTTAATTTACAATTCCTTAAAGTCCGGAGAAACCAGTCAGAATCAAAGTATCTCTCTTGCAGAGTTAACTGTCAAAAAGTTACATTGTCCATAAACAGCACGATTCACAGTACGGCAATCTTATTGTCCATTGACAGCCCGTTCCCAGGCATTAAGTGGTGGTCTTTGTTTCCTTTCCTCTCTTTTTGCAGGCAAAAATACTCCTCCCTTTTCCCTCCCCTCTCCTGCAGCTCAGGGAGGGAGATCTCTTGTATTGATGTTAGGATTTAAGTCCTTTTAAAGCAATTTTCCAGGTCTTAGCTTAGATGATCTTTGCTTTGATCTGTTTACAAGAAGCGGAAGGCGGACTTCCTGTTTAAACCTTCCCGCTTCGGTGCCAAATTAATGCTTTTTTCTTCCCTTGTTTTCAAATCTTTAAATTTAACTTACTCACGGGTAGTTGTTTTGACAGCCGAATTGTCACAGGAAAAAAGTCAGCGCTCTCCGACAACAGCTGTGCGGCTTCACTCCACGGAAGAAGCAATTGACTCTCAGCACTGCGCCGCTCGCCCCGTTTCGCTCCGGAGCCCGGAGCCGGGTTCCTTTGCAAATTGAGGGGGGCGCTGAAGGTGCCCGCTGAGTCCCACGATCACAGGCTTCACCCGCCTGTGGTTTTTTAAAGGGTCCCCGCTTCACCGTAGCGGCAAGACCCGATTTCCGCGGAGCTAACTCCCTCCAATTTAGAGGGAATCCGCCATTGCTGATGGCGCCGACTCCGGAAGACTATATGGAATTGGCGGAAATGACTGGCAGAATCCGAGACCAGGGAGAAGAGTCGGTGGAAGAAGATTGGAAGAAATTTAAAGATTATCTACAGAAACATTGTAAAATTAAGGAATGCTAAAATGATGTCGGAATGAAATGAAGCAGTTTTAGCAACAATGTTAAAAAGGAGTATGTAAAAATGGATTGTTAATAGATAAAAATATAAAGTTATAATATGTTAAGATAAAGAATTAAGATAAAAACAAAGAGGGAAAGGATTTGCTGAATTAACCATTCGAACTGGAATACAAAAAAGGGAGGTGTGAGGAGGTCAGGGAAACAAGTAAATGAAAGGCAAGACATGGAAAGATGGATTTATTTTTAATTGTTTTTATTTCCTCTGTATTTTGTATTTTTTGTTTTCTTTTAATAAATATTATTTTTTAAAAAAAAACAACAAAATTGTGGTGCACACCAGAGTGTTTCCCCATCTTCTCTCTCCCACACCCCTGGGGTTTCCCCCAACCCACTGGAGCAAATTTGGGGGTGGTACACAGGGGAAGAGAGGGAGAAGAAATCATGTTGCACTTGTGGAAGTTGGTATGCGTGCACAGCAGTTTAGTTGGATACAACCCCCTAAAATTACAGATTTACCAGTTATTAAAATCACTGATTGATTGATTGATTGATTGATGGTTTCATTGACGACAACCCTTAAGCAGTTGTTGCTGGGGTTTTTTAGTATAGATGCCCACTGCCCTGGGAGCCTGTAGAATGAGAGGCAGTCTTTTTGTGTACAAAAGAAAGTACTTTGACTGTGTATATTTTAACAAACCAGCAACCAAAACATCGTGTGAAAAAGACTTCTCCTAGGGAAGCTCCTCATATCCTGGAGGCAACCATCCTTGACTAGAGGGAGCCCCATAGTGTCTTGAGTTGCAAGTCCTCACTGCTGCATTGTGTAATTTGGAAGAGAACTTACCTAGTTATCAGCAGGTGGAGAGCAAGAGCTCCACCAAGTCTGCTAAACTTTTGTATCTCTGTCCTAGCCTTACTTCTACAGTGGTACCTCGGGTTACAGATGCTTCAGGTTACAGACACTTCAGGTTACAAACTCCACTAACCCAGAACTAGTACCTCGGGTTAAGAAATTTGCTTCAAGATGAGAACAGAAATTGTGTGTCTGCGGTGCAGCAGGAGGTCCCATTAGCTAAAGTGGTGCTTCAAGTTAAGAACAGTTTCAGGTTAAGAACAGACCTCCAGAACGAATTAAGTTCTAAACCCAAGGTACCACTGTACAGGGTATATTCAGGATGATTGAGTGCCCTTCCTTCACCACCCCAGCTCATCTCTGTGCTTCCTTCCAGAAGGGTAATCAAAGTTGATTCCACAAAAATGTTTACAGCTGTTGTGGGCGCCTACTGCCTAGCGCCTGTGACATCCCCAGAGCCCAGTAATACACTCACTTTCCTGCCTTCCATCTCCGCACCACTATGCAAAACGGCTTTTAAATATTTTCCCCGTTTGCCTCGTTTCTTGCTGTTGATTACCCACTAGCCTGCTCAATATTTTCATAAACAGTAAAACAATACAAAGCTAAACTTTGCTTTTAAGTTGTTGTTTTTATTTTTTTTTAAAAAAAACCTTGAAGGATGAACACATTAAAGACACACACGGCTCTCTTTTTAAAAAAAACCCAACGTGGGTAATTCACGCAAGATGACTCATCCTCCGCACCAATGTGCCGCCATTTAACAATCGTTCGATTTGTTAAAAACCATGTTAAACTGGGCAGACTTTGGTTCCTCCAATAAAACCCATTAACTGCTGCATTAAAAACAAAAAGGGGAGGACAGAAGGCTGTTCTTCCATTAAGCACTCCCTTCCCTTGACTACAATTGCACGATTCACCAAGATTGAAAGCTAGATCCGCATTAGTAATAAGTGGGAAATTGCTCCCCTTGATCCGAAAAAGACAATCATCTGTACACTGCCTCAGGCATCTATGCTTGGCAATGATCATGCCCTGGTTCCCTTAACTTGTCCTTGTTGGCCTCTTTTGCAACCTCTTCGTCATTTTTCTTCCCGCAGTTTTGACTCTGTAAAACATCACACCCTCATTAAAGTCCATGAACGTGGCCAGTTCCAGTTCTTGCGTGATTTCAGCGTTTCGGGCAATTTCTGAATTGCCTGGATCTGAAGGAAGCCCAACAGGGGCTGGGTTGGAGGGGAGGGAACAGGAAGCAATTTTCACATATTACTTGCAAGTTAATAATCAATTTAACCATGTGTCAGGCGGCAGCAGAGCTTGGAGCAATAAATAGGCTCTGGATCAGCATGAATATCAGAAACTCTTAATAGCCCTTGTAATCACATAGCAGCTCCTAAGCACAGCCAGGCGTAGCTTTGGCTGGCACCGAACGGCGATGCCAGCTTACGGAGCCAGGCACCAGCCACTAATACAGGCTCATCAAACAGCCCATTTGCAGGAAAACAAATGGACTGAGAGCAATGTGCGTCTCATGGTACAGAAAGCTTTCTGAGCTCCGGTTCAATAAAACACTTGGAGCACATTTTGAACTTGGAGTGCTCCCTGCCACCCCGCACAGGATGGCAGTACATAAGTAGGACATGGGCATACATTAGCACTACAGGAAAAAGGAACCAGAGCATTTTTCACCAGAAATCCCAGGGGTAACTCCCTCTTCTCCCGGGCAGTGTCAGTGATGTAGATCTGTAGGTGCTCCAATAAGCAATCCACACACACCCCAATTCCTTCCACTGCTCCATTTTAATTTTCCCCATTATCGGGGAAAGGGGAGCCGGAGGCTCTCTAACCCTCTCATGCAAGGCTTTCATCCTGCTCCAGGTGAGGAAATTCACAGCTTGTGGAAGCATTAATTTGAGCCAATTAGATCCCCTGATTAACCTTCCTTGGCACTTAAATGGCTGGCACAGTTCGTCCTGTCCTTGCAACTCTGATGTGGTGCAAATATTTATTTATTTACCAGCCTTATGTTGGAGTGACACAATACATGACCTGGGATGAGAGAGAGAGAGAAAGAGAGAGAGATTTATTGACTGTTTGTCTGTTTAAGGTAGCTTCAGAAGAGAGCTATCAAAGAAACCAGGTGGTTCCATCGGATGGAGCATTGAGCATAAGGCCTAGGAGATAACAGGTTCAAATCCATCTCCTAAATCACATGTTCAGGCATTTTCTTTTGATGAATTCAACACAGAGCTAGGTTGCAAGCTGCAAGAAGCTTCTACAGGACAATAACCACAGCCATGTTAGGTCATTTACACTGTGCCATCCCTGCATTTGTCATTGGCCCTTCTGACCTCCTCCTTGCAGGCTGGTTGTGAGCGCCTAAAAAAGAAGACCAAGAGTATTCAAGGGAGAAGCACTCTCACCCCCATCGTAATTATAACCTTGCAGCATTTCTGCTTTTTTCCTTCTTACTTATTTTGGCTTTTGTGGTTTGTGTGCCAAAACAGCCATCCACAATGGGTCCTCCCAGGGCTGTCCACCACATTGGGTTTTCTAAAAATGCCTTCCCGCCTTGTAGCCAGCAAGGCAAGCACAGACCTAAATAACTCAGTCAATATAGAAATGAAAGTACCATTGCTCAGAGCCACTAAATCCACCATAAATATCAACCCCGGATAACTTAACTGGCAGGACAGAACAAACAGTGTCTTCACTGGCCAGAACTGGGCACAATTCACCACAGGCTTCTCTCACACACACCGGAAATGAATGGTCAATGCCTAAGAGCACAGTGGTACAGCTGTCCCCTTGCAGCTATTGATATCAAGCCTTGTCATTCAGAGGCATTTTGCACTCTCCAGGTGCCCGGCTTGATTCCTTGTTGGCCTCCCCCGTCAGCGACTCCCGGCAAGACAAGGCGAGGTCTTTATCGGCCGATCCTTCTTCAAACGTGAGAAGAACACAGCCACTCCTCCTCCCTCACTCCCTGCCATCCCCAGGGAGGGGAAAGAGACAGACAGAAATGTATTTACATGCCTTTATTTCTGTCTTTCCTCAGTGCAGAGAACAACATGTCTGCACCCTCTTTACAGCCACAGCAGAGAGAGAATAACTCCACCCATGTACTTCCAGTACAGGGTCATGTGACACTCTGAGCTAACATCCGGTGCTCAGTGCACATAATAGACTGTCCCTTCTTCCCACGGTACAGTCCCAAAACATCAACATCCTGTTTGGCTTTCCAGCCATCTGGAGCACTCAGCAGCATTGCTCCTTTTTCGTAACAACCTCCCCCAAAAGAATCAATGCGTGTTGCGGCAAGCAAAGCGTGATCCAGAGAAGAAAACAAACAGTTGTTATACACATAACACTCCCCTGTTGTTTCAGTTCCACCCTTGGAACTCCCCGCCACTGGTTTCCCCAGTGTACCTCTCTGGTTGTCTGGTTTCCAAGGAATGAGTGCATCTGCATTACCTTGGCTAGCAACTCTCTGTTGTGTCTTTGTCTCTGACTTAGACACAGCTCCAACCTGTCCTCGGTTGTTTACAACAGCAACACATGCAACAGCTAAATTAGCATACTCTTCTGAGTACCTTTTGGGTGGTTCACCCTTTGTGATTCTCTCAGACCTGCGTATGAGGTGCTGATCCTCTCTGCTCACTGGTTCTGTCTCAGGACTCTTAGGAGAACCAGTTCCAACAGCAAACAGTGGTTCATCCTTCGCCTGTGAAGGTCTATCCATTGTGTGAGATTTCCTCTCAATGACTGTGACAACAGAGCTGTCTGAGCTATCACTGTCACTCTCAGTACCACTGTACTCTGCGAAAGCATCATCATCATCTGAATCGTCCTCTGTGGGAAATGTGTGTACTATCACTCTCTCCTGTTCAGGAGCACTCTCTAGAAATTTTGTGAGAATCACCTGACCAGATTCAGACAAAATTACTCTGTAGAGACCCTTTTCATATCCCACAAAAATGCCTCTGGCATTCTTTACTCCACCTGGAGCTTCTGTCCTCACATGAGACCCAAAAACCTTGAAATGGGCAACAGAAGGTTTTCTCTGGAACAGTTTCTCAAAAGGAGAACTTCCCAACTCTATCGAAACCTTTCTCACCCACGCATGACAAAACGACATGAGTGACTCCGCCCAGAACTCATGTGGCAGATGTGAACTAAGCAATTGCGCATTCATCCCCTTTTGCAATTCTCTGTTCACCCGTACACAGACACCCCTGTTCCACGCTTCCGCTGAAACAGCAATCTTGTGTCTGATCCCCTTCTTCTGCAGGAACCTCTGGAAATCCTGTAAAAGAAAAATCTGCTTCTCATCTGTGAATAGACAATCAATGTTAGCATCATGCATACTCTTAACTTTGTCACAAAACTCCTGAAACCTCTCCAAGGCTTCCTGTGGCTTTCTCAACACATAAACCCAGACATAGTTAGAGAAATGATCCACACACACAAGATAAAATCTTGCATTGCCTCTAGATGGTTCTAGAGGACCAATCACATCAGCATACACCCGCTGAAATGCTCTGTTGACCCTGGCCACCTTCTTGGCGCTCGTTTTGGTCACACCTGCAAGAGAAATCAAGTTAGACTCAGAATTACATTCCATGTAATCACTTTGGTCAAAGTCCAACAAATACAGTCCACCTTTCTGTCTGGCAGAAAGATATAACTCTCCATCTTTGAAGATCTCGCAGCTCTTATCATCATAGGACAGTTTCAGTCCTTTCTTTGCAATCTGCGAAACACTCAGCAGATTGAACTTCAATTCAGGAACCAAGTAAACATTGTTTATTGTCAAGTTCAGACTCTTAAGATAGACAGTCCCTTTTCCGGTCGCTTCCAGCTTCTGACCGTTGGCCTGTGTCACAGCGAAGCTTTGCTTCTTAAACGATTAAAAGAGTCCTCTGTGTGGGGACATATGAACCGTCGCTGCAGTGTCGATAATAAACGCGTTCCCAACATCTGGCGTGGTTCCTTTCGCCATCAAAGCCCTTGCAGGTTCCACCATAGGCTTGGTATGACCTTTGCCTGACGCCTCAGGCTTTGCTGAGCGGCCCTTCGCTCCTTTCGGCTGACGTGGCTTCTTGCAGCTCCGCTGAAGATGCCCAGCCTGTCCGCAATTGTAGCATCGGACAATGTTCAAAGCTACAGCATTCTCTCCAGTAGCAACATCAGTGGGGGAATTAGAACTCCGTTCTTCCCTCCCCCTGTCCTTGGCATCCATTTTGAATCCAAGTCTCAGCTCTCCACCCTCGAGCTAGTTAAAATCCAAAAGCTCCTTTTTGAGCTGTTTTTCTGCCTCTTTCTCAGGCAGGCAAGCTCCAAGCTGTCTCAAAGTCAAAACAACTTTCGCTTTCCCGGCTCTGACTGAGCCAGCCCCAGGTGTCAGTAGTTTTCCACTGTCCGACTGTCGTTGCTTAGCAACCTTCCCCGGGACGGGAATCCTTATCTCACCACAGGAATTTCTGGTATGCAAGCCTTTCTTTCAGAGCTTGTTTTTTTTCAAACGCAGCTCTCGTGAACCAGAGAATAAATCAATCTGCATTCACACTTTTAGCCCGATATTCAGCATACCTTTTTGGGGCTCCGTTGCTTGGAAAACACCCCCTCTTGGGGCCAGCCGTCTGTTCAGCTTCTGGCTGCAATTGCAGACGTTATCTTCTTTCCTTGGTGCAGAGGATGGCACACGATTCATCAACCTCTCACCTCTCATGCTGATTCCCATGGATCAGATAACCAGCAGCGTCTGCTACCATATATTGATATCAAGCCTTGTCATTCAGAGGCATTTTGCACTCTCCAGGTGCCCGGCTTGATTCCTTGTTGGCCTCCCCCGTCAGCGACTCCCGGCAAGACAAGGCGAGGTCTTTATCGGCCGATCCTTCTTCAAACGTGAGAAGAACACAGCCACTCCTCCTCCCTCACTCCCTGCCATCCCCAGGGAGGGGAAAGAGACAGACAGAAATGTATTTACATGCCTTTATTTCTGTCTTTCCTCAGTGCAGAGAACAACATGTCTGCACCCTCTTTACAGCCACAGCAGAGAGAGAATAACTCCACCCATGTACTTCCAGTACAGGGTCATGTGACACTCTGAGCTAACATCCGGTGCTCAGTGCACATAATAGACTGTCCCTTCTTCCCACGGTACAGTCCCAAAACATCAACATCCTGTTTGGCTTTCCAGCCATCTGGAGCACTCAGCAGCATTGCTCCTTTTTCGTAACAGCAGCTACAAGCCAAACTACATGTTACATTAGAAAGGGGGTTGGCATTATTTTTAAATTTGTCAATGTGTGGGTTGTGTGGTCCAGATCGGGACCCTAACATGGTCGGGGGGGGGCAGAGCCTTTACACCTTTACCCTCCACTGTGGTCCAGCTCACATTTGCAAACTCTCATTTGCTTCCATGGGATTTTAAAAATTTTCCTCCCTATGTAAATTTGCCCCATCTGTTAGATGTGGATTCGCAAGCACACTATTTAGCTTCAGATAAGGGCTTGTACATCTACTCAGGAAAGTGGGGGGAGTTTGGGTGCGCATTCAACGATTATCTGGAAAAAACCCAAGCAGCAAATTATTGAAACCATAGCTTTTTATTTTTATATCCTGCGAGTTGGAAATTGCGGGAAGAGTAATTTTGCAAATTGCACCTGCTTTTCCACCTCTGCGGCAATGGCTGTTTCCTCAAAGGGTAAAGTCAAGGGGCCCTTATGCCTTTTCACACGTTCAAACTAAAAGTCTAGAACTGCAAGAAGTTTAAATAAAGTATTCTTTGAAAAGCAGGCTTGAAAATGATAACGGAATGAAGTTCCCAGAGGAGTAAGAAAGCTTCTTTATTGAAACACACACACCATTGAGAGCTCGCCTTTCATACAATAACATCATTTGTGTGTATATGATACAGGAGTCCCCTTGCAATGTTCAGAAAGCCAATTCTGACTCCATCAGCCCAGTCATGCTGACAAAGAGGTTTAATTAATTTGGCAGAAGGGGGAGAGAGGCTGGCAGCCACATAAGAGCATTATCTAAGCTATGCTTCTCAGAACGACAATAGCGCAATAACGATTCCTCTCCTGAAATCCTGAGGAATTGAAATACCTGATGCTTCAGTCCTTCCTACAGTTGAACAGCTAAGCGCTACAGCAGGAATGAGGATTTGATGGCCCTACAGATCTCCCTGCAGCTCCATTCACCACAGAAAATGTTTGGAGGTGGTCCCCCCTACATCTGAAGGGCCACACACTCCCCATTCCTAGTCCACGGTGCCCTGTGTTTTAATTCCACAAAATATGCACAGTGTGTGGCTATCTGGGTTTCAGATTCATGGATCTCAGCTTGCTATCTCCCAATGTGTTCTGCTACATGGGCAATGGCTAAGCTCTTCAAAATAAAGGCTTGGATCCACAGCAGTCCAACTTTTCACACCAAGTGGGCCGCAAGAATACTTTGACACAGAACCCACAGGCCACACATTGCTGTGTTACACAGCAGGGGTGGGGCACCAAGGCCAAAAGTATGCGCAAACCCCAGCTTTTACGCTGCCTTCCGAAAGCTGGCTTTGGTAAGGAAGTGTGTGGCTCTGGCAGGGTCCTAGAGCCCTCTCACCTTTTTCCCAAAGCTGGGAAAGAGCTCACTAGGCTTTGGGAAGGAGGCAGAGGAGTCTTGGATCCTGCCTCCTTCCCAAAGCCCAGCACATCACTTATCTAGCTTTCGAAAGGCAGTGTGAGGCCTTCGGAGGGGTGGAGTGGGGGTGTCAAATGTTGCAGAAGGCCACAAAAATGCTGGACTACCCTGCTTTAATTCAACAAAGACATCAGCTAATAAGAGCAGGAGGGCAGGGTTTTCACCATTTCACCTTCTCTCCTATGATCACCTTGCTACTACCCAACTGTAATGGCGGCTCCCCCAACAATCTGGGTCAGATTTTCCTAGGTGACCAAGGTAACCAACTCAGAGGTTGCTGGACTCCAACTTCCATCAGCCCCAGCCACCAAAGCCAATGGCTAGGGATGCTGGGAGCTGTGTCCAGCATCCAGAGGGCACCACACTGACTACCTCGGGACTACCGTGTATCAGAAGTTCCCCCCAACTCTCCAGATCAGATTTTCATAGAGGTGCAAGGAGGAGAACAAGGAAACATTAATGGGTATTGTGACTGCCCTATCTATGAGTGAAACTCTGTTCCCGGAATCTTTGGATTCCTCCCAAAACCTGTATACCAAGCTGGCATATTCAAGGTCATGTAAAAGAGAGGCACTTGGGGTAATGGCTCCACAATTGAAAGACTTCTGAGTGAACACCATTCAGAAATATTTAAAAGATTTTATTAAACCAGTAGAAGGAAGAGGGGATAAATGGATGTTTTAGCAGATAAGTTTTATCTACTTTAACCGGCTGTTTTGTACGCTTTATGGAGTAAAAGGCAAAGTATGTTATTGTACTGTACTCTGTTAACATAATGTATAGACACAGAGGGGGGGAAATGAGCAAATTTCCTTTCCAGTCCCCTCAAAGCCCAGAGTGAAGGAACCTACTTAACCCCATGATGAAATCTTCTTCCAATTTCCCAGCTGACATTTTCAAATGAATAATAACAATAAACTATTCAGGGTAAAGCTGTGGAAAGTAATGCCTAACTAGCCTTCAGCACTGGCCTAGACCCTGGAGGATCACCAAACTCTGGGGGCGCATTTGAAAAGTTGAGACTGTGCTGTGGGTACCAGTCACAAAATGGCGGCTGTGAGGGTTGGGGACTGTGCAGCATAATACAAAATGGCTGTCATACATCTAGCAGAACCGAAAGAGAGAAACACAATGGTGAAGCATGCCCCCCCCACCATTAATGTGAAGAAAGGCACCTGAATTAGCCGTCACTCACAGAGAGACCCTCTTTGAACCTGTCCCCTTTTCAGCATAGTAAGAAGGGGGTTGTCTAATCCTGGCATCCTGTGAAATGGGGTCGTTTTTCTGGGGGGGAGCAGGTTCAACATTGGAGATGCTGAGCCAGTGCATTCAGGACCTGACCAGAAAGAGCAAACTGTTTCTTGCACCTTGTGAATTTCTGAAGTGATATTTACAGAGAGTTGTCGTGGGCCACATAGGCGATATTGGCAGGCTCACGGGTGCCTAGTTGGCAACACTTGATCTAGACTACTGCAACCATATGGGATGGGGAGCTGGTTATGAAAGTGTGTGTGCACATGATTCAGAAAAAGGGTTCTTCTCTGCCATATTGCCTCTTGATATGGAGGAGTGAAGGTCAGAGAGTTGCAGTTTCCTCAAAGCCATCGTGATCAGGCTTTTAATACCGCTATGCACTGAGAATTTGTTAAGGTGGGTTATTTTTGTTCTTGTAATTTTTTGCACACTATACATAATGTGTTATGAGGTGTGTTTGTAATTGTCTGATGTGAACACTGGCCCTTGAAAAGGAAATGGTGTGTGTCTAAGTGCAGGCAAATCTATTTAGAGTCAGGACAACACGGCTGCTCTTGCCGGGATCAAATTAGATCTTCTGGACTTTTGTGATTTAAGGAGGAAAGATTAAGAATAATCCATCTCAATTTCCTCTGCTCTGAAACAGTATTAACAGTAAAGAAGACGATTTCAAAGCTCGTTTGTTTTTGTAAAGCGCAGCGCAGTCGCCACCACCACCATCGCCAACAGCCGCCTTCACTTCAAATCTCTTTCCAGTCATATTTATTGTTGGCATCTCACACAGTAAAGCCGAAGAAGTGTGAAAGGCAAACGCTTCACTCTCATTCTTCACAAAAATAACAACAATCACCATTCGGACTTTTCTGGGACTGGGTGTGAACTGAAAAGGAACCTCATTCATTTCCAAGTCTGTCTTCTCCCCACACTGTATTTACGAATATAATAAAAGGCCTGGTTGCAAAATGATTTTCCAGCTTCTCCAGCTCTACAATACTTCTTTTCTGAGGTGAGGAAACCAGAACTGTACACGATATTCCAATTGCAGTCACACCATCAATTTGTATGACAGCATTATGGTACTGGCAGTTTTATTTTCAATTCCCTTCTGCATGATCCCTAGCATGGAATTCACCTTTTGCACAGCTATTGCACAGTGGGTAGACCTCTTCACCAAGCTATCCACAATGACCCCAAGATCTCAGTCCCTGTAAGTGCATAGTCGACGTTAGGATTTTTTGCCCCAATGTGCATCACTTTACATTTGAGTACACTGAGCTGAATTTGCCATTTTAGTACCTCTTCATCTTTGGGAGCTCCTCGCAATCTCCTATTTGTTCTTAATGCCCTGAATGTTTGGGTGTTATCAACAAACCTAGCTGCCTCACTATTCACCCTGAATTAAAATACATTTATAAACAAGTTTAAAAGCACTGGTCCCAAAACAGATCCTTGGGGGAACCAGCTTTCCATTGTGAGCACAGTCCATTTATTCCAACTTTGTTTCCTGTTCTTCAACCAGTTCCTAATCCACAAAATGATCTGTCTTCTCCTTTCTTCCTTTTGCTACAGTTCCTATTGGCCACCAATGACTTGTTTGGTGGAGGGACAGCCAAAACATCTATGCCTACCCAGATGTAAGGCCCATTAACTTCAGTTGTGCTTGTATGTGGGAATGAGGCCTGAGTCTTTCTGATACAAAACGAGCTTCTTCCTATAGAGAAGAAGCTTCACTTATGATGAATGGATTGTTTTGGTGAATATAGAGAAGCTTGTACCATTTAAGTTCCAGAAACACTGGGGGCACTGTCAGCCTGGATAGCTCAGTTGGTTACAGCATGATGCTGATAATGCCAAGGCTGCAAGTTCGATCCCCGTATTGGACAGTTTCATTGCATTGCAGGGGGTTCAACTAGGTGATTGTCAGGGTCCCTTCCAACTCTATGATGACTGCTTACATTGAGGATGCAAATGGGGCACTTGGGCGCACAGTAAATATGAAATGGATTGACAAAGTTGGAGAGCTGACAGACGTGTTTGGTTTTACAAGCTAATAGTACCTGGGTAATCCATTAATCTTTGTCACTTGATTCCCCCCTCCCTCCAAACATCATAGTGTTTTCTTTAATTAAAAACAGCACCAAGTTGTTTTTATTGAAGATTTTCAAAAACTTCTGATTGAAACAGTTCCAACATTGACATAGTTTGAGATAAGGGAAGAGGGGATAAGGGAAAGAAAAGCACAAATATAAAGTCATTACCAAGTGGGGGAGATCAGTCTATTTTTGGTCCGTGTCCATATTAAACTAGCCAGCCAGTTCTTTGGCTGCAAGCTTCTGGAATTATAAAACACCCACTGGTGCAAAGTTGCACCGGCTTTGAACTGACTCTGCAAGATTAGGGGGGTTTAAAGAGATGAAATTATATTTTCTTCACTAGGAGCTTACAGGCAAGCACAAAGAACAAATGGAAAAATGCACATAAGTAGACAGGCAATCGACAATCACATGCAGTCTGTTGGAAGGCAGGGAGGGAGACAAAGGCATATCCAGCCTCAGAGAATTGAATCGGATGCCAATCACATATAAATATTTTCTCATTCACTAGTTTTGTTCATTGTTTCATTTGTTTGTCACACACACCAGACCTTCATGAATCCCTTTGAGGATGCGCACAGATGTCTTGCACTGGGTTAAATCCATATAAAGCTAGTGAAGCCACGTTTAGAAGCATATAAGGCTACTAAAACAGAAGCTATATATGATGTAGAGAATGAAACAGGGACTCAGGAAACTGGGAGTGGTGAACCTATTTAATTCACACTTTCTGATACTACGCAGGAACTGAAGCACGGCTTTCCCACCTCAGTTTGTGATTCTCTGAATCTTGAGATGCCACTCTCCAGCCAAAGGAGGTGTACAAAAATGCACATGCTGGGGTAAAGTGTGCATAAAAATGCATATAACAGTGAAAACAGCATTATGTCACGGGAAGATGCTCTGCCAAAAAAAAAGTCTATTAGGCAAAAGTGTGTACAAGTGGGTGTATATTAGGGAAATTCACACTAAAATGCTGGTGAATTTCATGAGGACTTAAAAAAAAAAGTGAACCGATGAGGAAATTGTGGAGAAATGAATTTAAGATTCGAAATATGAAAAACAGAAATTGACAGATTCTGCAATTTATTACCCGCCCTTCACCTTAAGGTCCCAGGTGACCCCTTTGTGAACGCTGGGCTCCTTTAACATTCCCCAAAACTCAGAATAAAAGCCACTCAACAGTCCCGACCACATTTCTGGCAATACATTTGCAACTTTTGCACAGGGGTTGCATTCCTGGCCCCTGGACATGTCAGTGGAGCATGTGTAAGCCCGGCCCACCCAGCCCCTTTTCCAGCCACTTCTGGGTTGCAGTGATGCGCATATACATGATTGCGTGTGCATTGAACAAGCGCAAAATGGTCATTGCTTGTACAGTGGTACCTCGGGTTAAGAACTTAATTCGTTCTGGAGGTCTGTTCTTAACCTGAAACTGTTCTTAACCAGAAGCACCACTTTAGCTAATGGGGCCTCCTGCTGCTGCCGCGCCGCCAGAGCACGATTTCTGTTCTCATCCTGAAACAAAGTTCCTAACCCGAGGTACAATTTCTGGGTTAGCGGAGTCTGTAACCTGAAGCATCTGTAACCTGAAGTGTCTATAACCCGAGGTACCACTGTATGTGAAACAGTAGTGACAGTTCCTCAATTACAAGGAGAATCGGGACCAGCTGCAGGTTTGTGTAGGCTCTGGGTATGGGGCCTGCTGCCCTCCTGGCATTTCCCGCCCTTCTATATTAGGGATCGAAAACCTTGGGCCCAAGGCACAAATGCAGCTTTCCATGCTGTACTGTCTAGCCCTCAAGGTTCTCCCCAGGCTAGATACCTTTCCTGAGTAGGAAGATAGGAAACGGTCTTATATTGCGTCAGGCCATTGGTCCATCTAGCTCAGTATTGCCTACACTGACTGGCAGACACTCTCCAGTTTTTTAGACAGGTAGTTTCTCCCAACCCTACCTGGGGATTCTGGGGATTTAACATGGGACCTTCTGCATGCAAAGCAGGTGCTTTACCACCGAGCTGATATCATGACTGCTTTTGTATAAGACTGTCAGGACAGGGCAAGAATGTGTCACAGAACCATAGAACTGGAAGTGACTCAAAGGGTCATCTCGTGCAACCCCTTGCAATGCAGGATTCTCAACTAAAGCATCCATGACAGATGCTTAAAAAGGAAGGATGACATCTAAGGAAGGACAACCCACAACTTTCCAAGGCAGTCCATAACAACTGTCAAAGGGCTCTTTATACCACCCAAAGTTCTTCCTGGTGTTTATCTCCTTTCTTGCAACTTGAAGCCATTGGTCCAGCTCCTACCCTCCAGAGCAGGAGAAAACAAGCTTTTTCCACCTTCCCTGTGGCAGCCCTTTAGAATCATTCTTTTAGGTGCCCCACGGCCTTTAAACAAGCGCTGCTATTTTTGTCCCACCGGCTTGGCATTTCTTTTGCTCAGTGATCTCCCGAAATCCAACGGACTGCCGTAGCAGCTTTGGAGCCCAAAGCGGGACGGTTGAGGAAGAGGGCAGGAATCAATTTAATTGCAGCTTAGTAAGCAAACGTGCTAAGTGCTTCTAGCAAAATGCAAGCACTTCACTGCTAGGGAGAGATGGGAGGGGTAGGAAACGGCCTGTTCCTGGGCATGGCGAAACAGGATGACAGCAAACTTTCCGAAGCAGCAGCTGGCTGTCCCCCTTTCCCCCACCATTGCCGCTTCAAAGTCTGGATGAAGCCTGCAGCAACACAGCATTTGGGGAGACGTCCACCAACTCTCAATGCACTGCTCCTTCTGGGAACTCCAAAAAATTGCACCAAAATTTACATTTTATGCACACAGCAATTCTTTTCCCCCACCCACCCATCCACTTCTGTGCAGCTAGAAACCCATAATTGGTTTTATGGTGCCGGGGGAGATGAGGAGGTTGAATATGTGTGGTGTTTTTTAAGAAAAAAAACAACAACACACACAACACCTTCACAGCTGCAGTCCTCTGCTTCAGCATTATTATTTTTATCATTTTGTTCCGATTTTTTCCTCTTCCGTCAGCAAAGAAAGTGAAACTAACAAAGAAAAGCCAAGAGGAGGGCAGAAATTGGCATCCTCCAGGGTCTTTTGGCGAGGCATGTACCAGCGCCAGGCCAAACTCGGAGCTTCAATTTAAAGACCTCACGTGCTCACCCGAGAAACCTTTTGAAGATCAGCCTGTGTGCGCTCCCTGTTGCAGCCTGCTGGATTTATGGATTTTCCCCCATGTTGAACAGCAGTACAGCCTCTAATTGCATATAGAATGGACTAGGAAATGGCATAAGTGCTGTTAGTGGGGTCTTTAGGTTCTTGGAGAAAGCCCAGCTTTTGCTACAATCAATGGATTTTGTGCAAATCCTCCTCACGGAGCCAGGTTTTGTCACCTGCACATTTGAAAACTCGGCTTCTAGGTTTTGTTTTGTTTTTGCTTTTATTTCTTAAAAAGAATACTTGCTCTGATGTTTGCTTTATTAATTATTATTCCTTCAACTGTGCTTTAAAAAAAAAAGTTTTGCCATCTTTTTACTGTCTGCCCATGGAGGGATGTTACGGCTGCATTTGCGACACCAACAAAAACAAGTTGCCCAGGGCTACCAGTTGATTTTATGGCCGCAGAGAGTTTTGAACATGGGAGGCTGAGGCCGACCACCGGTCAGTCAAACTCAGCCTTATCTCCTATCTCCTGGGTATCTGTAGGGGCATTCTAGAAATGATGTGCAGTGGAAGTTCTGGTTTTGGTGCATTACTGGTAAGAAAACAACAACCGAAAACACGCTATGGCTGCCACTGTGTTCTCTTGTGGCAGAAGCCATGTTTGTTTTTTACCCACAATGCACCAGAACCAGAACTTACCACACATGCATCTTGAGAAAACAAAGATGCCACCCTCAGCTGTCGCCACCAAAGGGCTCAGAAGGGGGAGCTCAGGCAGAAGTGGGGCTCCCACAAATGTCACCAACATTCGCCTGGGCATGCATGGTTCACTTACTTATTTATTAATACCTGAGCATGCATTGTTCACTTATTTATTTATTTGACAAATTTATAGACAGCAGATAGCCTGTCTATCTGCTGGCGTACATGGTAAGAACAGAATAAAACGTAGAAACATAGGCTCTTTGAAAAAAATAAATCAATTCAGAAAACCCTAAAACAATAAAAGCCATCCATACAAACTTTTAATACAACGAAACCATTTCAACAGATATAAAATTGATCTTCCATGAATGACTGGGTTACACCTCAGGGAAAGTCTTCCTAGACCAAAAATGTCTTCAGCAGGTGCTTTAAATATTATATTTAGGTATGTTATTTGTTAGGTACCTGCCAAATTTTGCCTGGTAAATGATTCCAGAGATTTGGTGCTGCCACACTATAAACCCTCAGCAGTTACCCGTCTGAGAAGCGCAGTTGCCAGGCAGGCCTACAGTGAGCAAGTTGGTTTGTGGTGGCACTGGGACTGTATCCTTGCCATGCCAAGGTTTGAACCTGAGACTTTTTCTATGTGCAAAGCAGTGTTCTGCAGCAGGAACGGACAGTCTTCAGGTTTATTGGATCTACTTTGTTTCGCTAGAACACGAAGATCTAATAACAAGAGTCAGGCGTAAAAAGCAATTGGATAGAATGAAAATAACCAGGTGCCGAAGAGCACATGCTGAGTCCAGAGATTTGTTTTCTGTACCAGAATTGAACTGAGCTCATGGTCTTTTCACACAGAAGCCCGTTCCTGGTTAGCTTTCTTCATTTCAGCAGCCAAATTTAGATGGACCGGGGGGAGTCATTTTGTTGCCAGCATTGGTAAACAACTGGGTAAACTTGAACCCAGATCTCCTGGATCCATACTAACCTCTGCTATCCCTGACTTTAAATAGGAATACATTTCACATTTTTCTTTGTGTGTGTGTGTATTAAATTGAGAAGGTTTCTTTCCTCATGATTAAAAACAAAACAACCTTGAAAGTCATGCACCAAGACTGGCAGAACACAGTCCCCCTGACATTACTGCTTTTTCAGTAGCCTTTTTAGCCTAAGCCCCATTTACAAATCTTCTCCTGAAGTACTGCACCAGCTCGCGAGTCCTGACAGTATTTAAACCGCAGCGGGCAGCCCGGACACATTATTAAGCTTCTTCCCGGGCTCACGGTACAGATAAAGATAAGATGGAACACGGGGAAAGCGCCACAATTCGCACCATTGACAATCATAATTTTAAAACAGCTTTGCTGCCTTCTTTCCTACGGTCGTAATTTTGGATGTATGCGATTTTAATCCAGCAGCAGCAGCTGAGCCGAGCTGAGAGATTTTCAGACTCCACACGTAAACGTTGTAGGAAAACACCAACCTTCCCCATACTTATCTGGAGGGTGCCAAATGACAGAAAGTTCCAGCTGCTACTAAACTTTCTAAGGCCTCATCTGAACTACCTGCTCCCTTCTGCCCTCCCTTCTTTTTTTCTTCTTCTTCTTTTTACAAGCACAACGTCAGGTCCCTGAACGCCCCATGCTCATCATTTCCTAACGCAAACTGGCCTTGTTCAATCAATATTTATGCCTCTATCACTCACAGCTGCAACATGGAGCAATAATGAAGCATAATGGGGGTAAAATTCATTCCTTGTAATTACCAATGAAAAATTAACTGCGTATTCATTTATAGCCTATTGTTTTTCAGATATTGCAGAGAGATAGCTGAGGCACAGTCAATAGATTAATTAAGCAACCTGGGTAATACAGGCTGTACATGATTTGTCTTGAGTGTTGCATGATCCCAGCAGACTGAGAATTGCTTGACCAAGCTGGATAGCTAAATACTGATGGAATTTTGTATTACACAGAAGCAACATCATTTGGCAACAGGAAGGGGGTGGACACCAGACTCTGGCATGGAAGGCTATTCCTGCAGTTCAGTTATGTTCATGGACACAGCCTGAAAACAGAGCTTTGTACTCAACATATCTGCTCCCGAGATGTGCGTGAGTTACATTTTTTGTAGTTTACACCAACTTTAAAAAAACAACAACTGATCAGCTTCACATATGTAGTGCTAACCATGGTTTAGCCTTACAAGGATGAGCTACAGCAAGCCTTAGGCTTGTGCAATCCCCACACCCACTTCCTTCACTGGCATGGCTATGAGGAGATTGGAAGTTTCAGCATCCTTTTTAAATTACATCAAAACCCCTAAACCATGGTTTACCGGAACTATTGTTAAGTGAAAACAAGCCGGCTTCACAATCTATTATTTGAAGTCAGCTTATTCCCACTAACTGTTGTTAAGACTAACCACAGTTTATAACAACGTAATAACAGAGCCTGTTGGATCAGGCCAATGGTCAATCTAGTCCAACCCAAAAAGACATGAGGGCAACAGCACTCTCTTCACGTGTGAGTCCCAGCAACTGGCCTCCAGAGGCATATTGCCTCCGATTGTGGAAGTAGAATGCAGCCATCATGTAGCCTTATCCTCCTTATCTTGGACTTGTCTACACATCATTACTTTGTTCTAGGTATGCAGTAGAGCCAGTATTGAGTTCACACTTTCTGAAACTATGCAGGAACTGAAGCAGAGCTTTCCCCCCTCAGTTTGTGATTCTGTGAATTCTGAGATGCCACTCTCCAGCCAAATAAGTACAAAAATGAACATGCTGGGGTACAGTGTGCAGAAAAAATGCATGTAACAGTGAAAACAGCATTACGGCCTAGGACCACGTGCCTACAGGACCGCCTCTCCTGGTATGCCCCACGGAGGACCTTAGGGTCCACAAATGACAACACGTTGGAGGTCCCAAGTCACAAAGTGGTTAGATTGGTCTCAACTAGGGCCAGGGCCTTTTCAGTACTGGCCCCGACTTGGTGGAACGCTCTGTCACAAGAGACTAGGGCCCTGCGGAAGTTGATGTCTTTCCGCAGGGCCTGCAAGACAGAGCTGTTTCCGCCTGGCCTTTGGTTTGGACTCAGTCTGACCCTTATGTTTCCCTCCCCTTATGGTTTTGATCTATGGGCTACTATTAAAATAAGGCTGCATTTTAAATTATATTTTAACCTGTATTTTAAATTGGTTGGGTTTTTATATATATATATATAGATTTTTATTGGTTTTTCAACACATATTAAAGGACAATACAAAACAATACATGAACAAACAAACATATAAACACGTATAATTTCTTAACCTTTTTTTCTTTAAACCTTCTTTCAGCGACTTCCCCATACCTCCCTTTTCTGCATCCCTGTTTTAAATCTTTCCAGCAACCCCTATCATATCCAATTGTTTGTCCCTGCAATTCTATTTTGCCTTACCCATGACATTTTAACACTCGTTAATTTTGCAACAGTTCTTAAGGTAAACTTTAAATTTCTTCCAATCTTCTTCCACCGTCTCTTTCCCTTGGTCGCGGATTCTGCCCGTCATCTCAGCCAGTCCCATGTAGTCTATCACCTTTGTCTGCCATTCTTCCAGCGTGGGTAGTTCTTGTGTCTTCCAGTACTTTGCTAAAAGTACTCTTGCTGCTGTTGTAGCATACATAAAAAACGTCCTATCTTTCTTTGACACCAATTGGCCCACCATGCCCAGGAGAAAGGCCTCTGGTTTCTTCACAAATGTGCATTTAAGCACCTTTTTCATTTCATTATAAATCATTTCCCAGAAGACCTTAATCCTAGGGCACGTCCACCAAAGGTGGTAAAAGGTACCTTCAGTTTCCTTACATTTCCAACATTTGTTATTGGGCATTTGTTATTGTAATAAATTTTTGCCAGCTTGACTGGGGTCATGTACCACCTATATATCATTTTCATAATGTTCTCTCTTAAGGCATTACATGCCGTGAACTTTATACCGGTAGTCCATAACTGTTCCCAGTCAGCAAACATAATATCATGTCCAATGTCTTGTGCCCATTTAATCATAGCTGATTTAACCGTCTCATCCTGTGTATTCCATTTCAACAGCAAGTTATACATTCTTGACAAATTCTTAGTACTGGGTTCCAAAAGCTCTGTTTCTAATTTCGACCTCTCCACCTGAAAGCCAATTTTCCTGTCCTGTTTAAAAACTTCATTTATCTGGTAGTAATGAAGCCAGTCTCTTACTTTAAACTTCAATTTCTCATAACTCTGCAATTTCAATTTTCCCTCCTCATACTCTGTAATTTCCCAATATTTGGGCCATTTAGATTCCATATTTAATTTTTTCACTTCTTTAGCTTCCATTGGTGACAACCACCTGGGAGTTTTATTTTCCAACAAATCTTTATACCGAATCCAAACATTGTATAAAGCTTTCCTGACAATATGGTTTTTGAAACCTTGGTGGATTTTAACCTTGTCATACCATATATATGCATGCCAGCCAAATCTGTTATTGAACCCTTCCAAATCCAAAATGTCTGTGTTTTCAAGAAGCAGCCAATTTTTCAGCCAGCAAAAAGCCGCTGATTCATAGTACAATTTTAAGTCCGGCAGGGCAAACCCCCCTCTTTCCTTTGCATCAGTTAGTATCTTAAATTTTATTCTGGGCTTTTTGCCCTGCCAGACAAATCTAGATATATCTTTTTGCCACCTCTTGAAACAATCCATTTTATCCACAATCTGCAATGTTTGAAACAAAAATAACATTCTCGGCAAAACATTCATCTTAATAACAGCAATTCGGCCTAACAAGGAAAGTCTCAAATTTGACCATATTTCTAGATCTTTCTTCACTTCTGTCCAACATTTTTCATAATTATCTTTAAATAGGTTCACATTCTTAGATGTCAAATTAATCCCCAGGTATTTCACCTTCTTTGCTATCGTTAAACCAGTTTCACTCTGGAACTTCTCTCTTTCTGCAACTGTTAAATTTTTATCCAATACTTTCGTTTTCTGTTTGTTCAACTTAAAACCTGCTACTTGACCAAATACTTGTATTAACTCTAAGACTCTTCTCGTACTAGTGTCTGGCTCTTGTAAAGTTAATACTAGATCATCTGCAAACGCTCTCAATTTATACTGTTTAGCTCCGACCTGAATCCCTTTAACCAGCTGATCCCCTCTGATCATGTTTAATAAAACCTCCAGGACAGATATGAAAAGCAGTGGGGATATTGGGCACCCCTGTCGTGTCCCTTTTTCAATAGCAAATTCTTCTGTAACCACATTATTTACAATCAATTTTGCTTTTTGTTCAGAATAGATTGCACTTATACCATTCTCAAATCCTTGGCCTACCCCCATCCCTTGGAGATTCTTTTTCATAAAACTCCAAGAAATATTGTCAAAGGCTTTCTCCGCATCCACAAATATTAATACTGCCTTAGTATTAATATTGACTTCCAGTAACTCCATAATATCTATTATATTTCTCACATTGTCTGACAAATGTCTTCCTGGAAGAAAGCCCGCTTGGTCTTTATGAATCTCCCCCACCAAAACTCTTTTCAATCTTTTTGCCAAAATGTCTGCAAAAATTTTGTAATCCACATTAAGTAATGATACATGGCGGTAGTTCTTAACCTGATTCTTCTCAGTCTCTGACTTTGGTATAAGTGTAATATACGCTTCTTTCCACGATTCAGGTGCCTTCTTCCCCTCTAAAATTTCGTTACAGACCTCCTTCAACGGTTGTATAAGCCATTCTTTCAAAGCTTTGTAATATCTGGAGGTTAGTCCATCAGGTCCTGGAGATTTTCCCAATTGCATACTTTGAATGGCTCCCTCAATTTCTTTATCAGTTATCTTCTGGTTCAAAATCACTTTACTTTGTTCAGAAATTTTTTGTAATCCATATTTTTTAAGAAATTCTTCTATTTCTTTTTCATTCACCGGCCCTTGTGCATAAAGTCTCCTGAAATAGCTCTGAAAACAGTTTCTGATCTCATTTGGTTTGTAAATATTCTTTCCTTCCACTTCTAGATTTGTAACCGTGTTCTGTTTTTGTCTCTTCTTCAGTTGCCATGCCAGAAGTTTCCCACATTTATCTGCCGATTCAAATGTCTTTTGTCTCATTTGTTTTATTTTCCATTCTATCTCTTGGTTCATCAATTCCATGTATTGTCTCTGATAAAACTTAATTTCTCTCAAAATTTCATGTGACTTTGGTTTGGATCTCAATTTTTTTTCTCCTTCTTTTATCTTTTCCAAGATCTTATCCTTCTTCTCATTATGTCTCTTCCTTTTTATGGAGTTCTGTTGTATTAAAAATCCTCGCATAACGGCTTTGCTTGCGTCCCAAATTACTCTTTTTTCCACTTCTGTTCTCAGATTTATCTCAAAATAGTCCTTTAGCACCTTCTGGGCCTTTTTATACACCTCTTCATCTCTAAACAGGGAATCATTCATCCTCCATCTAAAGGAGCCAGCTGTTGTTGGGTTCATTTCCATCTTTACAGCATTATGGTCGGAGCAAGTCTTTGGGCAGATTTCCACTTTCTTAATCTTTGATGCCATCCCACTAGTTACCCATATTTGGTCAATTCTGGTCCAAGTCATTTTTGCCTCAGAAAAGAAAGTTCCCTCTCTCTCAAGAGGGTTCCTTGTTCTCCAAATGTCAATCAAGTTCATATTGTCAGTCATTTCAAAAAAAGTCTTAGGTAGTCTCCCATCCTTGGAGACCACCTGTCTTTGTGCTTTATCCATATTTGTAGAGACCACTCCATTCATATCTCTCATTAAAATTACATTATAATCCAAATAGTCCATTAATATCTCATGCAATTTCTTAAAAAATTCTGACTTCCCTTCATTCGGTGCATAAACTCCTATTATCAATAATTTTTCTCCTTGAACTTGAATTTCAATTGCCAAATATCTTCCTTGTTCATCTTTAAATATTAATTTAGGGGCCAACTTTTCCTTTGCATAAATCACCACTCCTCTTTTCTTCACTTTATCCGATGAAATGAATTCTTGTCCTAATCTTTTGTTAATAAGTAATTTTCGATGTACTCTAGTCACGTGGGTTTCTTGCAAACAAATCAAGTCCAATTGTTCTCTTTTTAAAATATGAAAAACCTCACGCCTTTTTCTGGGAAGGTTCAGTCCATTACAATTCCAACTTAGAATTTGCAGAGACATCTTGTTGTTTACTTAGTTATTCCTCCAGCTGCTCCAAGCAGATCTTCTTCTGTTGGTGTTTTACGCCCAAAGGATAGGTTTGAAATGTCTGGTACTTCTGTTAGGTCCGTAGGTTCCACCGTTTCCTTCAAAAGGTCCTCCTCGTTCCTTGCCAAAAATTGTTCTTTATCTTGCACTGTTTTTATCTTGATTTTCTTTCCTTTATAGTTGAAAGACAGGCCTTGTGGGAACTCCCATCTGAATGGTATGTTGTTCTTTCTCAGTAGAGTGGCCAGATCCTTATAGTAAGTCCTCACTTCCAAGATATATTTAGGAATATCTTTGAATATCTGCACACGAAAGTCTTCAATCTCAAGGGCTCTTTGAAAGTGTAAATTTAGTATCTTATCTCTCTCCTCCTGAGATCTCAGAGTTATCAAGCAGTCTCTTGGGCTCTTTCTGTTTTGTCTCCTGCCCAGTCTAAAAGCAGTTATTATCTTAAATTCCTCTTCTTTCAAATTGTCCTGCCAAAATTCCAGAAATTCTTTTGTAAGAAAGTCTATCAAATTGTCCTTTTCACTTTCTGGAATCAATCTTAGTCTCAAATTTCTACTTTTCCTCTGTAGTTCCAATAAAGACAGGGCCGCATCATGATCTTCCAACTTTTTACAGACTGGTACTAACTTTTCCTGTGCAGTTTCTGCAGAAGTTTTTGCCTCCTCTGCAGAAGTTTTTGCCTCCTCCGCAATCTTTCTAGTTATCTCATTTTCTTGAACTAATTTGTTTATTGTCTCTGTATTTAAATCCAATTTTGTTGACAGTACAGTCAGCTGTTTGGAATTTTCAGTGCTCTGCTTTGTGAGCACTTCCAGAGATTCATTTATTTTGACTAGTGCCTGTGTCACTGTCACGGTATCCATAGATAAAGTTGTAGCAGCTGCAGTTGGATTTATAATTGAGCCCCTTCTTTTCTGGTCAGCTTTACTCTTAGCTCTTGTTGTTCTCTCTTCTATTGGGCCACTCATGTCCCAAGGTCGTTCCCACGGGAATTACTTTCAGATGGAAAATTCCACAAGCCTGTTCCTTACAGTAAGAATAATAATTATTTTCCTGCAACCTCTAGAGGGAGCAGTCCAAAGTTCCAAATACAAAGAAACAAGAGTTCCCTTCAAAGGTAGCAAAAGTAACAACCAATTGTCCAATATTTTCCAAATAATGTCAAAATGTAACTTTCCAAAGTGCCAGACTTGTAGCAAATAGAGTCTTTACTTGTTGTAAAAAGGCAAAGCACCAACTTTGTAGCAAGTCTCTAATGACAGCTCTCAGTCCCGGTGGCTCACTTTCCAGGCAGTCCTCCCCAAGGGTTCAAAACGGCAGAAATTTCCCCTTCTATACTTTTTCCATGCAGGTAAAACAAATCAAAGATCTTCCCCCCTGCCCCTGCCTGCCAAAGGGGGGGATTTAAGTCCAATGTCTGAGTCCATCAATTTTAAAGCTTCTTCCTGTCAAATTGCAGCTTCCTATTTCGTTGCTTTAGTTACATGCAGTCCGAGGAAGGCAGACTTCCTTATTTTTTGCCTTCTCCGTTTTCAGCCAATTTCCAAATATTTTCTTTTAAAGTTGTTGTTCAGTCTTACTCACGGGTAATCCAATTAGGTTCCAAATGTCAGGAAGGAATCGGCACTCTCCGTCAATGGCGACACAGCTTCACTCCACGGGCTGGGTAGCGGCTCTCAGCACCGCGCTCCCCGATGCCGCTCCGGAGCCTTTAAAAAGGCTCCTTTGCAGTGAGGGGGGGCGCTTAAGGTGCCCACCGAGCCTCCTTGCTCTCAGGCTTCCGCGCCTGAGATTTTAGGGGTCCCCGCTTCGCTGTAGCGGTCAGACCCGAACTCGCAGAGCAGCCTCCCTGAGCAGAGCTCAGCGGGAGGCAGCCATTAGACGCTGGTGCTGACCGGAAGATTGGTTGGGGTTTTTTAATTGTAATTTTACTGTTGTTAGTTGCCCTGAGCCCGGCTCTGGCCTGGGAGGGTGGGGTATAAATAAAAATGTATTATTTTATTATTATTTATTACATCAGGGGAAGTTGTAATAAATAAATAAATCTGCAAAAAAATGAGTATTAGGCAAAAGTGTGTACAAGCGTGTGTATATTAGGAAATTTCACACTAAAATGCTGGTGAATTTCATGAGGACTTTAAAAAAAGTGAACTGATGTGGAAATAGTGGAGAAATGAATTTAAGATTAGAAATATGAAGAACAGAAATTGACAGATTCTGTAATTTATTACCCGCCCTTCACCTTAAGGTCCCAGGTGACTCAATCACGTAAAGAAAAGCTCAGCAACTTTTATATCCGAATTTTTACTTCTTGAAAAATGGCAACCCTATCAGTGAGAAAAGAAAGAGAAGTATGTTCATGTGTTGGATCATTAAAAACAATAATACTTCCACTGACTTGAAAACACACAGGTTCAGGTCTCATATTAACCAGCAGAGTCATGTTGATATTGGGTAGGCAGCTCAATTAATTAATGTGCTAAGAAATTAATTTTCACAGCCCATGCCGTTGGCTTAATGTGTGTTAAATGTCTATGAGAAAGATTGGTTGCTATGAAAACTACAGGAATGGAAATAAGTAAAAGATTATCAGCCAAGTTCTGCTTTTATTACATAAACCTTTGTGCTGCGAATAGTATCTGCTCAGGGGCAGAAGGTGTGCTTTTCGTGCAAAAGGTTCAACCCCTGACATCTCCAGGTAAGGATGAGGAAACTCCCTGTCCAGAGCCATTGCTGATCAGTGTAGATGTGGACTCCCCAACATCACTGCAGTTCATTGTCCCTCCCCGTGACCACCAGAAGCACAATGAAACTGAGATCCCGTACGTGATGACTTGGGTTGAAGCTCAATGGGGATGACTTTTGAGTATTTGTTTATGAAATCGAAACATTTCTAGCCTATCCTTCATCAGCAAATATCCTAGGACAGAGCAGGCCCATAGCCAGGGAGGGCTGGGGGGGGGCCTATCCCACACACATTCTCTGCCCCTTAAAAGACATAATTCAATAATCAGGAAAGGCTTGGTTTAAAGGTCCTAGTGTCATGGTATTTTTTCCTTCAGAGGCCAAGGAAGCCTGCAAGCAACCTACTTAAGCCCATCAGCACCATGCATTCTTAATATGGCTGTTTGCAGGTAACCATGAGGTCTGCAGACATGAAAAAGCAATCAGGAAGAGATGGAGATGGAGAGAGAGAGAGATGCTTTTTATTTCATTTTTTTTGCCCACAGGCCAGAGGACAAGAGCCACAGGTTTCTTTTGAGGAGATCCAATTTCTCCCAATTTGGGGTGGGGGACGGACTTGCAGGAGAAAGGAGCATTCTGGAGGCATTTGATAAAATGCATCGGAAATCCTATATGGCTAGGGTGGCTAGCGCTAAAAACTATGATTTTTTATTGATGGGAATTTAGATTTGTTTCACAACTAGAGGGAGGGAGGGAGTTAGGAGTTATGTTAATTACTTTGATTGATTGCTTTGCCAATGCTACTTTTTAGTTTATATGCAAATTATATCCAATCGCTTTAAGTCTAATCATATGTGTAAGTTGCTTCATTTTCAAATATTTTATCTTATGTCGTATTATAAATTCAATTTTCTATATATAAGTTCTATTACATTTATAGCGCCATTTAACAATACTATTAAGCTTTGTACATTAATAAACTGAGTGATTCATTTCAATTACAATCAGGAATCTGTGGTTTTTATTGTGTAAGCTTTACTCCCTATTCCACTGAGCTACTACTGAGCAAAATCAAATCTTGACTGGAATCCAATGCATGCTGGTGCATTGCCCAGTTTTTGGTATTGTATGCACTAATGCTGATTGGCTATCCAAACTAACACCAATTAGCTACCAGGTGGAGTTTGAGATATTGGTACTTAAAAAAAAAAAAAAGGTTTAGGACCCCTGGATGGTTAAGTCCAGTCAAAGGCAACTATGGTGTTGTGGCACTCATCTCACTTTAGGCCGAGGGAGCCAGCGTTTGTCTACAGACAGCTTTCTGGGTCATGTGGCCAGCATGACTAAACAGCCTCAGGCACAACAGAACACTGTGACAGAAACCAGAGCACACGGAAACGCTGTTTACCTTCCCACCGCAGCAATACCTATTTATCTACTTGCACTAGTGTCCCTTCAAACTGCTAGGTTGGCAGGAGCTGCAACAGAGCCATGGGAGCTCACCTTGTCATGAGGATTCAAACTGCTGACCTTCCAATCAGCAAGCCCAAGAGGCTCAGTGGTTTAGACCACAGCGCCACCCGCTCCCAGATATTGGTTCTAGTGTACACAGAACAGTCCTATCCAACTTGGGACCAAGATACTTAAAAGATTGCTTCATCTCTTAAGTACCCAACTGATTGGGACGCGGGTGGCGCTGTGGGTTAAACCACAGAGCTTCGGACTTGCCGATCAGGTCAGCGGTTCGAATCCCCGTGACGGGGTGAGCTCCCATTGTTCAGTCCCTGCTCCTGCCAACCTAGTAGTTCAAAAGCACGTCAAAGTGCAAGTAGATAAATAGGTATGGCTCCGGCGGGAAGGTAAACGGCGTTTTCGTGTGCTGCTCTGGTTCGCCAGAAGTGGCTTAGTCATGCTGGCCACATGACCCAGAAGCTGCACTCTGGCTCCCTCGGCCACTAAAGCGAGATGAGCGCTGCAACCCCAGAGTCGGTCATGACTAGACCTAATGGTCTGGGGTCCCTTTACCTTTACCTTTACCTTTACCTTTACCCAACTGATCACTGTGCTCTGCAGGAGATGACATCCTGCAGATAACATCTTATCAGAAGGACCATTCTTCACAATGTCATCTTTGCACCTTTACTGGGGAAACACTCACCCTTTGGAACACCTTCCCATTATAGATCAGACAGGTACTGCCTCTAGGGTCTTTCTAGGGTCTTTTGAAGACTTTCCTCTTTCAACAAATCATCTAAGAGGAGATTGTTTTATTCCAGTCAGTATCTGCATTGGTGAAACCTGGTCTCCTTTCTTTTCACATGTACGGGAAGATGATAACAATTCTCACCACCAACCATGGGCGTAGCCAAGGGGTCGGGGAGCAGCTGTCTCCCTAGATCAAGTAAAACAACAGAAATACTTACCTCACTGACCAATCACATCGGTTCTGCCCCCCCTAAGAAATGTCCTGCCCCCCCCCAGCAAAAATCCTGGCTATGCCCATGCCACCAACTACTCAAATTTGTCTGTGGAGAGACTATATTAACCAGTAATGTCTTAAGAAAATGCTTGAAATGACACTACATAATGTATTTCCTTGACTGGTCTCTCTGTGTAGCTCCATTTTCTTCCCCACCCAGCTCTCTCATAGTACTGGAGGTGGGCTTAGGAAATACTACGTAAAAGAAGAGGAGAGTATTGAAGTAAATCAGCAGAGACCCCCTTTGGGCGCCTTTTAATGGAAGGAGAAGATCACAACCCTTCCATCAATATAAATGCAGTTGCCCCACACATCTGGTTTGATCCTTCGCTGCTACATTAAACATCTCCAAAATATTCATCAGTGAATCTAAAAGACCATATTGGAGCCTTGGTCAGGACAGAGGCATTCAAAAATGGGAAGAGAACCTTTCCTCGTAATCAGCACAGCATGCATTAAATTCCACACACAATCTGACCTGTCCCCATTTTGTTGTAGCCTCTGTTGGGCTGCTGGCCAATCCCGGTTGCTCGTAAAATCTGTGCCAGGTTGTGCCAGCCTAACTTGGGCCAGGCTCTGCCTTGGCACTGCTAACTTTCCAGTTGGCCAAAGAACAGACTTAGAACAGCTGTCTTTTCAAAAGAACTGTGGGAAATATCCTCTGCCGAAAGTCCATCACGCTCTTTTATATTCCACCATCAATGCTCAGTGTTCTTTTGAAATGGTAGAAAACTGCTCCCCCCTCAATGCAGCCAGAACACTTATCAGTTAAGGCAGGGGGTGGGGAACGTGTGGCCATCCAGAGTTGAACTTCAGCTGCCATCATGGAATTATAGATTTGTAGAATTGTAAGGGATCCTGAGGGTCAAATAATCCAAACCCTGAAATGCTGGAATCACAGCTGAAGACAGACAGACCTCCAATGAAGAAGGTCCAGTGAAGAAGTGTTCACCCCAGGCAGCTTGGCCCATGACCAGGGATGATGGGAAAGACCACAGCTATCTCATCCTTGCATTAAGTCATCCTGCTACAGAATACAGTCCTACAGTCAAGCCATACCCCTATTCAAAGGCACCATGCAATGAGTTTGGGGTGTCTGCTAATCCTGCCTCCTGTCTCTTGGCACCTCCGCCCTTCGTGCTCTAGAGGACAAAGGTCCTCTGCTGGGAGCTTGCTGTACTTGTCTAGCTTCCCTGCCCCATTTGGAACTCCAGTTGTGAAAGGTTTGAAATTGCCCAAGGAGCCTATATGAGTCTCACAGGCTTCCTGTTGGCAGACTTTCTCTTCCAATCGAGGAGAAGGACATGGCCAGGCATTTAGGAAGCGATGGAGGGGATGTGAAGAGCTTCTCTCTCTACCTCCACATGATTATTATTGTGTAAGGGCTTTGATGCATGAACAGGGCTCATGGAAAACTCGTGCCAACCACTGACTTTCTGATCTGGACAACAGGACATGGTCGCCTTGTTCCATAGGACAAGGCCTCATGAACTTGGCTGGCTTTTATGTGCCTGGAATTGCCTTCCTCCCCAGCTTGCCAAGACAATAGGAGCTGACACTGGTATTTTATGAGATGATAGTCACTACACTGGCCTAAGGCAGCACTGAGCAACAAAAGCTTTGGAACTTTAAGGGAGCAGGAGATGTTTCTCTTCCTGCCTGAGGGCATCTGCAGCAACTTCAAGCTCCTATCCCTACTGGAAGTGAAGGTGGAAGGGCTGGAGGCATCCTATGCTCCAGCTTATCAGGGTAGGGATGAGCGGTCTATAGAACAAGGCTAGAAGCAGTCCTGGAAGGGCTGTGGCTCAGTGAGAGAACATGAGTTTTACACGTAAAAGATCTGAGGTCCAATCCCTGGCATGAGAGCCAGTGTAGCGGGCTTAGAGTGTCAAACTAGGACATGGGAGACCAGAGTTCAAATTCCCCCTTGTCCATGAAGCTCAGTGGGTGACCTTGGGCCAGTTACTGCCTTGCAGAGTTGTTGTAAGGATTAATTGAGGAATAGGGAGAACCATGCAGTCCACCTTGAGCTCCATGGAGAAAAAAAGGTAGAATCAGTCAGTCAGTCAATCTCTCCATAGGGGTGGGAGAGATCCCTATCTGAAACTTGGAAAGCTAAGTACCAGTCAGTTTTAGACAATACTGAGCTAGATGGACAATGGCTTGACCTGATATATAAGGTAGGTTCCTAGGTGGTTTCTAAACTCATCAAACTCAAGTTCCATATGGGATCCAGTGATGCAGCCGAAAGAGATCCTCCAGACTACAAGACTCTGGATTGGAAAGTGAAGCACAAGTCATGCTTCCCTTGCTCTTTCATCAAAAGCCAGGAGGATGTTAGTAGTGAACAGCTGGCTACTCAGATGCTGTTGTGGAAAAAGGTTTGGTTTACTGGATCATGGCCTACACTACTTAAATGAAGGACCCCCTAGCAGAAAATGGACTGCACCACACAAATTCTGGGAAGGACCGCTAGGAATTCTCAAAGATTGCAGCCAACAGTTCAGAAACAACACTCCTTTAAGACCCTTTAAGATGCATTCCTTAAAAACAGCTAATTAATGGGGGGGGGTTTAAGAGACAGTCCTGCCAACCCAGCAGTTCGAAAGCACGTCAAAGTGCAAGTAGATAAATAGGTACCGCTCCGGTGGGAAGGTAAACGGCGTTTCCATGCGCTGCTCTGGTTCGCCAGAAGCAGCTTAGTTATGCTGGCCACATGACCTGGAAGCTGTACGCCGGCTCCCTCGGCCAATAAAGTGAGATGAGCGCCGCAACCCCAGAGTTGGTCATGACTGGACCTAATGCTCAGGGGTCCCTTTACCTTTAAGAGACAGTACGAAGAGAAGACTCCCTGGAAAAGACCCTGATGTTGGGAAAGAGGGAGGGCACAAGGAGAAGGGGACGACAGAGGACGAGATGGTTGGACAGTGTTCTCAAAGCTACTAATATGCGTTTGACCAAACTGCGGGAGGCAGTGGAAGACAGGAGTGCCTGGTGTGCTCTGGTCCATGGAGTCACAAAGAGTTGGACACAACTAAACGACTAAACAACAACAACAACAAGAGACAGTACAAAAACAAAGTAGAGGTTAAAAAACAAACAAACAGGCAGATACGTTTTCATCTAGCTGGAAAAGCTGATCAGCCTATAGCAAGTCATGATGCATGTCCTGGTGGTTGACAAATTGTAGAGTGGGAGGGGGCAATGTTAAGAAAATGAGCCAGGAGATTCAGTGGAACCTCCTCCTTGCTGGTGAAATTTCAGGTGCCCTTAGGCGAGCATCCTTCCAGCTTCCTCCTGCTATTGGGGTTGCAGGCAGCAATCAGTTTCTGGTAGTGAGCACCAAAGGCCCTTTTCAGCTTTCAAAGAGCTCTATGAACATTTATCTGCCAGGCACTCTTTAACATTGACAATTCCTCTTTTATCTTAAGTAGAGCTAACACAATAACTACAGGACATGGCAAGCACATTTCTTCCTTTAGATTCGCATTTTTAAAAAATTCCACAGCAAAGCAATTCTCCCTTAGCAAATATTTGCAAAATTAAAAGGGTCCTTATTTTGTTATGTTTTTCCTCAGTCCCTGCACCTTCAGCTTAGGAACCCAGAAAGGTGTCTTACACTGAACCACACAACTGAGTCCACCTGGTTCAGTATTATCTACAGTTGTACCTTGGATCCCGAACGCCTTGGTACTCAGACATTTTGGCTCCTGAACGCCGCAAACCCGGAAGTGAGCGTTCTGGTTTGCAAACATTTTTGGAACCTGAGTGTCCAATGCAACTTACACAGCTTCCAATTGGCTGTGGGAGCCTCCTGCAGCCAATCAGAAGCCACACTTTGGTTTCTGAACGTTTTGGAAGTTGAACGGACTTCCAGAACAAATTCCATTCAACTTCTGAGGTACAACTGTACAATGATGTGGTGGCCAGTGTGATGTAGTGGTTAAGAGCGGTAGTCTGGTGAACCGGGTTCGCTTGCCCGCTCCTCCACATGCAGCTGCTGGGTGACCTTGGGCTAGTCACACTTCTTTGAAGTCTCTCAGCCTCACTCACCTCACAGAGTGTTTGTTGTGGGGGAGGAAGGGAAAAGGAGATTGTTAGCTGCTTTGAGACTCCTTCGGGTAGTGATAAAGCAGGGTATCAAATCCAAACTCAAATCCAATGATGGGCAGCAACTCTGAAGGGTTTCAAATGTGAGTTCTTTCCCAGCTCTATGTGGAAATTCCAGGGACTGAACCAGAGACTTTCTGCAGGCAGAACAGGTGTTCTGCCACTGAACTACAGAACTACAGCCATTCTGACACCAACCAAACACAGGATCCAACCCTGCCTCTTGAGCTATGGTCTACTGCTTTGGGGATCTTTGGGCCAAAAAAGCAGCATAGAATCAAAATTTTCTATTGTTATTGACCACTATCATTATCATCATCATCATCATCATCATCACCACCACCACACCACCCTCAAGAGCCTCTGCACCTTATCCACAGAATGAAAGAAGGACAACTTGCTGGTTTTTAAATAGGGGTTTCATAACACTAACAAAATACAGCTCCCAGAATTCCTTGGTGGAAGCCATGACTGTTTGGAGTATCATAGTTTTACACACATTTACAGTGTGAATGTGGCCCAGGACTGAAGGAGACATCTGGCCTGGACCGCGGCTTGCAGATCTCTAAAAACCAACTAACAAGCCCATCCAGGTATCAGTCATGTGTATTACCCATTCACATAGGTCCACGGAAAATGAATACAGATGCCTGTCCACTAATGTCCACCAAGCTGTGGTTCATCAAGGGATCGGTAGGCTATTTTTAATTTTTCCCCCTCCCTGCCTGTTGACCAACCACCTCACTCTGAAAGCAAGAGACCAGCGTGGGAGGTGGTCTGGCCAAACAGCTATAAATATGACCTCATTGCCTATGAACCTGGGGTCAGAGACATGGTCTAAATCCACAGGCATCAGAAGTGCTGCCGCCCACGAGGGCAAGCTCAGTTTGTGGCCTCTGCCCCATTTTTCTTTTTTTCTTTTCCGCTAACGCACACCCACCAGTGACAACCACAGCCTAGGCTCCGGGAATTGGATTTGTCAGCTCAATGCTGCCGGCAGAGCCAACTGCGTGCATTCCTAACAAATTAATCTGGGAATTTACTTGTAATTAATCCGGCATATCATTATTTCCTCCATGTAATTAAGTTGCTAATTTTGCTGTGTTTTGTTTTCCCCCACAACTGAGAAGGAAGCAAAACTCCCCGTGAATATACAGAATACACTGTCTTTCGGTCCTTCGGGCAGTCAAAGCAGCAGTCAGGATTTCTGGGTTCCATTGCAGCATTGCAGGAGCCAGGGTGGCAGAGTGGTTAGTGTGTCAGACTACAACCTGGGAGACCGGGGTTCGAATCCCCAAGCAGCCATGAAGCTCAATGGGTGACCTTGGGCCAGTCATGGTCTCTCAGCCTAACCTACCTCCAACAGGAGGAGGAGAACCATGCAATAAATGTAAATGTAATAAACGGCGGGGGGGGGGTGGAAAAAGGGAAAAATAGATACATGATTTTTTGCTCCTAATGAGATTTCAGAACACATCCCCATGTCATACTGCTGAGTGACATTATCTGTAATGTGTGAACTTTGACGTGCCATCCTTATAGGCACATTTATTTTCAAGGTTTCTGCAAACACTTCTCTGCATGCTCACTACTTAGGCAGATAAATGCTGAGCACGGTGTTGACACGAATTACCTAAATATGATGCCAGGGGAGGGGTATTTTCCCCAGCACAGAGCGTGTAATGTGTGAACAAGGCCTTAGGCCAGCAAGCCATTGCTTGCTTTTCAGAGGTGCAGAGAAAATCCCCGCTCTCTGTGTCAACGATAGCTGCAGACACTTTGAGAAACGCTAATCTTCCTTAGCCCTGGTGAACCTCCAGCTCCTTCCAGCTCCTAAAATAGTGAGTGTTTCCGAAGGGGAGGGGGGAGAGTGTTTCAAAGTATGTAATGCTCACAAAGTGCTTTGAAATCAGCAGATGAAAGCTAAAGCAGAACATTACGGGGGAGCCCAGTTGATCTGGCTCACCCAAAAAAAAAGAGAGACTTGTTATATGGTTGCAGTCCCTCATAAGCTATCCAGCAGACAGGATTAATTTGACTTCATGCTAATCCCTTGAAGGCTAATGGGCTCACCTGATTACGTGCAGGCGCCACACGAGGAGACGGCCACGCCGTTCCAGTAGGCTCATTTCGTGACAGGTCTCAAAGGCTTCATTCCCTCAACCCACCCTCCCAAAATACGCCAACACTGGACCACATGCCCTATACGTACAATTAGGATTCGATCTGTTGTGGCTGCAGCAATAATGGTCTGGACAGCAGCATTGGGCAAGCTAGGGAATTTATTCAGTAAACAACTGGCCTAAGCAAATCTTAGAATGCTGAGTGGAGAGGGAGGCAGAGCAGATTTTATGGTGCAGCCATATTAAGCTAAACACTACAAGACATTTCAAGCAATTGCCTTCTAAGTTTTCCTTCCGCTTGTACATAAAACGTTCTCCTCTTAGCAAACAGGTCCCAATAGGGCCCCAAAAGAAAGGGCATTGGTCAAACTTTTTTTTAGAAAAATAAAATAACGTAACATGTGTAAATCCACATTTGCATCCAGGAATTAAGCAAGGTCCACATCAGGTGGCTGGGAGTGCAGAAGAGTTCTGTGAGCCATGGAAAAATATGGGCATTCATAGAATTGTCGAGATGGGAAGAGTCGCCTAGTCCAACTCCCTGCAATGTTTAACTCTTAGGGGAACAGAGGAAGCTAACTTATACCAAGTCAGATTCTTGGTTTATCCAGCTCAATATTGTTTAAACTGACTGTTTACAGTGGCTTCCCGGGATTTCAGACAAACCTCTCCATCCTACCTGGAGAGGCCAGGAACTGAACCTGAGACCTTCTTCATGCAAAGCACTGAGCTACTGCCTTTCCACATGGCAAGGCTCACACACAGAAAGAAATTCCTCCTGCAGTCAGCATCTGAAACTAGGTAGTCCTCTTGCTTGACAGTTTCATATCTGCATGCAATTGACTGGGATCCCTAAGTGGAAAGGTCTCATCCATACACACAGCAGCCACCCAAGACCTGCTGCCCCCTAGAAGCAGCTCTTGACATTACACAGCAGCACCCGGCAAGGGTAACGGAAACCTCCTGAGCGGAAGGCAAGATCTGGAAGGAAAGAGGTCATGTGGGTGGAGGCGGGGAAGAGAAAACAGGTGAGTGAAACCGAAAAGAGCAAAGCAGCGAAGATGGCGGATTAGGTAATTGGAAGAGAGACAGAAGGAGAGATTAAAGGAAGGCCTGGAGATTAGATTAAGAGGAGGGAAGAGGTGAGCCTGGGATAAAAACCAAGCACGCAACCTTTGCTAACCTTGCTCTCCAGAAAGGCAAAGCAGAATTCATAAAGACCACAATCCTGTTCAACTACACAGCCTCTCCTGCAGCTCAGGAGCGGTGATGAGCAGGCATGAGCCCACTGGCCTTCCCTTTCCCTCAGGTTCCTCATCTCTAATTTCACTGCCTTCCACCTGTTGCGCTGTGGTTTAAACCACTGAGCCTCTTGGGCTTGCCGATCAGAAGGTTGGCGGTTCGAATTCCCGCGACGGGGTGAGCTTCCGTTGCTTGGTCCCAGCTCCTGCCAACCTAGCAGTTCGAAAGCAGGCCAAAAAATGCAAGTAGATAAATAGGTACTGCTCTGGCAGGAAGGTAAATGCTGTTTCCGTGTGCTGCTCTGGTTTCGGTGTTCCGTTGCGCCAGAGCGGCTTAGTCATGCTGGCCACATGACCCAGAAAGCCTAGAGCTTGCCGATCGGAAGGTAGGTGGTTCGAATCCCTGTGACGGGGTGAGCTCGGTCCCAGCTCCTGCCAACCTAGCAGCTTGAAAGCACATCAAAGTGAAAGTAGATAAATAGGTACTGCTCCGGTGGGAAGGTAAACGGTGTTTCCATGTGCTGCTCTGGTTCACCAGAAGCGGCTTAGTCATGCTGGCCACATGACCCAGAAGCTGTCTGCGGACAAATGCCAGCTCCCTCGGCCTGTAAAGCAAGATGACCACCGCAACCCCCGAGTCATCCACGACTGGACTTAAATGTCAGGGGTCCTTTACCTTTACCTTTTTTTCACCTGTTGGGAGCTGAACTTGTGAGGCAGGGTGGATTTCTTTATTCAGGTAGGCCTCTGCAACCCTATCCCTTCCAGATGTGTTGGGCTACAATGCCTATCAGCCCAGGCAAACCTGGCCAACGATCAAGGATAATGGAAGTTGCAGTCCAAAATGGGCACCAGGTCGGGGAAGGCTGGTGCATGCTCCCCACACAATGTTCTGAAATGTACAGGGAGCCCAACCAAACAGCGAATATGCAGAGGAGGAGCTGTTTTGCACCAGAAACAAGAAACTTTGTGGCTCCTTAAAAGAGTAAGAAATTTATTATGGCATATTTTTTAGTATTCAACAATTCCTCCTCCTCTTCTCCCTCTGACCTCTCCTTGGTGTCCCAACACCAGTCCCCGGGCTCTAAGCCTTCCTCCTCTGAGAACTCTCCCTGGAATGGGATGACTCGGAGAGGTGCATTCTCTGAATCGAAAGTCCTCCTCTGGGTCAACACTGGGAGGCAGAGGACACGGCATGCAGATCCCCACTCTCGCTCTCATCTCATGGGACTTGAGATGGAAGAGGATTCATGTAAGAACCAACTGCAGCAGCAATACGTGCTCTCCATTACTAGGGGTTGAGGCCAGATAGAACAACATTGCATGTGCTTATAAGAAAACCCTTTGGCTTATGTGAAGACCTACTCAAACTGAATTGATTCCTGGATAATACCAAAATATGTTTTGGATGAGTAAATAATAATAATAAAATGTGGGGGGGGGTATTCTTGTTTTTATTATGAATTTTGTCTTTTTTAACTTGTATTTTTATGTTGTGAAGTGCTCTGAGATCTACTGATAAAGGGCAGTATACAAATTTAATAAATAATAATAATAAGGTTTATCATTGATGTTACAACCTTTTCCCAAATGGGCGGGGTATAAATAATAAATTATTATTATTATAAATTATTATTCCCTGCACTGTGTCTACCATCCTAAATAAAGGTCAGAAAAACCATGTTAGTGTTACGAAAAAGGAGCAATGCTGCTGAGTGCTCCAGATGGCTGGAAAGCCGAACAGGATGTTGATGTTTTGGGACTGTACCGTGGGAACAATGGACAGTCTATTATGTGCACTGAGCACCGGATGTTAGCTCAGAGTGTCACATGACCCTGTACTGGAAGTACATGGGTGGGGTATTCCCTCTCTGCTGCTGATGTGAGAGAGTGCAGACATGTTTCCTCTGCACTGCTGGAAAGACAGAAATAAAGGCATGTAAATACATTTCTGTCTGTCTCTCTCCCCTCCCTGGGGAATGAGGGAGGAGGGATGGTTGTGTTCTCACGTTGGGAAGGATCGGCCGATAGAGATCTCGCCTTGTCTTGCCGGGAGTCGCTGACGGGGGAGATCAACAAGGAATCAAGCCGGGCACCTGGAGAGTGGCCAATTCCTCTGACTGATATGGCTTTGAAGATTCCAACATATGGTAGCAAGAGCTGCTGGTTATCTGATCCATGGGAATCAGCATGAGAGGTGAGAGGTTGATGGATCGTGTGCCATCCTCTGCACCAAGGAAAGAAGATAACGTCTGCATTGCAGCCAGAAGCTGAACAGACGGCTGGACACCGAGAGGGGGTGTTTTCCAAGCATCGGAGCCCCGGAAAGGTATGCTGAATATCGGGCTAAAAGTGTGAACGCAGGAGTGGTTCACAGGAGCTGTGTTTGGAAAAACAGCTCTGAGAGCATAGGCTTGCATACCAGGCATACTTGTGGTGAGATAAGGATGAAAAGTATGCACAGTTGCTAAGCAACGACAGTCAGGACAGTGGAAAGATACTGACACCTGGGGCTGGCTCAGTCAGAGCAATGGGAAAGCGAAAGTTGTTTTGACTTCGCTTCTTTGCAAGGACAGTGAGACGGCTTGCAGATTGCCTGCCTGAGAGAGGCAGAATAACAGCTCAAAAGAGCTTTTGGATTTTACTAGCTCGAGAGTGAAGAGCTGAGACTTGGATTCAAAATGGATGCCAAGAAGGGGGGAGCCTTGCCTTACCCGCCTCCCCTGACTAATAACAATTATTCATCTTGGTCTGTAAAGATGAAGGCCCTGCTGCAGAATCAGACGATTTTTGGGGTGATTGAGAACCCCATCCCTCAAGCACCAACGCGAGGTTGGGAATCACAGAATGTGAAGGCCAGGACGGCTATAATTCTGTGTGTCTCGGATGATCAACTTGTGCATATTCAGGATTTGGAATATGCGCGTGAGATTTGGGAGACGCTGCGTAGAACACATCAGAGAGATGCTGGTTCTTCAGCGTTACTGTATTTTGAGAAGCTGACCAATCTGAGGCTTGCGCCTGATGGAGATGTTCAAGCGCACCTGACGGAAATGAAATATCTGCGCCAACAGATGGTGGAACGCAATTTCCGTCTACAGGAGGAAGTGTTCTGCTTCATGATGATAAACAGCTTAAATCGGACTTACAAAACGGTTGCCAGTCAGCTGGGTTCCCTTCCGGCGAACGATTTGACCGCGGAGAGGGTGTCTGCCGTTGTTTTGAATGAACACGACAGGCTTGCTGCACTGGAGGTGAAGGACAGGGGGAGGGAAGAACGGAGTTCTAATTCCCCCACTGTTGTTGCTACTGGAGAGGATGCTGTAGCTTTGAACGTTGTCCGATGTTACAATTGTGGACAGGCTGGGCATCTTCAGCGGAACTGCAAGAAGCCACGCCAGCCGAAAGGAGCGAAGGGCCGCTCAGCAAAGCCTGAGGCAGCAGGCAAAGGTCATACCAAGTCTTCGGTGAAACCTGCAAAGGCCCTGATGGCGAAAGGAACCACGCCAGATGTTGGACACTCTTTTATAATAGATACGGGCTGTACTGTGCATATGTCTCCACACATACAGCTCTTTTCGACGTTTAAGAAGCAAAGCTTCGCTGTGAAACAAGCCAACGGTCAAGAGCTGGAGGCGACCGGGATTGGAACTGTGTACCTGAAGAGTCTGAACCTGACTATACACAATGTTTACATGGTTCCTGAATTGAAGTTCAATCTGCTGAGTGTTTCGCAGATTGCAAAGAAAGGACTGAAGCTGTCCTATGATGCTGAGAGCTGCAAGATCTTCAAAGATGGAGAGTTGTATCTTTCTGCCAGAGAGAAAGATGGACTGTATTTGTTGACTTTTAAGCAAAGTGATTACATGGAATGTAATTCTGAGTCTAACTTGATTTCTCTTGCAGGTGTGACCAAAACGAGCGCCAAGAAAGTGGCCAGGGTCGACAGAGCGTTTCAGCGGGTGTATGCTGATGTGATTGGTCCTCTAGAACCATCTAGAGGCAATGCAAGATTTTATCTTGTGTGTGTGGATCATTTCTCTAACTTTGTCTGGGTTTATGTGTTAAAGAGGCCACAGGAAGCCTTGGAAAGGTTTCAGGAGTTTTGTGACAAGGTTAAAAATGTGCATGATGCTAACATTGATTGTCTTTTGACAGATGAGAAGCAGATTTTTCTTTTACAGGATTTCCAGAGGTTCCTGCAGAAGGAAGGGATAAGACACAAGGTTGCTGTTTCAGCGGGAGCGTGGAACAGGGGTGTCTGTGTACGGGTGAACAAAGAATTGCAAAAGGGGATGAATGCGCAATTGCTTAGTTCACATCTGCCACATGAGTTCTGGGCGGAGTCACTCATGTCGTTTTGTTATGCGTGGGTGAGAAAGGTTTCAAAAGAGTTGGGAAGTTCTCCTTTTGAGAAACTGTTCCAGAGAAAACCTTCTGTTGCCCATTTCAGGGTTTTTGGGTCTCATGTGAGGACAGAAGCTCCAGGTGGAGTAAAGAATGCCAGAGGCATTTTTGTGGGATATGAAAAGGGTCTCTACAAAGTAATTTTGTCTGAATCTGGTCAGGTGATTCTCACAAAATTTCTAGAGAGTGCTCCTGAACAGGAGAGAGTGATAGTACACACATTTCCCACAGAGGACGATTCAGATGATGATGATGATTTTACAGATTACAGTGGTACTGAGAGCGACAGTGATAGCTCAGAGAGCTCTGTTGTCACAGTCATTGAGAGGAAATCTCACACAATGGATAGACCTTCACAGGTGAAGGGTGAACCACTGTTTGCTATTGGAACTGGTTCTCCTAAGAGTCCTGAGACAGAACCAGTGAGCAGAGAGGATCAGCACCTCTTGCGCAGGTCTGAGAGAGTCACAAAGGGTGAACCACCCAAAAGGTACTCAGAAGAGTTTGCTAACTTAGCTGTTGCATGTGTTGCTGTTGTACACAACCGAGAACAGGTTGGAGCTGTGTCTAAGTCAGAGACAAAGACACAACAGAGAGTTGCTAGCCAAGGTAATGCAGATGCACTCATTCCTTGGAAGCCAGACAACCAGAGAGGTACACTGGGGAAACCAGTGGCGGGTAGTTCCAAGGGTGGAACTGAAACAACAGGGGAGTGTTATGTGTATAACAACTGTTTGTTTTCTTCTCTGGATCACGCTTTGCTTGCCGCAACACGCATTGATTCTTTTGGGGGAGGTTGTTACGAAAAAGGAGCAATGCTGCTGAGTGCTCCAGATGGCTGGAAAGCCGAACAGGATGTTGATATTTTGGGACTGTACCGTGGGAACAATGGACAGTCTATTATGTGCACTGAGCACCGGATGTTAGCTCAGAGTGTCACATGACCCTGTACTGGAAGTACATGGGTGGGGTATTCCCTCTCTACTGCTGATGTGAGAGAGTGCAGACATGTTTCCTATGCACTGCTGGAAAGACAGAAATAAAGGCATGTAAATACATTTCTGTCTGTCTCTCTCCCCTCCCTGGGGAATGAGGGAGGAGGGATGGTTGTGTTCTTCTCACGTTGGGAAGGATCGGCCGATAGAGATCTCGCCTTGTCTTGCTGGGAGTCGCTGACGGGGGAGATCAACAAGGAATCAAGCCGGGCACCTGGAGAGTGGCCAATTCCTCTGACTGATATGGCTTTGAAGATTCCAACAGTTAGCCACTTACCTTTTGAATGGCCAACCTGTCTGACCCAAACTTCAAAAACCTATTGCCAAACTGTGCCCTAAGCCAAACCTAATTTCTTGCAGCTTTATGAATCATAATATACCAATAAAAATATGACTGGGATCCTCCAACAAGAATTCACTGGAATGAAATCATTGCTTTGTTGAGGCATAATGCTCACCCATGATTCAGCATACTAAACTATGGTGCAAGAAGCCTTGGGCTCACACAGTCTCCCCATCTCCTCCTCAGGATGGCTGTTATGTACTGAAGTTCTCACCCTGGGCCAGCAGGGGGATACTGTAGATAGTTTCACTCAGGTCCACATATGCAAATAAGGGATTGAAAGTGACATTCAGTGATTGGATAGTTACAGAAAGTTGCTACGGTTGCGTTGTAGTGGAGCTCTATATAAGCAGGCTGGCTGAACCCTTCAGTTCAGTTCTGTTCTGGCCTGTGAATAAACAAGAGCTGTTTGAAGAATCGCTGTGTTGTCTGATATGTTCACCCACAACTTAACAATGGCCATGAGGAGATCACATGCTTTTGTTTCTGTTTTCAATTAACGACTACATTTGAACCCTACACTGTGGCACTGGTCAACTCTGGTTTATTGAAACAAGCTGGTTATAGAAACCACAGCAAATAATAGTGATGACATAACTACAGTTTGCCATGGCAGGGCAGAATGCTAAACTGCAGTTACCGTGAAAAGTGAAACTCCTTCCAAACTCCTTCTTGTGGGCCCAGGGGAGGAAGAGAGGGATGAGGGGAGCCTCTATCACAAAAGACAGGGTGAGGGAGCCTGGTGCCCTCCAATTGCTGCTATACTCCATGAAATATACTCAGAGTCGCAAAGTGATTTCATGCTCTTTATTCAGCTCATAGTGGTGAGGAGGAATGAATGACAGTCCCCTCAAAGCATCTGCTTTATATACATTATTTACACAATGGGCTGCACATGATTGGCTAATTCCGGAATTCTACTGTAAGCCAATCAGGTTGTGGATTCACTGCTATCTGGAGCATGATTGGGTGGTTCCTGCCAACCAATCATACTGCTGCATTGTTCTAGGACCAATCAGACTGCTGCATTCTGAATCCTATTGTTCTAGGACCAATCAGGCTGCTGCCTTTTGGATCCTATTGTTCTAGGACCAATCAGACTGCTGCAGTTTGGATCCTATTCAACTCAGTACATAACACTCCAGCTCCCATCAGCCCCAGCCAACATAGCCAATGGTAAGGGAGAAGGGGAGCTGCGGTTTCAGCAGCTTTTGGAAGATCACAGGTTCCCCACCCCTGCACCAGACCATAGTTTAGTGTTACGTCCAAACAAGGCCAGATTCTCTATTGTCAAAAGGAGAACATAATTCAAATTGATTGCTGGAAGTTTCCAAAGCCAAGGATCAAACACGTTTTCAAAAAAACAAAACAAGGCTAGGAATATAGATTCTATTGATCTCAGGGGGGGATGAAACTGTTTTGATGGAAAATTCTGGACAAACGAAAGAGAAGCTATTTTAAGGATGCTGATTGACGGAGTTGACAGCAACATGGCCTATGTATCTTAGACGAGTAAGGCTTGATCTCCCATCTCTTGGAGAAAGAGCTCGTTGATTTGACGGACTGCTGAACCAGGCCTGTAATGAGTTCGGCAGGAAGAAGGAGATCAGGGGGAAAACTAAATCTCTAACTGTTCGGTGGATGTTCTAAAGGACTGTAAAATGAAGAATCAATTCTACAGCAAGTGCTAAAGGGGAAAGGTTCATCTGAAGGAGAATTCAGTATATCATGCTCCCCCCCGCCCATGAGTTTTATTTTGTAATTTCGAAGAGTGCATATCCCTATTTACACAGAGGGATTGTTATGGTGCTAAAGGCAATTTCATCTAATGCCTTCTTTGCTTCTATTTTCTTTAAGGGCATTAAATTCCACACATTTATCGAGAAATGCATGGTTTTTCAAAGCCTTAAAAATAGCCATGTTTGCATTAGCTGACCAATTAGAACAACACAGGTTTGCACCCTATGAAATTCCTGGGATTATTCATAAAACAAGTAACCTGTATATATCATATCACTCCTTCATGGGATAGGGGAAAGATCTTCACATAAAGCAAAATCATGAGCCATAGTTAAAATTCTGAAGTCCAATGTACTGAACGGAGTGGCTATTGCAATTAGACTGGAGATTGAAATAGGAAGGGGGGAAAACCTGAAAACTATTCAAGATCTTATTCTTTTCCAAAGCAAGAAGATAACCAAGAAGAATCTTTGCGGTGACTTGGTGCTCTGGTGTGCACTAAGTATGCCTTTCCTTGACTCAACTCACACCCACTTTGTCAGAAGAATAAAGAAAACATCAGTGGGGAGAACTAGGTCAGGTAAAAAGTGAGCCAAGGAACTTATTCAGTCTACTTGTTCATGTGTGTTCCTCATTCCTGAGGCTAAAACCATAAATTATGTTAACTGCACATAAGCAGTTAAGTTAAATAGCCACTGATTCACTGAGCAGAATCAGTATCACAACAAACAGGACTAGGGGATTAACTCTTCCCTCCACTACTGGCTTTACAGAACTTTATTTTAACTACCCTGGGAGGTACTTGTTAAGGAGATACTTTTCTGTAGCTTCATCCCACAAAATTCCTGTGATTTTTTAAAAAACCTGCAACCTCAGGAGGACGGGAGGTCTGGCAGATGGCTGTTTCCCAAAAAGGTGGGGCAGTTCTTTAAACTCACCTCATAATCCAGGACTGGGCAGGACACACCCGGATCACAGGCCAGTTTCCCAGACTGTTCTTTCCCTCCGGACCTGCCAAACTCATGATCTCAACTAGGGCAGTGCAAGCAATGTCCCAACATGGGACAAGATCATGACAGGGCCAGGGGAAGAGACACTGACTGCTGTTATTAAACAAAAATTGCATTTTTCATTGTGTAATACCGGTATATGTTTTTTCAGAGTTTATGTATATTCTAATAATAATAATAATATTTATACCATGCCTCTCTGGCTAGGTTTCCCCAGCCACTCTGGTCGGCTTCCAAGAGAATATTAAAATACAATAGTCTATTAAACATTTATTAAAAACAGCCAATAAAAAGAAGAAAACCTGCCCTAGAACCATAATAACTGCCCCTTACCCCCAAAGACTCTGGCCATTGAGAGTTTACACCTGCTGCTATCTGCACGAACTTTTCTGGCATTCTGTCCCTCCGTCACACTGAAGTGTGACCAGATGCTAAAACCAGCTTGTATAGGTTGGGGGTTTTCCCCCCTCTCTCCCCAGAGACAAGACAGACTCCTGAGAGAAACCTTGCTTCTTTAAATAGTAACATGAAAGAATCCCTGAGTGTGTCATGTTCTGCCTAACTGGAAGAAAAGTGGGAAGGAGGTGCAGGTAAGTTGGCCGCAGCTCGAATTAGCGTAAAGGCGGGACCGACCGCTCTGACTCATTCAAAAGCCCAACCTTATTCCCCCCCAAGCACACAAAAAACCCCATGAGTGGCATTAAGCATGTTCATTCATGGGTTTGGCACAAATGCAAAGCAGCACAAAACTTCCAAGCTTCAGGGATGAAAACGCTTTGAAGTCTTGTCAGCAAACCCTCTCCCACACCAGGCATGTCCTTCTTTGACCACAGACGGGCTGTCAATTAACTGGCTCTAGCCAGAACGGAGAAGGCTGCATCCCTCAGAGCGTCTAAGTGCTTCTCTCCAAACTGAAAAGCTGAATTTTGCTCCGGGGAAGGGGAGGAAGGTTTGTCAGAAGCGCTGAGGCAATTTGAGAGTCATTTGCTTGCTTGAGCGTTTTTCCATGTTTTCCAATCAGCTGGATCCAAATATTTCTGTACCTAAGCAATACACTTCAGCTTTAACCCTCAAACCTACTGTGACAGCCAAGACAGCCAGTTATCAACTTGACAGACACATCATCAGCTTGCCCTCGCAGTCCCCCTGTTTAATCAATTTGGTGGAAATTTTAAGGGCAACATAATATTAGATCTTAAACTTGTCCCTAATGTGTTTTAGTGGAGGAAGTGGGAAAATTACAGAATCGCAGCCAACTGAAATTCATTTGGGGCAATAACATCAAATATGGCACAAACTATGTTAGTTATAGAGCATGACAAGCCAGTCTTCTGTGTGACGCCAAAAAAAGGGAAATGTAAAAATGCAAGATGGCTGCCAAAATGACTACATCTCACTCTGAAACTGAAAAATATTTAAAATTTTGTTGTTGTGAGGAACTTCCTTGCACACCATACCTGAGCTATACATGGTGCTTTGAAATCCCAACTTTGTGACTTCAAAGCACATTCTGACATCAGGCAATTAACAGCCTAGATCTGATAAGGATCAAAAAGGTTCCCCACCCCTGGTATAGAGGATTAAAGCGTAAGTTACTGAAACATTAACACACTTGAATAAACACATTCTGATACTTATGCATCATTTTAAAATGGATTACATGTCATGTGACAGTCAGATAAAGGTATGGTTGTAATGTTAAACCACTGCTGAGCACCCTGTATAAGCTTAACCTCCCCGCCCACACACAACATATACCCCTCCTCCGCTGCATTTTTGCTTTTAGTTAACCATATCTTCCTTTGTCATCCACACCATGAACCATAATTTAACATGAATGACCGTTGATCTCAAAGCAAGCCTAGTTCAAACCATGCATTGCTGAAACCAACCAACGTTAGGGTTAAACCAATTTTACTGACCCAGACAGCACAGGAAACTATGGTTAACTAAAATGTAAAGCTTCTGAACGCCTCCTCTTAGCCACGGAGGGGAAGAGAGGGGAACTGGAACACAAGATCCCAGGAAGTGGCTGGACTCATTCACAAAGCGCTAAAGTTTAAATCACAGATGGGTTGTTGAAATCCAACTTGCATCAACCACTGTTTGAATGTTACATCCAAACATGGCCATTGTTTCATCCAATCACGCTAAAAGAAAAAAAGCAATGTAAAGTGTGAAAACATTTCTTTTTAAATACATAGGTGTGTGGGTGGGTGTGGGTGTATTATTTCCAATACCAAACTGTAACAATTAAAAAAAACAATTAGAGGAAATTGGCAAGAAGTAGTGAGTGATCTAACAGAAATGTGGCATTCATTATGGTGATGTCAACTCCAGCTTGTTCTGAAATTAACAGTTCTATGGCAAAGTTTACACCAGGAAAGAGTTGGTATGAGCTGTCTTGTTTACCACCCTTGTCGAAGCTGAAAGCGTATGTTTTAGGTGCAGATTCAGATTTGGAGTCAGCAGGGTTCCAAATTTGGGAAATCTCCCTCCATTGCATGTTCTGCTGGTTCAGGAAGGCATTATCATGAAAAGACAGGTCTTATATGCATTGTTGTGATTTAAAGGCAGCCTTAAGATTTGAGCGTCCGTGTTGTTGCTTTTTTCGTAAAGACAGACAGAATTCAAGCCGTTTGACATTTGCTCAAGGAAAGGGGAAGAGCAAAGGAAAAGGAACTGTGATGCCTCCTGCAGGGGACAAGAAGGAAAGATTTTGCAGTGCTCTGCTGCTTCCTCCCCAGGACATTCCCAGACGTTGACATTAGTGGAAATCCTGATTAAGACACTGCCCATCACTTTTATTATTACTCATTTAGACTGCACCGAAGGCACAGAAATTCAGAGCTTTCCGTTCACTAACTGATTTCTTTTCTTTTTAAATCAAGCTGTAAGTTGATGTAAGAATACAGCACACACAAAATTGTCCACTGCTGTGAATCCATACTGGGCAATCATTAACCTTAGAACTGAACAAATGGGGTAACCTTTGGCAGACAGCACCAAAAAAAAAAAGCAATTTTTGCGCCATGAAAAGTTATTAGAACAAGTGCAATTTGCAGACTTTTTCATTTTAAAAAGGGAGGGGGAATGACAAACAAAGATGATATAAAGGAAATTTCTCCCCGTCTCAGGGCAGTTCGGGCAGATACACTCATCACTTGATGGCTGCCAACATCCATTGATGGCTTCCATGTACAAATGTGCCAACACAGATACTGCAGATAAAACTTCTATATCATCCTATGCCACCGCAACGCTATTCAACAGACTCTGTTCACGCATTCTGTTAACCCTTATCAACCATGCGACAATCAAACAAAGAGAAATCGAGTGCTGTACACACACGTATGACCCCATCCTCAGAATAGTGCTTTATTTGTCATCTGCAAATGTAGGTCTGATGAAGGATGGGAAAACCTTGCACCATCACACCTTGGATTGTGAGGCCACAGGCTGTCTGCATTTTGCTTGGCATAAAGGTAGCGTAACTGTACAGCAGGTGTTGACAACCTGCAACCTTCCAGATAGAGCTGGACTACATGCTGGCTGGGGCTGATAAGAACTAGAGTCCAACAGTATCTCTGGGCCACAAGTTCTCCATCTGTACTGGGCCAACTCTGCACATGCAGCTTATGAGTTGAAACTGCACTCCACATGCGAGATCAATAAAATCATGATCAATAAAGACGCCGCAGATCTGAACACAACAGCCAGAAGAATCTTAGTGAGTTCTAGCCATCACAGAAACAGAGAAAAGTTTGCTTAAGTTCCATATGCTAGTAAGAATACATTACATCTGAGAAGTGCTTCAAATTATGCGAACAACATAGAAAGAATGCAGAAATGTCTTCAGTGCAGACTGTCTAGCTCCATCTAGGCTGACATCGATCAGGAGTAACTTAATTAAATGGGTTTGCACTACAGAGTAAAAGTCCCAGAAGAGATACATTAAAGATAAGGACCCATGAGAGCGTGCATAGGATTCAAACACTTATCAGTAAACATGTACATGACCAAGCTGTGAAGCATTTTTTAAGGTAACAGTGTTTTCTTATGAGACTCCAAAAAAAAAAAGTATTTGTATCTCACGTTATGCGAATGCTGTCAACGTGGAACTGAAAATGGAAGTGAAACACTTTTATTCTGAACATACTACAGTTTGGAATGCATCCCTTGCAAACATTTTTGTTGCAGGAAAGAAAATGGTAGAGCGATGATTTTAATATCAAATGCACACTCTTGCCAGTCTGAGTTTTAAATTCAAATTACAGATCTGGGAAATTGGGGGGGGGGACACAATTTAAACGTCATTCATTTAACCATCCAAGACAGCAATAGGTACTATTAAACTGGAGCGTTTTCAACGCATTAAGACCGTTTTCACAAATGGCACTAACAATTGCGTTCCCGCTGTTCCCACTTCTGCAAATTTGAATGTAAAATCCACATTGCTTAAACGTTCATTTGGTTTAAAAACTGGCACTCCGCTTTTCTCCTGTCCCAAAGCATCAGAGTTTACAAGCAACTCCATTCCACACTCAAAAGGCTTTAGCATCATTTGCTGGGGGGGGGGGGAGTTGAGAGGAAGGGCAGAATACAACCCCCCCTGCATATCCACTCCAAACAAGTGCTGCACTTCAAGGGGCAGGACGCATCATTCTTGGATGAGGTCTCTGGCTTCCACCCAACCTAAACGCTCCTTATCTCCTCCTTTCCTGATGCCAGATGCATAACTCGAGGTCCAATTTGGAACGGAGTGCCTGCCTTGGATTGCTGGCTTCAATCTTTGCTCAGCCCCAGCGAGCCAAGAAACCAAACCGGATGGTCTTTACGCATAAGGCTACATTTAGATTTGTGAGTTGGCAAAAGAAAAAAAGAAAACAGGTGGAATTCATCTTCCACTTTCCATGTCCTTGAACCTAAACATTTTTAAAAAAAAAAATCGCCACCGTTTCTAGAGGTGATGGAGAGGATGGCAGTAACAGCCGCCTAGAGTAAGTCATCAGCGGTCGCTTTCTGAAGAACTGCCTCGCCTGCCTCCCTCCCTCCGTTCAGTCTTTTTACACTTGGCTTAGAGAGCCCTCTTCCTCTTTCATTGGGAAGCCGAGAAAGGAGGCGCGCTTCGCCCGTGGAAACTGTTGCAAAGAAGTTGGAACCCAAGCTTGACTCGAGCAAGACGCTGGCCGGCAAGCAGGTGTCTGTCACCACGTGGACTTTGCAAGGCTGAGGCGCTCAGCACCGAAACAACTTGGCCGCTTTCCAATGCATATGGAGTGTGTGTGTGTGTGTGTGTGTGTGTGAGAGAGAGAGAGAGAGAGAGAGAGAGAGAGAGAGAGAGAGAGAATGCGCGCCTGTGTGTGTGTGTGTGTGTGTAGGCGCGTGTACATGCATGTTTCATTCGCTCCCGGCCAGCTTCGAAGCCACCTCTCCAAAAAGCCTGGCTCTGCACACACACCTACATAAAGACACTTCAAGCCATGTCTCTCTTTCCCACTCCGTCCAATAACAGACTCGCGCGCACCTTCCGCCGCTTCCCCTCGAAGAAGTCACAGAGAGAGAGAGAAGCGCCAACTTACCTTCGGCGTCTGCCCTTCGGCTCCGACCACTTCCAACTTCTTCCTGGTCCCGAAGAAGAGCAGCAGAGCCGCGATCCACAAGATCCCCAAGACAGACAGCGCCAGCCTCCGGCTCAGCCGTCGCATGGTTAGCAGAAGGAAGAGGAGGAGGAGGAGGAGACGCCGCGTGGGGAAAGTCCTCTCCGTCTTTTCCGCGAGGCAGCCAGGCGGCGGGGAGAGGGTGGAGCCGACCGGCACCCTGCCTCCCACTACGGGCGGGATGAGTCCCCGCGAACCCCCGCTAGGGGCATGGCGAACGAGCCCGCCTCCAGCAGGAGCAGGCGAAGGGAGTCCCGGGCCGTCTTCCCTGCATGGGGCGAGGAGAAGGAGGAGGAAGCCGGCGTGGGAGGGGCCGGGGGTGGAGAAACAGGCAGCGGGGGGTCCTCCTCCTCCTCCTCCTGATCGCGACGCGCCGGGAAGCGGCAGCGGGCGCTCCTGGGTGCCCCTGCGCCGTGGCTCTCCAAGGCAGGGCGTCCTTCCCCGCCTGGATCCGCCGGAGACGAGCGGGGACGAGGAGGCGCCCGCTTGACGCCGACTCCTAAGCCGATCCAGCGCTTCGCCTTCCCGCTGCCTCCCGATCGGCCCCCGCCCTGGGGAATAGGAGGGGCGCCCCCCGAAAAAGCAACCTCCCGCAGAGACGCCCCTGCGGACGCGCAGGCAGCGCGCTCGGCGCCCTCCCGGGTCAAGCCTGCCCGCCAGCCGCTTGGAAGCCGCTTTGGAGACGTCGCTGCCGCCACGGCGCTCGCTCTGCTCGGCGGCTCCCTGCGAGGCCGAGATCGCCGCGGCTCCGCAAAGGTTCCGGCGGGGATCGGAGGCAAGCGAGGGGCGGGAGCGCGGCGGCGGCGGCGGCGCCCCGGAGTGCCGGGCGCCCAGCTGGCTCCGGGCCGCGGGCGGAGTTGGCGGCTGGCGGAGCCGAAGGCGAGCGCGGCCCGACGGCGCGGGGAGGGAGGCGCCGCACGCAGCAACTTTGGAGCGTTTCGGAGTTGCTTGGGCGAGGAATGGCCGGGCTCGCCGCCGGAGGGGGGCGGTGGGAATGGGCTCTCCGCCTGTGCCTTGGCGGGATGGGGCAAGTCCTGAGGCTGCAGCGGCCCCTACGCAACCCTTAGTCCCATAGCACTTCTTCTTAAAACGCAATGCCAGTTTGTATTAATTTTGTAAAAGGCAAGGCTGCAAAGCGTAAATAGCAAACGCACGAGAGAGAGCCCTGGAATCGCAGCAAAGGTAAGTACAAAATAAAGGAGCTATAAAACAAAGCGGGCTTCTCAGTCAGATTATTTGGTGACTCTTCACAGGTTACGTATAGCATGCAGCATAGAGTTCCCAAGATACTGGTCCCTCCAGTACTCTTTGTACTGCAAAGAGTTCCCTAAACTTGGAGAGGACTGAAGTCTAAAGCTTTTTATTAGCATGTTGATAAAGGAATTCACTTGTGCAATCTTGGGCACACTATTACTTGACAATTCAGTGAAACTTACTTCCGCGTAAACATACTAGGGTAAGCATGTTCCGGTCGCCCTGTTTCATCTCCTTTTATTTTTCCTCCCACTTTCATTTTTGGTTTCCACAGCTATCCTTTGCAACTGATTTGAACGTTGGCCGGGATCATACATCCTATTAAAAACAAAGCCTATTCTGTTGCTTGCCCTGCATTCACAATATTCACAGGTGTGCAGAAACATCCCGCCTGTTGCTTCTCACATGCGTATCATGGCCTCCTCCCCCACAGGTAAAGGCTGCATGGAAAATGCGCACAGAATCTCCCTAGGTTTCCCATGATTGAGGTGGCCTAGCATAAAACAGGAAGATGGCAGGAGCCCAGGTTTTGCAGTGTGCTTCCCGTAAGCGTACCCATGCTGCTTCTTTCTGCGATATTCTCCTCTTGCTGTGTTCCCTGGGGCACTTGGGTGGGATCACATAAAGAGGTTGATTGCGTGGCCAAACCATTCCTGAGAGAGCACTGTCAGGAAGAATGTAATGAGCCTGCAGCACTCTGCTTTGACGGAGCTCAGCAGTTTGTCTGTAGTTCATCCACAAGCCCTGTGGCAAGTAAGTCCAGGAAAATGGACCAGCACACAGATTTGTATTGGCTCCCCCTTCCTATACATAACAGGCAGCCTGACCTGAACTACATCTACTCAGAAGTTCTGTTTGAATCAATGGGGCTTACTTAAAAACCAAAACAAAAATGGGGTTAGGATTCCAACCAAAGTCATTTGTGGTGCATCCAGAGTCTGAAAAGTGGTGGGAGGAAAAATCTTCCGGTTTAGAGGCAAAATTCTTACTTTACAAGCCTAAACATAAATATATTTGCAGAGCAATAAAGTTTCTCTCCATCTCAGTTAATAAAGTTGCCACAAACCCCAAGTAGAATAGAATGATATTATAGTGACATCACATAATGTCTGCAGAGATGATTGATTCTTGGGAGTCTTAACTGCTTGTCGTTTTATGGTCAGGAGAGAAACATTTCCCCAGAACAGCTTAACTGGCAGCAAGGAAGAAAATTCATCTTTCCCCGCAGCAAAGGATGACTTTGCTTACTTCCAGGTGGGTCTGTTTTTACTAACCTTGCCCAGTGTCCTAAAAGCCTCACCTGCACCTCCGCGTATTGCCTCTTAGTCTTTGATGTCAAACTTGCAAACATATATGTCAGGAAGATTTGAATGAGGAAGCTCCTCTCAGGGTTAGATTTGCTGCTTCCACCCAGCCTTGCAATTCCGTAAGCAGTTAAAATGTTGGTTAAATCATTCAGTGCTAAAGAACACAAATTTTGCAATTATGTGTAAAGTGAGGGCAGTGTATGTGTCTCTTTCCATTAAACATTTATCCAGTGTTTTCCCAGCTGTCCACGTGTCCTTTTTAAAAAATACACCTGCCTTTTCTATCCCAGCAAAGGATGCTATCAAAAATTCTGTGCTATGCTTGCAACCCAAATTAGTACAGTTTGAAGAATGGAGACTGTATATGCTTTATGAATCCTCAACTCGGCTCATAGGTGGGCTCTGGAAATAGATACAGTGAGCTTCCTGGAAAGGCCCCATGGGACGAATTGCCTCATGACAACTTCCCCTGGACTTTCCTTAAAGTACAAGAATCTGGGAAGGCAGACACCTGAGAGCTTGAGGTCTTTTCGCTCTTTTTGTTTTCAAGGGAAGTCCTTCATTCATCAAAGGAATCTCCACCCACTGATTTCATCCAGAGTCAAAATGCAGGTTCCATAGGCATGCATAGGACAAGGCAACCTTTCAAGTAAACTAGTGCCAAGTTTTCAGCAGAAAGGTTAACTGCTTGGAGAACCAGTGCATGACATACAGGGGTGGTTGGTGCCCATTGGGGTGGAAAGGGCGGGAGGCGAGATGGGAGATGGAGCCAATGATGGGTACAGCAAACTAATTCTCAGTTTGTCCCCACCTTGCTCTCTGCTGAGGTCTACAAAGGCAAAACTGAGAACAAGAAACTGGCAACCAGGGGTCCATTATGGACTAGTTGCAAGAAGGCAGGCAGGTGGGGGCTGTGTAAGAGCAGACTGGTGGGGCAGGGCCACCTTTGCACCAACAGACCAGCTTCCTCCAATAGTATGGACAGATGAGAGTCAAGATCATTCGGGCATCTTCTGTGCTAGGACCACCCTGCGAAAATGTTTATCTACAATGAGGGGAGGTGGAATAAGTTCCTCTGCTCTGATGGATTTTTCAGATTTCTTAGGAGGAGAATGTCCAAGCTGAAAGAATCTGAAAACACTTCATTGGAAGTTCCAAACTTGCAGCGCACATAGGCAGGGTCACTTAATTCCCCCCTCTTGTTTGAAAAGAAGCAACTGCTTAACATTTCAGATAGCGGTTAAATGCATGGTAGGAAGATTAATTTGTCCGACTGAAACAGCAGGGGGAAATTCAGGTAGGTGGAATTTAATTACTGGATTTGGAAGAGGAGATGTGAGCTTCTAGTGCTGTCATGAGCACTTAAAAATAAAATTACACTCTTCAGCAGAGAGCAGATCTCTTTCTGGCAAATGAAGTTCTTTATCAAGAGATGCCTGGAATGCTAGTCAGGAGCCCTGGAGAGCAGGGCTCAGCTCCTGCAGCCTATACTGTGTGGGTGATGCCTGCTGCACATACAATCAGAGTGGTTTTGTTTAATACAGTTGAGTTCACTACATTTCCTAAGTGCCCATTTCTTTTTAAGGCATCTTAACAGCAGATTGAATTGTACAAAAAAGAAGACGATGGCAATATAAAATGGTATAAACCATATCATATTCACACTATCCCAGTAGGGGGGAAAACACTAGCATGAATAAACAACTTCAAAGCATTCATTCAGGCCCATCAAATTCCTGGGCATAGAGGAACATCTTAACCTGGCACCAAAATGTTGACAAAGTTGGAGAAGGAAGGATATGCCAATATACCATTGGTTCCTCGCATTGTGCTATGTTTTTCTCGCTAGGTGAACCAGGAAGATGCCATTAGCACTAGGTCATCACAGCCTGGACACAGAGTGTCAAAACAACAGCTGTGGCCCTCACAGATTATGGGGAGCACCATTAGTATCTGGTGAACTGGTGTGTAATTGTTCATTACTGTATGGAGTATCTCTAGGGCCCAATTAGACACTTTAGTTTATTTGTTTATTGGTTGCTAAAAGGAGTTGCAGAGAGGTGCTCTGAGCCTTGTGCCAGTTCACCAAGGCAGATCATCCCCAGGAACTGTTCTGGGGGAGGGATTTGTACTAATGAATCAGCCTAGGGAAAAGGTGTGTTTTGTTTTGTTTTGTTTTGAAGCCAACTCCCAAATCCTCTGCATGGCTTTAAGCGATTTTTTTAAAAGGAAAAAGCCAGGAGATGCATTCAAGTGGCTTTGACATTACATCTAGTTTGGCCTTTTGCTTCAAGAGGAAATGTCAGCAAGTGTAATCGACTTGCTTTTTGCCATTTAGACTCTAGTAAAGACTGGAACTGATGCATATCCATACAGGGAATACATTCTTACCTTGGCTACCAGGCTTTTGTTAGATCAGTGGGAGCTTGGGTGCAAGCAAAAATGGGGAAGAACCCTAAGACTCTGCCGGATTAAGTCTCACTTGCTCCCCAGTGGGGTGGGAAAGTTTCACCTCATATTTTAGGACCCATCTCAATTTTCTTTGCACAACTACTGGAAGCATTTGTTATCTAAGGCAGAGATGGGGAGCCTGTAACCCTCCAGATGTTACTGAACCATAACACTCTGCATCTTTAACCATTGGACATACTGGCCAGGGCTTACATTTCAATGAGATCCAGGGGACTATAGGCTTCCCATCTTTGATCTAAGTAAAGCTTTCCCTTGCAGGAGAAAACAGGAATGGGAGCAGATGTGAGTCATTCACGTTGGCACAAAAACGACAGAAGAAAAGTCCATAAAAATGGAATCCGGTGCATAAAAAGAAATGTAGAAAAAATGCAGATAAGGTGTCAGGGAGTTCTAAAGTCCTATGCAATTTTTTTTAAAAAAATATTTCCTCCAGTTGTTTCTTGCCACTTTTTCATTAACTATTTGCATTCCCTCCCTCTCCACCCCAATCTTTTGTCCTTTTCTATTTATTTCCCCCAGCTCTCATCTTTCTGTTTTCCTTTCATGCTCTGTATCTCTTGCTCCTAGGAAGGAGCGCCGGATCCTTTTTAAAAGTTCATGTAGCAGCCACACAAGAGAAAGAGACATTCTATGTTTCCTTTGTTGCTTCATTGTGGTTTGTCATGAGAGAGAGAGAGGAGAGAGAGACGGAGTCTGGATCATTACCAACAACTTTCAGAAAAATGACAGGAGGGATTGGAACTTCACCGCAGAAGGCTCTGTTGGCACAGCGGTGCAAGCTCAGCATGTGGATGAGACCCAATTAAATCCCAGGCGTTGTATCAAGTAAAACTATTGATTCCTTTGCTCTTCTTCTAAGCCATTAAAGAACGATTGCAACAGCGCAGCGTGCGAAAGGGCTGTGCACAGCCTCATAGAGCTACTGTGTGAGACATAGCAGATTTTGCTGAACTGGGAAAGAGCCATAGCCAGTAGAGAGGTGGCAAATTCAGAACTTCAGGGTACCTTCGTGTCACTCACAGACCCTCACAGCTATGCCCCCTTCCACGATTGTACAATAATCTGACATGTTAACAATAATTTAGGGATGCATTGCAATGATGAATGGAGATCTCCATTTATTGCTTTTAAGCTAGCTCTACCATCTTCATGGGACGCAGGTGGCGCTGTGGGTTAAACCACAGGGCCTAGGACTTGCCGATCAGAAGGTCAGAGGTTCGAGTCCCCACAACGGGGTGAGCTCCCGTTGTTTGGTCCCTGCTCCTGCCAACCTAGCAGTTCAAAAGCACATCAAAGTGCAAGTAGATAAATAGGTACCACTCTGGCAGGAAGGTAAACGGCGTTTCCGTGCGCTGCTCTGGTTCGCCAGAAGTGGCTTAGTCATGCTGGCCACATGACCCGGAAGCTGTACGCTGGCTCCCTCGGCCAATAATGCGAGATGAGCACCACAACCCCAGAGTCAGTCACAACTGGACCTAATGGTCAGGGGTCCCTTTACCTTTACCTTTACCATCTTCTGCATTGGCAAATGCCTTGGAGTAGTACTCCAATATCTTCTTTATGGAGTGACTTAAGTTGGGTTTTCCTTGAAATTCTATTGTACATAACAGACTGTGCGCAGTCTCTTGAAACTGTGTTTTCAATGTGTTTCTAAATGCTTAGCTTTGGAGCATCTCCCCAGTTTTCTTCCTGCCTGAGCTTCTGCAGAGTGACCCAAGCAGCCAACCCTCAGTGGCCAACTCACCTCCATTCATGCTGATTGCGTGGTTCTAAGACGTTGGAGACAGAGACCTTGCTGGGACCCTGCTTGAAGGAGAGCAGAATCATAAAATCATAGAGTTGGAAGGGAACCCTGAGGATCATCTAGTCAAACCCCCCTGCAATGCAGGAATCACAACGAAAGCATCTGCAACAGTTGGCCATGCAACGGGTCTTGAACCCCAGACCATTACACCTCCAGATAAAGCTCAGTAGCAGAGCACCTGCTTGGCATGCAAAAAGTCCCTGGGAGTCAGTGTGGCCAGCACTAAGCTAGATGGAGGAATGGTCTGGCCCAGTAGAGGGCAGGTAAACCAGAACTGGAGCAAGATACTCACAAAGCCACTGAAAATGACTTCTGCGCAAGACTTTGCCTCTGCTGAACCCATACAATACAGGGCCTACCATCACATCATTCTTGGCCTGATGCACTGGCAGTGCCATGACTGAGAAGCAGAGATGATGGAGACATTTGGCTCCATTCACAGTTAAAGGTTTTCCTCTCTAATTTGCACTTTCCACAACAATGTGCAAAACCAAAGCAGAGCAAGCCTTCAAAACCTGCACTTCTCTGAATTTTGCAATGAACTTCTCCAGCCAAGCAACATGTAGTGGGGGAAGGCACACAGTAGGGCAAAGCGTGCATAAAAATACTTATGGCCATGGAAATAACATGCAAGAGGAATGCATTAAGGGAAATTGTTTTGCAAATGTGGATATTAGGCAAAAGTGTGTCCACAAATGTGTCTTATTAGCAGAAAATTGCATTAAGATGTTGCTAAATTTTCACGAGGATTTGGAAACAAAAGTGAACTGGCATGGAAATGTTGAGAAATGATCTTAAGGTTAGGGAAACTCACCCTGGGCTCCTTTGGAAGGAAGGGCAGGATATAAATTTAATGAATAAATAAATAAAAATGAGAAGCTGAAAGAAACTGAAATCAGCAGATTTCCCCATCCCTGCCAAGTAGTGACTGGCTCTATAGATGGACTGTCTCCATGCTGGGCCAGATGACATCCCACAGCCAAGGGAGGGGGAAATCTGTGCAGCTGCCTTTGCATTTCCCAGCCATCTTTCACCACAACCTCATAATCACTATAGTTTAATGGATCCACATATGCCATTTTATTGCAAGGTACATTTGCATGGCAGCTGGTTGTACCGGCACGTAGTTAAAATAATGCCACGAAGTGAGGAACAGGTACCTTTTTTTTTTTTTTGTCTTGGGGCATGTTTGTGCCACCAGAAGGCGTGTCCGCACATGCTAATGTCATTGTCTTGGCAATATGCAGCTGTGCTGTGGAGGCAAGTACAGGCAGAAGCCCACATTTGTGTGGGCAATGGAGACAATCTACTCTTTAGGCATGCCTTTGGCAATACCATTTTGTAATACGACATGAGGGTAAATGTAATCTGGGGTCAGGAAGCACTCCTTTGCCAAGCCAGGCCAGTGCAGTCTACCTAAGATAATGTTTGCATTCCTTTTTTTTTTTTTGCTTACTTACTTACTTACTTTTGATGCTTTTTATCTCATTGAATTGCCATTGTCTCTAAGTGCTGTACAAGTAACTCAACATTACATTAAAGATAAAAATCAGTTGATTGTGGGAGTCATAAAGCCATGGCAGAGGCTTGTAATATTGCAAGGTGCCCCCTGACCTCGGCTGACCAGCACTCTAAGCTTTACAATGTATTAGAATGTATTGACCTTAAATGGAGTTGTGTTTCCTCTGGGCAGTGATGACCTTATATGGCGATGGGCGTAGTAAAAGTCATGACCGGATGAGGTAACGTGAGACATTGGCAAACGGCCATGCGGCTGGGAGAACAAAGGAGAATAAATCGGAGAAGGGCAGACAGAGGAGCTGCTCTTATCCATCATGAAAATATAACTGGCTCTCTGTGTCATTTTTCTATGCTAAGCCATCTCATGACGGCTGGATTTCCGTCAGCTGATACTATAAAATCAGAATTCAGTTAAAATGCCTGCTAAAGTGTTTTTGGTTGGTTTTATTTTTTAAAAAAGATATTCCATAGTTGTTGGAAGTTCAACCAGGAGTGAGGCCTGCTTGTCTTCTACTGAAGGGAGTTGCCACATTCCCTCAAAGCTGCTCAGGATACATGCATGCTCCCTCTCCTGCTTTATCCTTTCAACCACTTTCCTTTATACTTCCAAGTATGTTAGACCAGGCTTCTTCAACCTCAGCCCTCCAGATGTTTTGAGACTACAATTCCCATCATCCCTGACCACTGGTCCTGCTAGCTAGGGAACATGGGAGTTGTAGGCCAAAAACATCTGGAGGTTGAGGAAGCCTGGTTTAGACTGTGAAACAATGACTTCCAAATTCACCCAGTGATCCTCATTGCTGAATGAGGATTTGAACTCGGATCTCCCCAACCCTAGTCCATCCTGCTAACCACTTCGTCACACTGGCTGCATTCTGAAAGGGTTCATGCACTGATTCCTCAGGCAGGGCCCATGACTCATTTTTAACCTTGCAGCATTCCTAGATGATCTCCCAGCTTCATCATGATAATAATAATAATAATAATAATAATAATAATAATAATAATAATAATAATAAATTGATTAGCATTGCAATCCTATGCAAGTCTACTCAGAGGTAAACCTCAAGGTGCACAGTGAAGCTTCCAGCCAGGAAAGTGTGCATAGGATTATGGAATTTGAAATTGCCATTCATGCATAGCTGTCAACGTTTCCCCCTTTTTAAGGGAAATTCCCTTATATTGAATAGGATTCCTCGCAAGAAAAGGGAGATGTTGACAGCTATGCATTCATGTCTCCTGGAAATGGCCCATCTCTGGCCATCAGGAAAAATAATTTCAGTAACAATTTTAGCCTCATACATAAAATATGCTTAGAATAACCTTTATTCACCTCTGGTGTGAAAACAGGTTTCCCTCAAAGAAGAGTTCTGCATTACTCTCAGTCCTGATGGCTCAGTGTGGTGCTGATAATGCCAAGATTGCAGGTTCAATCCCCGTATGGGGTAGCTGCATATTCCTCCATTGCAGGGGGTTAGACTAGATGATCCTCAGTGTCCCTTCCAGCATTATGATTCTACGCAGTACTGGTTGGTCACATAAATATTATTGCTCTGATGCTATACAGTCTTGCTCCTTGGAGAAATGTCAAGAACTGGCCTATCATGCAAGCGAAGGGTGTGGTCCACCTGTGTGAATCGTTAGCCTTCACCATATTCTCAGAAAACACCTTCAACAACAAGAAGGGTTGTTAGTTTGCTTGGGGTCAGCTGCAAACACCCACCAGCTCCAGTGAGCATGGCCGACAGTCAGGGGTTATGGAAACTGCAACCCAAAACTTCTGGAGGTCAGCAAGTTTGGGAAGGTTGCATAAGAACGGTGGTTCCCAAAATGGGTGGAGCCATCCCCTGGGAGGCTGCAGGATTACCTAGAGTGGGCAGCAGGGGGTGCTGGAGGTGTCAATGAGTCTCAGGCTTTGGAAAGCTGGTATCACTGAATCAAGCTCACCAGGTTTGTTGACTTAATTAAACTAAATAATTCTAACCGGAATTTGAATAAACGTGCAATTAACTGTTACCGCCTTGAATTTCATTGTGTTGTTATGTACCTTCATGGGTTGTACAAACTGCTATTGTGAATAATATTTTTAACAGGGTAGGGTGCACTGGGGATGAGTTTATAGAACCAAAGTGGGGTTTGAGAACTGCTGCCCTAGAATATCAAATGTTTCCAGCTGGCATTTTAGGGAGATGGCTTGTGTTGCTGTTTAGTCATTTAGTCGTGTCCGACTCTTCGTCACCTCATGGACCAGAGCACGCCAGGCACTCCTGTCTTCCACTGCCTCCCACAGTTTGGTCAAACTCATGCTGGTAGCTTCGAGAACACTGTCCAACCATCTCGTCCTCTGTCGTCCCCTTCTCCTTGTGCCCTCCATCTTTCCCAACATCAGGGTCTTTTCCAGGGAGTCTTCTCTTCTCATGAGGTGGCCAAAATATTGGAGCCTCAGCTTCACGATCTGTCCTTCCAGTGAGCACTCAGGGCTGATTTCCTTCAGAATGGATAGGGAGATGGCTTAGACTCCTCCTAACCTGGCTTAGCTCATTTGTTTAAAATCTTACTAAAACCTTCCTTCTAGCAGTTCAGCCAGCTTAAGTCTACTTTGCCAACATCTTCCCTGGGAGGGCTCTATGCCTTTAAAATAATAATAGTAAAAAGCTCCCTGTCAGAACTTCAGCAGGTATAGACAAAGCTATTCACTTCCATGCTGTGCTGCTGTTAACAGGGCAGGGTCCTTAATCAAGGTGGAAAGATAGCAAGCCTATGCACGCACCCTGCCCCCACTTGCTCCCCGTTGCTCATTTTCATTTAGATCCTGTGGATCAGTCGGGAAGGAAGTTAATATGCTGTGGGGATCTGTCACTGTCAGCGTGTGTGCTGTGCTGTTTGCCCATATCTGTCTTGCAAGAGCAGCCATTTACCTCATCGCGCAGCATTCAGATGCTTTTGCCCTGAGGTAATCTATCCATCTTTGAATCAGACAGTACTTTATTTTGGAGATAAAAAACAGCCCAAACCCTGCTTTCAGTATACCAGAGCCGTACGTATGCTGCATTTACTCCATTGTAAAGCACCCGCGGGGGATTTTTAAGCCGTGGCAGAAGCATTTCCAGTTAAACTAAGCCCCATGAGAAAGTATTTTGCTAAGAAAGAAACAAAGAATACTGCAGCTTATTTATTATTATTTATTTAGAGCATTTGTACCCCATTCTTCAATATGAAAAGACTCCCAGAGCAGTTTATAAAACAAGCCCACAGATATGCTATCTAAAACACACGACACAAAAGGAAAGAGGGACAGGGAGGGTAGCAGAGTTGTCAGGGACCTTAAAGAGCCAGATAGTCCAGCTTCCTACCGACGCAGGAAATCTACTACTGTTGCTTCTCTGAGTGGTATTATTGCTGTTTTAAGGCTAAAAGTATTATATTTGTGGTATTTTGTCTCACGAAGGTAAAAGGTGAAGTTGTACCAAATAGGAGCTTGCTGTGCCCATTTAAACCCACAATGCTTTGATTTACTTAATGTATTGTGTTCACAATTTTTCCCAATTCAATCTCCACTTAGAAGACTACAACCCTGCTCCTGTGCTTACAGTACTTGGATGTAAGTCACACTGAATTGAATTAGGCTTTAATACTATACATGTTTTGGGGAGAAAAAAAGGTCCCATTTGATTCAGTTCACCTTTGAAGGGAAATCTACCCAATTCACACTTCTTCAACCAATTCACAAACTGAAACACAACCCTGTCCATCAAAATTCTCTTTGCCCTGCAGTTCCCCAGCAAAGTCATGCATACAGCAATGCATATACTAAGGTAAAATGTGCATTAAAATGCATACGTTAGCGAAAGTAACAAACAAACCTGCATTGTGTTAGGAAACGTTGCTTTTTAAAAATGCAAAATTACATGTGTATGAGGAGAAATTCACCCTAAGATGCTGATGAATATTCATGAGGACTTTTTAATGTAGAGAACTGAATTTAAGACTGGGGAAATGAGAAACTAAAATTGATGGCTTTGCCCATCCCTTCTTGCAGGGCCTGCCCAGGACATTTTGCCACCTGAGGCAAAACAGAAAATGCTGTTCTCCCCATTTCTGCATCCCCACCACCACCACCACTGAAGGGGGCAGGGGAATAAAAGGAGGCTAGAGAGGAGAATAGGGTGGCGGATGAAAAGCAGTGAGCTCCTGGGAAGCTGGATCTGCCGCCTGAGGTGACTACCTCACTCCTTTTTTATATATATATAAATTTTTTATTGGTTTTTCAACACATATTAAAAGACAAAACAACACAATACATTAACAAACAAACAAACATATAAACACGTATAATTTCTTAACCTTTCTTTCCTAAAACCTTCTTTCACCGACTTCCCCATACCTCCCCTTTCTGCATCCCTGTTTTAAATCCTTCCAGCAACCCCTAATTTCAATTTCTCATAAACACTTTCTTTAACTCTTTTTTCTTTTTCGTATCCAATTGTTTGTCACTGCAATTCTATTTTGCATTACCCAAGACATTTTAACATTCATTAATTTTACAACAATTCTTAAGATAAACTTTAAATTTCTTCCAGTCTTCTTCCACCGTCTCTTTCCCTTGGTCACGGATTCTGCCAGTCATCTCCGCCAGTCCCATGTAGTCGATCACCTTGGTCTGCCATTCTTCCAGTGTGGGTAGTTCTTGTGACTTCCAATACTTTGCTAAAAGTACTCTTGCTGCTGTTGTAGCATACATAAAGAACGTCCTGTCTTTCCTTGACACCAATTGGCCTACCATGCCCAGGAGAAAAGCTTCTGGTTTCTTCACGAATGTGCATTTAAGCACCTTTTTCATTTCATTATAAATCATTTCCCAGAAGACCTTAATCCTAGGGCACGTCCACCAAAGGTGGTAAAAGGTACCTTCAGTTTCCTTACATTTCCAACATTTGTTATTGGGCATGTGGTAAATTTTTGCCAGCTTGACTGGGGTCATGTACCACCTATATATCATTTTCATAATGTTCTCTCTTAAGGCATTACATGCCGTGAACTTTATACCGGTGGTCCACAACTGTTCCCAGTCAGCAAACATAATGTTATGACCAATGTCTTGTGCCCATTTAATCATAGCTGATTTAACCGTCTCATCCTGTGTATTCCATTTCAACAGCAAGTTATACATTCTTGACAGATTCTTAGTATTGGGTTCCAGTAACTCTGTTTCTAATTTTGACCTCTCCACCTGGAAGCCAATTTTCCTGTCCAGTTTGAAAACTTCATTTATCTGATAGTAATGAAGCCAATCTCTTACTTTTGACTTCAATTTCTCATAGCTCTGCAATTTCACTTTTCCCTCCTCATGTTCTATAATTTCCCAATATTTTGGCCATTTGGGTTCCATATTAAGTTTTTTCACTTCCTTAACTTCCATTGGTGACAGCCACCTGGGGGTTTTGTTTTCCAACAAGTCTTTATACCGAATCCAAACATTATATAATGCTTTCCTAACAATATGGTTTTTGAAACCTTGATGAATTTTAACCTTGTCATACCATATATATGCATGCCAGCCAAATCTATTATTGAACCCTTCCAAATCCAAAATGTCTGTGTTTTCAAGAAGCAGCCAACTTTTCAGCCAGCAAAAAGCCGCTGATTCATAATACAACTTTAAGTCCGGCAGGGCAAACCCCCCTCTTTCTTTTGCATCAGTTAGTATCTTAAATTTTATTCTGGGCTTTTTGCCCTGCCAGACAAATCTAGATATATCTTTTTGCCACCTCTTGAAGCAATCCATTTTGTCCAAAATCTGCAATGTTTGAAACAAAAACAACATTCTCGGCAAGACATTCATCTTAATAACAGCAATTCGGCCTAACAAGGAAAGTCTCAAATTTGACCATACTTCTAAATCTTTCTTAACTTCTGACCAACATTTCTCATAGTTATCCTTGAATAAATTCACATTCTTAGATGTCAAATTAATCCCCAGGTATTTCACCTTCTTTGCTACCGTTAAACCAGTTTCATTCTGAAACCTCTCTCTTTCAACCACTGTTAGATTTTTATCCAATACTTTCATTTTCTGTTTGTTCAGCTTAAATCCTGCTACTTGACAAAATACTTGTATTAGCTCTAAAACTCTTCTCGTACTAGTGTCTGGCTCTTGTAAAGTTAGTACTAGATCATCTGCAAACGCTCTCAGTTTATATTGTTTAGCTCCGACCTGAATCCCTTTAACCAGCTGGTCCCTTCTGATCATGTTTAGTAAGACCTCCAAGACAGATATAAAGAGTAATGGGGATATTGGGCACCCCTGTCGTGTCCCTTTTTCAATAGCAAATTCTTCTGTTACTACATTATTTACAATCAGTTTTGCTTTTTGTTCAGAATAAATTGCACCTATACCATTCTCAAAACCTTGGCCTACCCCCATCCCTTGGAGATTTTTTTTCATAAAACTCCAAGAAATATTGTCAAAGGCTTTCTCCGCATCCACAAATATTAATACTGCCTTAGTATTAATATTAACTTCCAACAACTCCATAATATCTATTATATTTCTCACATTGTCTGACAAGTGTCTTCCTGGAAGAAAGCCCGCTTGGTCTTTATGAATCTCCCCCACCAAAACTCTCTTTAATCTTTTTGCCAAAATGTCTGCAAAAATTTTGTAATCCACATTAAGTAATGATATAGGGCGGTAGTTCTTAACCTGGTTCTTCTCAGTCTCTGACTTTGGTATAAGTGTAATATATGCTTCTTTCCACGATTCAGGTGCCTTCTTCCCCTCTAAGATTTCGTTACAGACCTCCTTCAACGGTTGTATAAGCCATTCTTTCAAAGCTTTATAATATCTGGAGGTCAGTCCATCAGGTCCTGGTGACTACCTCACTCCGCCTCATAGGTGGGCTGGCACTGCTCACGTGCAAGTAAACATGCACAGAATCAAGCTGTAGAATCTACTGCTGAGAAAGTTTTTTCAGACATGTTCCCCCCCTAACTTGTTTTATTGCAGCTCAAGGTTGGATTAAAGTCTTGTTCCCTTTTTCAGATAAACCTTCATTGGAAGATATAAAACGGGGGGTGGGGGACACACACCAGAAAACAGCAAGGTGAATATGGTAAAAATTAAATTACAAGTAAGGTAATAAATACAGCTTGTCTGACAAAAATGCAATCAAAGGATGCTGCCTTGCTACTTTGAGAAACAACTCCCTCTGCTGAGAAAAAGAGATATTGGCAATGTCCTGGCAACTCCAATAAATATCCAGTGATTTATTTCTCATCATCAGGAATGGGCTTATATCCACCTCTGGTTTGTATGTATACGTGTATTTTTTATATATGGCCATTTACGTCTGCGTAAAACTGAACGAGATCCCTATTGCTTGTGCATGTTCAGAATCCTGATTTGGCGGAAGGAGGGATGTTGTAATGAGAAGGAGAGAGATGGGGAGAAAGGGAGCCTGCTCTGTATGGTTCTCCTGAGAGCAAAATGAGGAGGAAAAATAATCCAACATAGTTGTGATGGGGTTTTCTTTTTGTTTTGCAATCGTCCCTTTTCTGTAACATCTAGACAAGTGCCATTCCCTTCGTGTGCTTCAAGTGGCTTTGCTGAAGAAAATGTCACCTATAAATAAATATTTCAATTTAATTTTCAGGTTCCTCGCAGAAAGCAGGGGGGAAAGTCCAAAAACATTTCAGATGAGGCTGTTGAAATTTCTCCTGCGCTTTCACCTCCCTCAGGTGAATTTGCCCCTCTTTGGGATGGTATATTATTCCACAGGGCTGAAAGAAGAACATGCAGACAGGCCCCATTCCTCTAGGGTAGCCATATCTTGAAGAGGGGGGGGGGGGAAAGGACACTTGCCAATTTCTACTATATCTAAATCTATATCTATATAATTTTTATTAAATTTTCTGTTTTACAATTTAGAATATTCATTTAGACAACCTTAAAATATCAATGACTTCCCTTCTTCTCTTCCCATGCTTCATTTTGCATAACATAAATCCCTGCATGTTTTATATAAACTAAACCATATTCCATTATTACTTCCATCAAAACTTACTTACGCTGTTGGATTTCTCTTAATGCTGCCAACATTTCCAAGTGTACACAATTTTCCCTCATATATTCAATAAACATTTTCCAATCTTCTTTAAACGAATGTTCTTCTTGTTGCAGAGCAAAAAAAGAGGACATGTTTGCCGACTTCTGCTTTTAACTATGGATCACTATGATGACTCTACCCATGAAAAAAGAGGGTGCATCCTGGAAAAAGAGGACAACCCCGGTTTACACAGTGGCTACATAAAAGACATGGGAGGACCATATTTGTTTAGATTCGTTTTGCAGTCTTTCCAGTTCTGTCATCAACAACCCTTCTCACCATTCTCCACACTACCACACACCCAGAATGCTGGAGCTTCTGGTATAGGCCAGCACTACATGCAGCAACACAGACATAGGACAGTCACAAATACTCTGCAGCTTCATCCTAGGGGAAAACCTCCTGTTCCAACTGATGGAGAATAACAAACCCACCACCCAATATCTGCCACCTGAGGCAGCTGCCTCGCTGCTCAATGGTAGATGTGGCCCTGGAGCTTAGCCTTAGGAGAAAGAGACAGATACTTACATGCTCTTCTCAAGGTTCTTGCACACAAACACAGGGACAGGGAAAGTGTCTCCTGTAGAATTTATTCTTTTTGCTCAAGTGAGTCCTGACAGAAAAATGAGCAAGGGGGTGTTTCTTTTTCATTTATAAGACAAATGTTACATTGTGTTATTTGGTTGAATATTAAATTGTAAAAACCAATAATATTTTTATAAGGGGGTGGGGGAGAGCAATCAAAACAGGAAGCTTTTCTTCCCTTCCATTTCTGTAGGGATCAAAGCATTAGACTATAACTCTATATGGTGAGAGGAGCCACCATTGTGGGCTGTTTTTTAGCACTTTGTATAGAGACAAGCAGAGACATCACCTTGCTGACAAAGGCCTGTATAGTTAAAGCTATGGTTTTCCCAGTAGTGATGTATGGAAGTGAGAGCTGGACTATAAAGAAGGCTGATTGCCGAAGAATTGATGCTTTTGAATTATGGTGCTGGAGGAGACTCTTGATAGCCCTATGGACTGCAAGATCAAACCTATCCATTCTTAAGGAAATCAGCCCTGAGTGCTCACTGGAAGGACAGATCCTGAAGCTGAGGCTCCAATACTTTGGCCATCTCATGAGAAGAGAAGACTCCCTGGAAAAGACCCTGATGCTGGGAAAGATGGAGGGCACAAGGAGAAGGGGACGACAGAGGACGAGATGGTTGGACAGTGTTCTCGAAGCTACCAACATGAGTTTGACCAAACTGCGGGAGGCAGTGGAAGACAGGAGTGCCTGGCGTGCTCTGGTCCATGGGGTCACAAAGAGTCGGACACGACTAAACGACTAAACAACAACAACTAATAGAGACAAGCCTGTTGTTTTTGTCCATGGAGTTTTCTTGGCAGGGATACTGGAGTGGCTTGCCAGTTCCTGCTCCAGGTGGATCACGTTTCGTCAAAACTTTCCACTATGACCTGTCCGTCTTGGGTGGCCCTGCATGGCATAGCTCATAGCTTCTCTGAGTTATTCAAGCCCCTTCACCACAACAAGGCAGTGATCCATGCAGGAGGCAGTGGAAGACAGGAGTGCCTGGCGTGCTCTGGTCCATGGGGTCACGAAGAGTTGGACACAACTAAATGACTCAACAACAACAGCAAAGACAAGCAGCCCACAAGTACTATATTTGGTGAATGGTCATGTAAGCTTTAGAGATAGGAAGAGAAGGAGGAAAACCCATTAACTTGCCAGACAGCTAATTATATTTCGAGTAAGGCAGATGGAATAATGTGAACACGGTGATCAAATTCCCTTCAGCCACTTCAGCACAACCCCACCGAAAGAGAGCTATTTGCTTCAATAAAGCTGGAGAGAATTTGGTCCATTGTCACCAGCCTGAAAGCACTTCAGTTGGCAAATGCTGCATTCAGACACCATTACATTTGGTTACAACTTGGCATATTTAAATTCTGGAGCCGGTGGGGGAGAATTAAAATCAGTTCGTCTTTAAAGACAAAACACACCAAATTTGCACTTTCCCAAAAATAAGTAAACGCACAGTGATCCTTCAGAACTTGCTCTTCTCTGAATTTTGCAATATACTTCTCCAACCAAGTAATTTTTTAAAGAAGAAAATAATGCATAAAAATATTAGTGAAAACAAAATACACAATTGCATTCTATTAAGATATATGGCTTTCCAATGCATATGTTCCAATGCATCCAGACCAGGATGGTCTGGAACTGAGAAGTGACAGGTGAGGAAAGGCTTAAGTTCTCCTTCCTTGCTTCATTGAGAAGAACCATTTACACATTTACTGGGTGTGATTGGCTGCCTTCAAGTGCATTTGCATATAATATGCAGTGTGAGATGCTTAAGAGACATGGGCGGTTGTTGTTGTTGTTGTTGTTGTTGTTTTATTTCCTTTTGCAGCTTCCCTTTGCTTCTGCTTTACTTATCTGTAACTCCATCATATCGACCTAAGCAGTCAGAAAAAAAATGTTAAAAATAGATTTTTTTGGAACATACCACTTCAAACAGGGGGGTGGGGATGTTGAATGCTTAAATGCTCCCCCAAATAAAAACAAAACACTTTATTTGAAGTAGTTTCAGAGAAAAGCCTAGCTTTTCTCCATGTGGTTGTCTGGGCAGGTATCTGCTTAACATGGGAGAGCACCCCCATCTACATTCTAAAGTGGTACAATCCCAGCAGAGTTTTACTATATTTTTCGGAATGTGTAGACTATACAAGGAATTTTAGAATCAATGGGCTCCATTCATACCGGGTAGCCCCTGCATCACGGGCAGCACTTATGCCAAACCAAAAGAGGCAGTGATTTGCTATAAAGAGCAATAATGGAGGCTGCTGTCTCTAAACTAGGGGTGGTGGAGAAATTCAGTTTGGTTTGCCTTTAAAGCAACCCTCCCTGTGCACCAAAGCACAACCATCCTTCAAAATTCACACCACGACTCCAGTTTTTGCAAATCTAGTTCTTCAGCCAAGTAACATGTGCAAAAATGCATGGAGTGGAGTGGAGGAAATCGTGCATTAAAATCCATATACAGTCGTCCCTTAGATCCCAAATACCTTGTAACTCGAACGTTTTGGCTCCCAAACGCCACAAACCCAGAAGTGAGTGTTCCAGTTTGCAAATGTTATTTGGAAGCCGAATGTCCGATGTGACTTCTGTGGCTTCCAATGGACTGCAGGAAGCTCCTGCAGCCAATCGGAAGCCATGCCTTGGTTGTCAAACATTTTCGGAAGTCGTACAGGCTTCCAGAATGGATTCCATTCAACAACCAAGGTGCGACTGTATTGGTGAAAATAACACCCAAAAGTTCATTGTATTGAAGAAAATGGATTCACAAAAAACATGTACATTAGGCAAAGTGCACTTGAAAATGTGTAGGAGAAATTCAACACTAAAATGCCGGTGAACTTTCATGAGGGCTAGATATACGAAATGCGAAGAGCTGAATTTAGGTTGGAAAAATGAGAAACAGAGATTAAACCGAACCAGACAGATTTGCACAATCCCACCCTATACTACCCATTCCTGATGTGAAACAGGATTGTATCACTGTAGCTGGTATAGAAGGAGTGCAACATTCCATTACAGATTTGAAAATACGTTACAAAGCAACGTATCACCCCTGACTGTCCAATATTCTCTTCCCGGAAGTAATCTCCCACAGTAATGCTCAGCAAAGCTTGTAAAAAGTAATTTGACAAAAGGAAATATCTGCCCATAACGATCAGCTGAATGACATGACTAAAGTTGGAAAAAAGATTTTATTCCGTGGGTTCCTGGACTGTCCCGAGACCTGGCAAAAATAGCTGGGTTCTGGAACACACAAGGAAGGGAGGGAGGGGACAGAATATGCATCAAATTGCCCTTGATGGCAGCAAACTAATCCAGTCCTTTTTTGCCACAGGGATGGAAGCGTTATGGGTGCTGGTGTGGAGTGATATGGAACCATTGTAGAAAATACACACACACACACACACACAATAGCAGATAGTGAGGGGCTGGCAGTGGGAGAGGTGTTTTCACTTTGTGCCAAACTACTGCAAACATCAGAGAAGAACCAGAGAGAATCGAAGTGCTCCAGGATTCATAATAGCCCAGCACAGTTTTTGAAAATAAATAAACGAAGTCATACTGGTGGACATTAGAGACAGGGCATTTTTGGTGGTTGCCCCATCTCAGCAGAACTCTGTCTTGAGAAATGATTCCGACTCCATCTATTCTGGCTTGAATTCAAAACTGGATCCTTCAGTTCGAAGCTAGCTTAGCAAATAGAACGGCTCATCCATCCTATCCTTTCCTAAATGCTGATGTATATTGAATATAATTATTAAGATAAAGTGAGTATGTGTTTAAAGAAGCTTAGTGAAATCGGAGGGTTCCCTGATTTCAAATGAACGTGCCTTTTCCCTCTACCAACACTGGCATTTTTCACACAGAGACAAAAATGGATAGCTCCCTTGAAAAAAATTAGTTGACAAAATCTATATATTTTCATAGGAATAGCACCAAGGAGTGCATGGATCCCGAGAGAATCCCTTGCCAAATGTCAGGTTCTTATTATAAATCACCAAGGTTTCAAAGCTGTTAAATAATTCATTCTAGGTTTTTCTTTTCCCCCTTATAGCATTGGCAGAACTTCTTCTTAGTCCCTCACCCTGCCTTCCCTGACTCATTTTTGCTAAAGTCCTTTTTAAAAAATCAAGCTCTAGTGAAAACCAAATATAAGAAATATAAATGCTAAAGGTTTTCAAGAACTTTTGACCAGCACATAAAACAAATAATCCCCAAATAATGTGTAAACAACGAAAGCAGTCTTATAACTTATCAATACAAATACAATCATGAGCATTTATATAGAGTTATATAGAGTTATACTTCAGTCAGAAAAGATTGAAATATATTGTCACAAGTAATAGTACTTGCTCATCTGTTGAGAATTTTATCAAAAATGATATGATTCCAAAAAAAAAACCTTGACCAAAAATGTTTTGAGTGTCAGTTATTTGCCCAACTGCTCTCCTGTACAAATTACAAAAGCAGTCCAAGGTGGATTTATATGGAATGAGAACATTCAAGATTTTTCAAATTATTATTCTCAAAATTACCTAAGGCTGGCTTGGCAGCTCCAAGTTCAATAGGAGAGGTTGTATTACATTCCCCCATAAAAGTGAATGACTTCTGCTGACTTCACAGCAGGGGGTAAAGACCCAGTGATTTGTGGCACCAATGAGTGCCACAATGAGTAAGGGGTGCAGTTTCCCTACAACACTGGAATTGCCTGTAGTTGGAGACCAGTTTTTCCCTATGCCTCAGTAATGAAAACGCCATTAAACTCTCCCAGATGGAGTACAGGAGATTCCATGTGTGAAGGAGTGAATTTTACTCTCATCAGTTTTTGTCCACAGTAGCCCATGGGATCTTCTAAGCATCACAGAAGATGGGCAGTCTGCATGAGAACTTGGAGGAGAGAAGGGCACTCCAAGAAGTAGATTTCTTCACAGAAATGTCTTGGTAGGTTTGCTAAGCCTTGGCCTCCCACTAAATGAGCCCTTGCAGGCTGGACTCCATGTGTGCAGGCGCTCAAAAACTACTTATATTTCCAGGATTGAATCCTCTTTTAAAGCCATTCAAGTTGTGCCCATCACTGCCCATTGTGAGAGTAAATTCCATGAGCTGACTGTGCATTGTGCAAAGAATTACTTTATTTTATCTGCCCTGACTCTGCTAACATGTCTCTAAATTCTAGTATTGTGAGAGAGGGAGACAAAGTTTTCTCTCTCTGCTTTCTTCACACCTTTTATCCACTTCTATCATGCCCCCTCTTGGGGACACAGGTGGCGCTGTGGGTTAAACCGACTTGCCAATCAGAAGGTTGGCGGTTTGAATCCCCGCGACGGGGTGAGCTCCCGTTGCTTGGTCCCTGCTCCTGCCAACCTAGCAGTTCGAAAGCACGTCAAAGTGCAAGTAGATAAATAGGTACGGCTCCGGCGGGAAGGTAAACGGCGTTTCTGTGCATTGCTCTGGTTCGCCATGGCATGCTGGCCACATGACCCGGAAGCTGTACGCCGGCTCCCTCAGCCAATAAAGCGAGGTGAGCGCCGCAACCCCAGAGTCGGCCATGACTGGACCTAATGGTCAGGGGTCCCTTTACCTTTACCTTATCATGCCCCCTCTTAGTCACCCTTTCTACAAACTAAAATGGTCATAGGACCGTTGTCCCAGCCCCTTGATCATTTCAGTTGCTCTTTTCTGAAACTTTTCCAACTCTACGATATCCTTTGAGAGGTGAGCTGACCAGTCCTGTACAGAACCAAACTTATTATTTAGACTTATTTGGCACTTCATACAAGCAGTCCCTAGGCAACTCACAATGTGACTGAAATAATGTCTAATCAGAAGGAAGTCCTTTTGAATTCAGTGGGCCTTACTCTCAGGTAAGCGAGGTTAGGATTGCAGCCTCACACACAAAAAAGTACACAGTTCAAAGCTGACAAGTGATTTCCCCCCTCCTAGATTTTTTATTAATTCCTGTATCTTTGTCTCAGGGAGCTTGAAGATGGCTATACCTGATGATGTGATGTATTTTGTAGGTATCTTCCACAATATTGCCGTATAATGTAAGATATTCTGAGGCTAGATTTCCTCCCCTTCCCTATTGCTCATTACAACCAGGAAATCTTTTCAAAACTCCTTTAGATGAGGCTTCTAACAGAGAAAGATTATGGTTCTAAAAATACACCACAAAGTCTTGCCTTCGCGAAGCAGAATATTTTGACATTGGTTTCATGCATTCCTCCACACGCCCCACTGTAAGGCTAACTGGGCTCCCGTCTGCCTCACATCTGAAGCTCAGGATGACAGGCAGAATCAGAGATTCAAAATGTGGCATGTTTGAAAGCACTTTCCTCTTTCTGCTCGAGCTGCTGCGTTCCTTTTGCTCATCTTTCGTGAGCGTTAAAAATCATCAAAGGGAGAAGCGAGAGGATTCCTGTGGGCTTTTCGCCTTCACTGCGATCAGGAGGGAATTCTGAACAGATTTCCTCAGCAAGGAATTTTATTTTAATTAAGCCACTGGCCCCCTTTTCTCTTGCAAACTTTCCTAGATGACAGTCTCTGGTTAATTAACAGCTGAAACTGTTTTTAAAAGGTGGAGAGGGAGGGAGAGAGTTGGCGAAGAGCTGATTTAACAGCTTCCATTAACCAGAGAGCTGTGCCATTCCCCTGGCGAATAATGATAAGGACCCAACTGCACTCAAGGGTTAATGAACTGAATTCTCGGAGAGTTCCCCAAGTTTGTTTGTTTCATTCCTTCTAGGTCAGGTATTACTAATTAAAGATTTGGTGTAGCGAAACCCCTACTGTGGAGAGACCTCTGCAAACCATTTAAACTTTCTTGATGCTCTCCGTTAAGAGCTTAAGTGGGGCTGAAGGCCTCCTGCACTGCTGAGGCCATCCCACCCGTGATGATTTAAGATGTTTTTCCCTTTCTCTGATCTAATCGTTCATGGCATCTACACACGGAACCTTTCATTGCAGGGTCCCCATGGCTCCGTCGGCGAGTTTTGTCAGCCATACGTCAAGTGCTGACTTTTTGCTGTTGTGCCACCTTGCTAATCTCAAGGCACATCTCGAAGTCATCCTGGTAACAGAAAAGTCTCTATAACATAAGAGGTGGGTGGGAACTTTACTGTCAATGTGTTGACTTCTAGGTGTTGCTTGACTCCAGCTGCCATCATCCCTGGTGGGGTGGTTAAGAGTTAGCAAGGTAAAAATGATAAAGGACACCTGGGCTGCTAGGTCCAGTCAAATGCGACTTTGGGGTTGCGGTACTCAGACAGCTTTCCGGGTCATGTGGCCAGCATGACTAAACCGCTTCTGGCACAACAGAACACCGTGACGGAAACCAGAGCGCATGGAACTGCCGTTTACCTTCCCGCCACATTGGTACCTATTTATCTACTTGCACTGGCGTGCTTTTGACCTGCTAGGTTGTCAGGAGCTGGAATAGAGCAACGGGGATTCACTCTGTCACAGGGATTTGAACCACCAACCTTCCAATCGGCAAGCCCAAGAGGCTCAGTGGTTTAGAGCACAGCACCACCCGCATCCCTTAGGAGTTAGCACCACATTGGGTGCCCTTACCCTTCTGCATCAGACCAAGGATTAATTTCATTCAACATTCTGTTTTTCTAACAGTGACCAGTTCTTCTGGAAGGTCCATAAAGGCAGGGTTGAGAGGCAACTGTCCCTGCGCCTGATTAACATAAGAACATAAGAGCCTACTAGATCAGGCGAATGGCCCATCAAGATCAGCATGCTGTTCTCACAACAGCCTGCCAAATGCCTGTGGGAGGCCCACAAGCAGAAGCCAAGCACTAGAGTGCTCTCTTCTGCTGCAGTTTCCAGAAACTGGTATTCAGATGCATTACTGCCTCTGCTCATGGAGACAGAGCATAGCCCTCAAGGCTAGTAGTCTTCAGTAACCAAATCCTCCATGGGTGTCAGGCTTCGGGGAATCGGCTCCCCCCCCCCCCGTGGCAATAGATAAGAAGATCAAATGAAAGAAATGCCTTACCAGTTAGAATCTTTAATAACCACAGCGAGAGAACAAAGAACACATCTCCTAGAAATGGCGGTGCTCCCAATTAAGGGACACTCCCCCCTCCATCCCTATTAACCTATGTCACTCCTACGTCTTGTAATCTGAGTTTGTAGCCTCTGCGCTTTCTGTTCTAACTCTTTCAGAGCTTTCCGTGACTTTGGAGATGGGGGGTGAATGCTGTCTAGAGACTGTGAATCTGCTAACTCTCTCTCTCTTCCAGTGATTTCTTCTGCTAGCTGTTCCCCATCCAGTATTTCCCAGCTTCTGCCTTCTGAACTATGCCCCTCTGCAAACTACTGTTCCAAATCTATACTGTCCTCCTGCTCCTGAGAAGATTCAGGATCGGGATCAGGGGGAGGGGGTGGCTCCCACCATTCTTCCAATTTGCAGCCCTCCGCAGCACGGTCCCTGACAATGGGTCTGTCTAATCCTCTCTTAAAGGCATCAGGTTGGTAGCCAACTGCCTTATGCAGGCATAGGAGCCACCTCCTAGGGGCTGAGGTCCCTTTGCTGTCCCCAATAAAATATTTGAGGCGGCTGCCCCCCAAAAAACATGAAGTGTGTGACCATGTCGTGTGACTGATTATGCAGTGCAGGGATTACCTGTGTGTCCCCCCCCCATATTTTATTCAAGTTGGCACCCCTGTCTTTAGGAATGACTTCCATAAGTATGCAGTGAGTAAATGAGTACTTTATTGTATCTCTTTTACCTCTTGTGGAGTTTGGATTTGATATCCCGCTTTATCACTACCCGAGGGAGTCTCAAAGCAGCTAACATTCTCCTTTCCCTTCCTCCCCCACAACAAACACTCTGTGAGGTGAGTGGGGCTGAGAGACTTCAGAGAAGTATGACTATCACAAGGTCACCCAGCAGCTGCATGTGGAGGAGCGGAGAAGCGAACCCGGTTCACCAGATTACGAGTCTACCGCTCTTAACCACTACACCACACTGGCTCTCTTCTGTCACAACTGGAGCACATATGTAGCCAGTCTATGTGAGGGTAGCTGAAGTCACCCATAACTACATCATTTCATTCTGGGAATGATTCCTCAATGTCATTCTTCATCTCAAGATCTCCCCCAGCATTTTGATCAGATTGACGATAGCACAACCCCAGTAGTAAATTACTCTCGAGTTATGCACACCTCATTGACAGGACCTGAAGATGATACATCAGGTATTCACAAGTTCACTGTCTCTGGATATGGTAATTCTGACATCCCGGTCCACTGATGAAATGAGATATATTGACTATTTTATATATATAGCCTGCTCTGTTATAAAGTTTAAAAAGAAAAGAGAGACCCAGGGGTTTAAAGAGCTCTCAATATCTAATCAGTTCCAATCCTTGACAGTTGTAGAAAAGCTGGTAATTGATTGCAGCCCATTAGCTGCATATAAGGTTAGTAAAGCTAAAACAAAATATTAGATACTAATCTAAAAAGAGAATTATTATTATTTTTAAGAGAAAGATTTTTACTTAGCTGGAAACAAAAATGTTATACACTATCTCAGGCTCAACATAATGTCATGATCTTATTAACCAATATGGAAAATTAAACATAGCGTTTTCTGGAAGAATCTCCACTGTAAAGATGGCAGCATTAATGAGATTTTGTGGGCATTTTGCAGTTTTTCAAATGGTTTCCCCTTAAAATTCAGCAAGAAGGAGGAGGAGGAGGCTCTGAATATTACTTTTCTTATTAATTAAGGAAATACACTCTTGTGAACTGGATTGATTTGATCATGCTTTATGGAGTGGGGTACATTAAAAGCCCATCAACAAAATGGCATTTATTGCCCCAAACCTTGTTCCACTGACGTATACCAAATAGTACAAATTGTCTAGCCCCTGCAGGTGATTTCTCTAGACCAGACGGATCAACAGATGCCAGCTAAACAGGTAAAAAGAGGCAATCGGGATTCTAGCCGTGCCCATTAGGACATGGTAATAATTTCCACTGAATAAGCAATAATCCTCTGGCTAGGAACAATCCAGGCAGGGAGTGAGCAAGAAAGCAGGTGGATTTGTCTTAATTGTGTTGGGAGAAATCAGCGAAGTTCATTCCAGCCAAAGAAGATTATCCCGTTCAGGAGGGGGAGGTGGTGAGTTTCACCTGCATGTTTTCATTACAAGCTAGCACGGCAGAAGAAACCGCTCCACGGAGCTGGGCTTCTGATCTCTTCGCAGTGAACGAGCATGCAGGTGGGTGATGCATATGGATGAGAACATAATTAGGAATGGTAAGACCTAGAAGGATTTCAAGCTCCCGTAGCAATTTCCAAATTACAAATGGTTTTAAATAGCCTTCCTATGAGCAAAGGAGCTGCTATTTGGAAGAGGAGAAGCTCAAACCACAAGGTATGGAAGGACAGTGCCTGGCATCATCTCCAATGATGTCACAAGAGCATCTTCTCATTGCCTAGGTCCATCCCAACTCCCTAAAGTCATATCAGCCTTGGAGGATTCATTCTGGAGGTCTGTTCTTAATCTGAAACTGTTCTTAACCCGAGGTACCACTTTAGCTAATGGGGCCTCCCACTGCCGCCGCACCGCCACCGCACAATTTCTGTTCTCATCCTGAAGCAAAGTTCTTAACCCGAGGTACTATTTCTGGGTTAGCGGAGTCTGTAACCGGAAGCGTCTGTAACCTGAAGCATCTGTAACCCGAGGTACCACTGTATTCATTTATTTGATTTATACCACACCTTTCCTCTAAGGAGATCTAGGTGACGTACATGGTTTCCCAGTCCCTATTTTATCTTCACAACAACCATGTGAGGTAGGTTAGGCAAAGATGATGATGATGATGATGATGATGATGATGATGATGATGATGATAATGATGATGATGATGATAATGATGATGATGATGATTACCCTGCCCATCTGGCTGGGTTGCCCCAGCCACTCTGGGAGGCTTCCAACACACATAAAAACATAATATAGCATCAAACATTAACAACTTCCTGGTACAGGACTCCCTTCAGATGTGTAGTTCTTTATCTCCTTGACATTTGATGGGAGTGTGTTCCACAGGGAGAGCACCTGCTGGAGAGCATATAAATCCCCAAGGCATGTCCAGCGACGTCACAGGACCTGAAGTTCTGTTAATAGGCCTACTTAGCCATAGATTTTTATGGACTGCGAGCTACTCTGGGCAAATGTATTTGGTAAATATGTGTGGTAATTACACAGAATATTATTCTCTGCAGAGATGCACTAGGGAGGATGATTTGCATTAGAAATGTGGGCTATTCATGTAAATGACTGTGTTATTTGTTTACAAAAACAGATTAAGACTTGTCTAAAGACCTAGAAGTGAGCCATATGTAAAAGCACAGAGACAGCCTCTCGCATCTTCAATGTGCTCTGCATGCCTTTTTCTAATTAAGCTGTGCGTATATGGATGGAGGAAAAGGGGGGGGGAACTGGCCCATTGTCTCTTCAATTTGCATATTGCTAATTATGGACATTTGGAGAAGCTCTGCACTTCTGATGCTAGCTGCAGCTCTCCAACTTCCCTTGTAGCTTCCCTCTTGCAAAAGATGATCTCCAATGAATTTATCCAATGAATTTTTAAATCCCCCAAAGTAGAACAGAGTGGTCCATCTTGTCTCACGGGATATAAGCACCATTTCCTGGTTCTGTGCCTGCTTAGCTGTTGTTGTTTTAAACTAGCCCCTTTACCACCTTCACTGGCTATATACCACAGGTGGGCGAAAGAGTGTTAGATCCAATGGAGGCCAGCCTGTTAGGAACAAATCTTTGTCCATCCTCTGTGTCTCCTCCCCTCAGCCTTCTCTCCTCCGGAGTACACAAACCCAGCTTCTATTCCATGATTCTGACCATCCTTCATTGCCCTTTGTAGAATACCTTCATAGGAACTGAAGTGTAGGTGGGTTCACATGAGGCAAGACACAGTGATAACAGCAAGAACTTTTATTGAACTAACAGAACTGGACAACAGGGTCAAAGCAACTGCTTATATACTTTTCTGCAGGCCTGGGCCACTCCCACTCCCAACGTGATTGGCTGTCTAAACTTCCAAGCTGTGGATTATAACTCAGAATTTAAGGGCCAATGGCAGAGGCCCAAATCCTGAAATATTCTGCAATTGGATATCAGGTATCGAATCAGAACACAGGGGCTCAGAATCCTTAGCTCAGGCAAACACAGACTACTGAATACAGGAACTGCTTTATACCAAGTGATTATTTTGCCCATCTACCCCAGTATTGTCTGTTCTGACAGGCAGTGAATTTCCAGAGGCTTGCTAATGACCTGCTATCTAGTTCAAAGAGATGAAGCAGTTACATTTTTCAAGCAACGTGAGACGAAAAATAAACCAAGCATGTAAATTTTGCCACATTTCAGACTCAGAGCCACAGCAAATTCTTGGTAACGAGTGCAAAAACTGCATATAAGGAAAGAGAACTCATTTTCCAACAGTTCTTTTCAGGAAGATGCTTATTATCAGTCCTAGAATTAATGAGATGCTGGAAGCGTCTTCTTCCTTACCTCACAGCCCTACTGAGGCAAAGGGAACTCTGGTTTTGAAGGCCTTGGTCTGTTTTACTGTGGGCGACATCAATATTTTGGGAAGGTAGATTTAAGGGTCAGTTTCTAAAAGCAGGTTCTCATGAAGCTGAGGGCTGAATTTAACAGCTGAGCTGCAAAATCATCGCAGAAGGATTTTAGTGAAGGTTGCATCTTTTATGTGTCTGATGCAGCGTCCAGCATCTCAATGATCTCAACTTTTAATTTTAAGATTTATTAGCGGTCCTAATAGGCTATCACAATTATGGAAGAGAGAGAAAAATGAAATGATTAGATTTTCATATCAACACTTAAAAAAAAGAGAAGTGTAATAAATTACTTAATAAAGAACATTAAAAAAAACCAGTTGGTAACACACACATTGGCTCAAGAAGGTAATGAATGTTTCCCATTGCCTCAGAAAGTCATTAATTATAATTTCTTCACAGTACAGTCTTTTTTGCTGCAGATCATTTTTTAATAGCAATACTTCTGTGGGTATAGGTTATTTGTTGCTCTTTCTACGTGCTTTCTGATTATAACCCAGTGACAGAATATTCAATGTGCATTCCAGATCCTTAGTCTTGATTAGGTGTGCAATCCTATACTCAATTACCTAGAAGTAAGCCCTAGTAAACTCAAATGGACTTTCCCCTAGTAGACATGTATAGGATTCCGCTCTCTATCTTTCAACTATTGTTGAAAGTAATAGTAGCAGTGTAAGACAAACACAACCCATTGCACCTGCCATCATTTTCAATACAACCCCCAAATATGGAACTGTGTGGCATAGTCACCAAGAATGGAAATAAGAAGAGCAATCCAACAAAGGGGAAGGAGGAATTGAAGACCAACAAACTACCAGATCCAAAACTGCTGGGCTCATGCTGCCAGGACAGAAGGAGGGGGTGTTTTCCCCTTAGTACTGGTCCTCTGTTGGCTTTGCTTGGATTTTACCATTTCCCCCCTGATCCCAATAAGAGGGGAAACAAGTATGCCAGCTTCAGGGCTGATGTATTTCCACCCATCCACCACATCCCAGGGGAACACGACAGGCTAAATCCCATAGGTCCTTTGCACTGTTGCAACATCAATGGCAGAGGAGGGATGCCGGCAGAAGTTTCTACAGCTGCAAGGAGGATGCCTCCATGCAGATGTTTTCTTTTCAGCTTTGGCGAGGGAAATCTGCGCTGTCGTAGGGTTCCAAGAATGCCTCTGCAGGAACCATAGATTGCAATCACATTTTCCCCACCCACCATCACTTTCCTTCATTTTCAGTATGCAATGCTTCTCTTCTCTGATTTGCCTAAGGCTTGCAAGAGTTAAACACCCCCTGAGACATACCTTTTAAATATATTTGTTGCCATTGTAACTTACTTTTCTGTATTTTACAGCAAATATAATCTGAAAAACTGTAGTGCCATATGAATACCCACTGGGGCACAATTACTTGACCACTTATATCATTTGCCCATCTTTTTTTTTTTAATCCCCTCACCCCTTCCCATTAAACGAAATAGCTTTATTGAACTCAGAGCAGCATTTCAAAGTTGTTCAAAGGGTGTCAGGTCTCCTGAAACACATCCTTGCCTACTCAGTGCACTCAGAAAATGCCTAATTAGCAGAAGCTGATAAAATGCTGGTTGCACATTCATGCTAGCATTCATAATGTGTCACTGTTGCTTATGAAATTTGCCTTTTATAATTTATAATTTTTATCTTTAACTTGTCTATTTCTTGCGACTACTGAGAAAAGATGGACCCCAGTTGTTTCTTGGCATCTCAGAGTCTAGATCAGGATTGAAAGAGCAAACATTAATGGTCAGAGGCTTCAGTACCTTGGACAGATCTCTGTACTTTTCCCATGGCAAATACTACGCTTCCTGACAGAGGTTTCCATCTTCCTGCATTTTAGGATCCTACAAATGGATGGATGAACGGATAGATTCTCCCTCAGTTTTGGAAGCAAGTAAATTTTGCAAATAAGAATACTTCTGCATGATGCTTTATACTGACAGAATTTCCTTCTAATAGAATTTGGGTTGTGCTGGTACAGAATTCATGTTGTCCCATCCCCCCCCCCCCCCGTGTACATGGACTTGGCCGTAGGCTGTAAGCTTCTAATAGGAACTAAGGTGTATTGCTACTTCCTGTGAAGGATCCTTCCACACTGGATGAACAACAATAATCCATTCTACCAATGATCCCAAACATCTCTCAAATTCCTTGGAATTGTGTTGCTTCTTAAATGGGGCTCCATCCTGTCACTTTAAAATACATGGATCCAAAATGAACATAGAAGTCCCAGCTTCCCCCACAACCTCACTTCTACGATGGTGCCTTCAACAGCCTCTTCTTGTCCAACTTGTATTGTGGGACGAAGTGTCCTGTTTGTCCTGAATCTAATGCACATCAAATTTTTTTCAGGTAAGATGTCAGACCTTTGGTTTTTCCCTTATGGCATCCAGTTTGTTTGTAAATGAAACTTTAATGTGGGTGATGAAAATGGGGATCTGCTAAAATTTGATATTGCCACACATACCCCCATCCCAAAAAAAGCAGGTATATTCTCAAAGGTGTTGTGACCCATGCATTGGCTGCAATTGTGCTTGGTTTTGAAGCTGCAACTAGGATGCTGCAGGTAGACTACTGAGTGGTGCCATCTAGTCATGCATATATGGCACTTTATATGTCATATAATGCTGGTGGTGCTGTGGTCTAAACCACTGAGCCTCTTGGACTTGCCAATCAGAAGGCGGGCGGTTCGAATCCTTGTGATGGGGTGAGCTCCTGTTGCTCTGTCCCAGCTCCTGCCAACCTAGCAGTTTGAAAGCATGCCAGTGCAAGTAGATAAACAGGTACCACTGCGGCAGGAAGGTAAATGGCCTTTCTGTGTGGTCTGGTTTCTGTCACAGTGTTTTTTGTTTTTTTTTTTAATAATTTTTATTAAAGGTTTTTATAACAACAACAAACATATAACAAATACATAAACAGACAAAAACAAAAACAAAACAAAAAACATGTACCATTTCATATCTTACTTTCTTATACCTTTCTTCCCCGACTTCCTCATGCCTCCCTTTTCTGTATTCCAAATTCTTATCAATTACTCAGCAAATCTTCCCTTATTTTAATTTGAATTTAATCTAATCTTCCTTATTCTCCTTGTCTTAACCCTTGCTAATAGTAACCATTTACTTTCCAGTCCAACATCATTTTAACTTTCGTTAATTTTATAATATTTCTTTAAATAGTCCTTAAACTTTTTCCATTCTTCTTGCGCTGCTTCTCTTCCCTGGTTTCGGATTCTGCTCGTCATTTCTGCCAAGCCCATGTAGTCTATCACCTTCATCTGCCATTCTTCCAGTGTGGGTAGTTCTTGTGTCTTCCAGTACTTCGCAATAAGTATTCTAGCTGCTGTTGTAGCGTACAAAAAGAAGGTTATATCCATCTTTAACACCCCCTGTCCGACAATGCCCAAGAGAAAGGCCTCTGGTTTCTTAGGGAAAGTATATTTAAATACCTTTTTAAGTTCATTATAGATCATTTCCCAGAATGCCTTAATCTTCGGGCACGTCCACCAAAGGTGAAAGAATGTACCCTCCTTTTCTTTACATTTCCAACATTTATTATCAGGCAAGTGGTAAATCTTTGCAAGCTTGACTGGGGTTATGTACCACCTATATATCATTTTCATAATGTTTTCTCTTAGAGCATTACATGCCGTAAATTTCATCCCGGTGGTCCACAACTTTTCCCAATCAGCAAACAAAATATTATGACCAATGTCCTGAGCCCATTTAATCATAGCTGATTTAACCGTTTCATCTTGTGTATTCCATTTCAGCAGCAAATTGTACATTTTTGACAAATTCTTAGTACTGGATTCTAACAATTCTGTCTCCAATTTTGATTTTTCCACCTGGAAGCCAATTTTACTGTCCAATTTATACGCTTCATTTATTTGATGATAGTGCAGCCAATCTCTCACCTTCCCTTTTAATTTCTCAAAACTCTGCAATCTCAATTTGTCCCCTTCCTTTTCCAAAATTTCCCAGTATCTTGGCCACTTCAACTCCATGTTTAACTTTTTAACTGCCTTAGCTTCCATTGGCGACAGCCACCTTGGAGTTTTATTTTCCAGCAAATCTTTATATCTGATCCAAACATTTAATAGTGCTTTTCTGACAATATGGTTTTTGAAACTTTTGTGTGCTTTAACCTTGTCATACCACAAATATGCATGCCACCCAAAAATGTTATTAAAACCTTCCAAATCCAAAATGTCTGTGTTTTCAAGAAGCAGCCATTCTTTCAGCCAGCAGAAAGCTGCCGCTTCATAGTAGAGTTTAAAGTCTGGCAGGGCAAACCCCCCTCTTTCCTTTGAATCCGTTAATATCTTAAATTTAATTCTGGGCCTCTTGCCCTGCCAGACAAATTTAGATATATCTTTTTGCCACTTCTTGAAACAGTCCATTTTTTCCATTATTTGCAATGCTTGGAACAAAAACAACATTCTTGGCAATACATTCATTTTTATAACTGCAATTCGACCTAACAAGGAAAGCTTTAAGTTTGACCAAATCTCTAAATCTTTTTTCACTTCTGTCCAAGTTTTTTCATAATTGTCTTTAAATAGGTTCACATTCTTAGCTGTCATGTTTATACCCAAATATTTCACTTTTTTAACCACGGTCAACCCTGTCTCATTCTGAAACCTTTCTTTTTCAATCTGTGTTAAATTTTTCTCTAATACCTTTGTCTTTAACTTATTCAATTTAAATCCTGCCAATTGACCAAACTCTTGGATTATTTCCAAAACTCTTTTCGTACTAGCTTCTGGCTCTTGCAATGTAAGTACTAAGTCATCTGCAAATGCTCTCAATTTGTATTGTTTAGCTCCGACCTGAATCCCTTTAACCAACTGGTCTCTCCTAATCATATTAAGCAAAACCTCCAGGACCGATATAAAAAGTAGTGGGGATATAGGGCACCCCTGACGTGTCCCTTTTTCAATCTTGAACTCTTCTGTAACCACATTATTTACAATTAATTTTGCTTTCTGTTCAGAATATATTGCGCCTATACCATTCTCGAACCCTTGGCCTACCCCCATCCCCCGGAAGTTCTTCAGCATAAAACTCCAAGAAATGTTGTCAAAGGCTTTCTCGGCATCCACAAATATCAAAACAGCCTTAGTGTTTATATTCACTTCCAACTTTTCCAAAATGTCAATTATATTCCTTACATTATCCGACAAATGCCTTTTCGGGAGAAAGCCCGCTTGGTCCCCATGAATCTCCTCCATCAAAACTCTTTTCAATCTTTTTGCTAAAATATCAGCAAAAATTTTGTAATCCACATTTAGTAACGAGATGGGTCGGTAGTTTTTAAGTTGGGTCTTTTCAGTCTCTGTCTTTGGTATAAGTGTAATGTAGGCCTCTCTCCACGTATCGGGTGCCCTTCTCCCCTCCATAATCTCATTACAGACTTCCTTCAAAGGTTGTATCAATCCTTCCTTCAAAACTTTGTAGTATTTGGAAGTCAGTCCATCCGGCCCGGGGGATTTGCCCAACGCCATGCCTTGAATGGCATCTTCTATTTCTTGTGCTGATATCTCCTGGTTCAAAATTGACTTACTTTCCTGAGAAACCTTTTTCAGCCCATTTTTCTCGAGGAATTGTTGTATATCCATTTCTTTCTGCGGCCCTTGTGTATAAAGTTGTCTAAAGTAGTTCTGAAAGCAATTCCTGATTTCCGCTGGGTTACTTATGTTCTTTCCTTCCACTTCTATATTTGTTACCGTGTTGAGTTTTTGTCTCTTCTTTATTTGCCAGGCCAATAGCTTGCCACATTTATCAGCAGATTCAAAGGTCTTTTGTCTCATTTGCCTAATTTTCCACTCTAATTCTTGATTTGTCAGCTCAATATATTGTGTTTGATGAAATTTAATCTCTCTTAAAATCTCTTGCGATTTCGGCTTCAATCTTAACTTCTTTTCCCCTTCTTTTATCTTTTCCAAGATTTTTTCCTTCCTCTCATTTTGCTTTCTCTTCTTTAATGTATTTTGTTGTATCAAAAACCCTCTCATCACGGCTTTACTTGCGTCCCATATTATTCTTTTTTCTACTTTAGTCCTCAAGTTAATTTCAAAGTAGTCTTTCAAAGTTTTTTGGGCCTTCTTGCAAATCTCCTCGTCTCTGAATAAGTTGTCATTCATTCTCCATCTGAAAGAACCAGTTGTTGTTTGCTTCATCACCATCTTTACTGCATTATGGTCGGAGAAGGTTTTTGGGCAGATTTCCACTTTCTTTATATTCGGCGCCATACTGCTAGTCACCCAGATTTGGTCAATCCTTGTCCATGTCATTTTGGCTTCAGAAAAGAAGGTTCCCTCTCTTTCTAATGGGTGTTTTGTTCTCCAAATGTCAATCAAGTCCATATTGTCAGTCTTCTCAAAAAAGGTTTTTGGTAGTCTGCCATCCTTGGTGACTACCTGTCTCTGTGCCTTGTCTATATTTGTAGATACCACTCCATTCATATCTCCCATCAAAATTAAGTTGTAATCCATATGGTCCATCAGAATTTCATGCAACTTCTTAAAAAATTCAGCTTTCCCTTCATTTGGTGCATAGATTCCCACTATCAGGTACTTTTCTCCTTGGGATTGAATTTCAATTGCCAAATATCTTCCTTGGTCATCTTTAAAGATTTGTTTCGGTTGCAACTTTTCCTTTGCATAGATCACCACTCCTCTTTTTTTTACTCTGTCTGAAGATATAAATTCTTGTCCCAATCTTTTATTTATTAATAATTTTCTATGTGCTCTTGTCACATGGGTCTCTTGTAAACAAATCAAGTCCAATTGGTCTTTCTTTAAAGCGTGGAATATATTTTTTCTCTTTCTGGGAATGTTCAAACCGTTACAATTCCAGGTTAGAAGTTGCAGAGCCATGATGGGATTATTTACCCCTTCCTCCTACAGCTCCCAGTTTTTGTTCCTCGTTTGTCGGTGGTTCCGTGTCCGTATCCAATGACGGATGCCCTTGTCCTGGAAATGTCTCTTTCTGTAGGTCTTCTTCGTGTTCTCCCAAGAACTTGTCTTTATCACTCACTGTCTTTATTCTTCTTTTCTTGCCCTTGTATTTAAAAGACAAGCCTTGGGGAAACTCCCACCTGAATGGTATGTAGTTCTTTTTCAGCAGTATCACCAAGTCCTTGTAGAATCCTCTTGCGTCCAAAATACTTTTAGGAATGTCTTTAAAAATCTCAATATGAAAATCTTCAATTCGAAGGGTTGTTTGGTAATGCAGGTTCAATATTTTGTCTCGCTCCTCCTTTGATCTTAGAGTTATTAAACAGTCTCTGGGTCTGTTCTTCCTCTGCCTTGCTCCCAGTCTAAATGCACTTTCTATCTTAAATTCCTCTTTATCCAACTCCTGCTTCCAAAAGTCAGAAAATTCTTTTGTCAAGTAGTCCACCAGGTTATCTCCTTCCTTTTCCGGCACAAGTCTGATCCTTAGGTTCCTCTCCTTACGTTGCATATCCTGCATAGAGAGTGCCAGCTCATACTCATCTAGTTTCTTGTAGACTGGTGGAAACTTTTCCTCGGCAGCAGTTGCAATTTCTTTAGCTTCCTCAGCTATCTTTCGTGTTGTAGATGAATCTTCCAGTAATTTCCCAATTGCTTCTGCATTTGAGTTCACTTTGTTCCCAAGGTCAGTTATACTTTTTGTATTTAAATCAATTTTCCCAGAGATTTCTTCAATTTTCTTATTTGTTTCAGCAATTTGTACTTTAGTTTCTACGCCTTGCTTTTTTAGTTCCTCCAATGAGTCATTTATCTTCTCCAAAACCTTAGCAAATGATTCTTCTGAAGACATTGTCTTCACTTTTGCCTTTGAGACAGCTGTAGTTCCAGAGGCCCCTGTTACAGAAGCCCTTCTTTGCTTGGAAAAATCCACTTTGTATTGTCTGCCAGATCTCAAGGTTGCTTCTTGTGAATCCTCTTTCTCTTTACCATCTGCCATAACAAAATCTCTTAATCAAGGTCATTCCCACACTCTTAGGCTGTCAGACAAAGTTCTCAGATTTTAAACTCCACTTGTTGCTGAAACAATTTATAAATCCTCTAGAGGGCGTAAAGTCAGTTTTTTACTTTCTAGTTAGTCCCACACTCTCCAGAAAATTAAACAAAGGTCCTTCTAGTCCCTTTCAATTATTCTTTTCTCTTTCTGAAGGTTTCAAATCAATAATGTCCTGCAAGTATCTTTACTGTGCAACAAAATACATGTTTCAAGTTGAGAGTAACCAAAGTCAGTCAGAGATACTTTTTTACCTTCTTGTAGCAACAGTCCTTAGCCAGTGCTTTTTCTCCGGCAGTCCGATCCCCAGGTGAAAGAGCAGCGGTAAATAACTCAATTTCTTTTAAATTGGCAGGAAAATACTTTAAATTCTTCTCCCCCCCCCCCCCTGCCTTCGGGGAGGGAGTTCTTTGCTTGGTGTTGAATTTCTTAGTTCCCGCAACTCTCCTTTCATACGGTTACAGCTTAAATGCCTTTCGCTTTGATCTTGCTGCAGAACGGAAAGCAGACTTCCTTTTTGGTGCTTGTCCGTCTCGGTGCCCAATTTCTTAAATTTTGATGTCCAGTTTAATTTTAGAAGTCAATCCTACTCACGGATAGTTGTTCTTTTTAGTCCAAATTCACCGGAAGAAATCAGCGCTCTCCGCTAATGGCGACGCGGCTTCGCTTCGCAGGCTGGGTGAAAGCGACTCTCAGCACCGCTCCATATACCCTCCGCTGATCCGCAGCCTTTAAAAAGGCTATTTCACAGCGTCGGGGGGGCGCAAAGGTGCCCACCGAGTCTCCAGTTCACAGGCTACGCGCCTGTGATTTTTGAGGGTCCCCGCTCCGCCGTAGCTGGCAGGACCCAAACCTACGAAGCAGATCTCTCCCGGAGCTCCGGGAGAAATCCGCCATTAAGCGCTGGCGCTAACCGGAAGTCTCTGTCACAGTGTTTTGTTGCACCAGAAGCTGTTTAGTCATGCTGGCCACATGACCCGGAAAGCTGTCTGTGGACAAATGCCGCCTCCCTCGGCCTAAAAAGCAAGATGAGCACCGCACCCCATCGTCACCTTTAACTGGACTTCACCATCCAGGGGTCCTTTACCTTTTATTTTTATTTTTTTTTTTTACTTTATATGCTTAAAGATCAGCACTGGCTGCTTATTTCTACCAAGCCAAGTTCAAGGTTCTACTGCTGATGTATAAAATTCTAAACCACTTGGAACCAAGACACCTAGCAACCCGCGTCCCCTACAACAGGACAAAGGAGAGGGGGCAGGGTTTCTGTTGAGGCAGGTGATTAGCTGTGGGAGGAGCTTATCAGAGTTTGCAGGGCAGCGGCGCGCGCCTAGCGGCGTGCGCAGTTTGATCCATCTTTTAGGTTTAGGGGAGCTAGTCTCAAACGTTTGTTGGGGGAGACCTAGGTTTTTTGGGGGGGATTTATTTGTCCTGTCTTCACGCTTTTTATGATGGAGGACCGCTGTAGTCACCCCCAACGACACGTTCTCAAGATGGAGGGTGAGGGAACAGCTGCAGTCGCCTGCGGTTCCTGCGCAATGTTTGCCATCTTGCCAAAGGTTGCAGGCAGCTTTACCTGCAGCAATTGCATGTTGATTGCCCTCTTACAAGACAAAGTCCAGCAACTGGAGGAACGTGTAGCTACGCTCCAAAGAATTAGAGAGCTGGAGCTCTTCTTGGAAGCAACAGAGCACACCGTCTCCACCAAGGAGGAGACAGGGGACTCCCCTGAGAAGGAGGCTAGTTCACCAACACAGGAGCCAGATATATGGAGAAACGTGACTCAAAGAAGTAGGAGGCCCAGGGTTCGCTCTGATTGTTTAGAAATACACAATCGCTTTGAGGTCCTCTCCCCTAGCATGGAAGACAAAGAGCAGACTCCATTTGAGGATCTCTCCCTCATTACAGTCGATCAGGTATATGAAGACGAGCAGCAAAGTCAGTCCTCAGGGAATGTGCAGGCGACCTTGGAACGGACAGCTCATGGAAGAACCCCGACCAGACCTAAGAGGAGGCATGTAGTGGTGATAGGGGATTCCCTACTGAGGGGAACAGAAGCAGTGATCTGTGGGTCTGACAAGATGTCTCGGGAAGTGTGCTGTCTCCCCAGGGCTAAGATCCAAGATGTAACTGAACGACTGCTAGGAATCATAAAACCCACTGACAAATACCCCTTCCTCTTGGTTCATGTCCAATGACACTGCAAGCAATAGCCTCCAGAAGATCAAAAGAGATTACGAGGCTCTGGGCAGGAAATTGAAGCAATTAAATGCACAAATTGTCATCTCATCTGTCCTCCCAGTTGAACGACGTGGCCCAGGGAGAGAGGGAAAAATAGTGGAAGTGAACAGCTGGCTTCGCAAATGGTGTAAACAGGAACGGTTTGGATTCTTAGATCACGGACTGCAGTTTCTTGAAGATGGACTTCTGGCAAGCGATGGGCTGCACCTCACAACGGTTGGGAGGAATGTTTTTGCCAAAAATCTCAGAAACCTCATCAAAAAAAAAAATGAGAGGCACAAATACAAGATGGGTGACACCTGGCTTGAGAGCAGTACATGTGAAAAGGATCTAGGAGTCTTGGTTGACCACAAACTTGACATGAGCCAACAGTGTGACGCGGCAGCTAAAAAAGCCAATGCAATTCTGGGCTACATCAATAGGAGTATAGCATCTAGATCAAGGGAAGTAATAGTGCCACTGTATTCTGCTCTGGTCAGACCTCACCTGGAGTACTGTGTCCAGTTCTGGGCACCACAGTTCAAGAAGGACACTGACAAACTGGAACGTGTCCAGAGGAGGGCAACCAAAATGGTCAAAGGCCTGGAAACGATGCCCTATGAGGAACGGCTAAGGGAGCTGGGCATGTTTAGCCTGGAGAAGAGGAGGTTAAGGGGTGATATGATAGCCATGTTCAAATATATAAAAGGATGTCACATAGAGGAGGGAGAAAGGTTGTTTTCTGCTGCTCCAGAGAAGCGGACACGGAGCAATGGATCCAAACTACAAGAAAGAAGATTCCACCTAAACATTAGGAAGAACTTCCTGACAGTAAGAGCTGTTCGACAGTGGAATTTGCTGCCAAGGAGTGTGGTGGAGTCTCCTTCTTTGGAGGTCTTTAAGCAGAGGCTTGACAACCATATGTCAGGAGTGCTCTGATGGTGTTTCCTGCTTGGCAGGGGGTTGGACTCGATGGCCCTTGTGGTCTCTTCCAACTCTATGATTCTATGATTCTATGATTCTATGAAATCAGCTGAAGTGATCTTCAGAAGAGACTCTGCCTGTTGTCATCTAGAAACATCACAGGAAAAAGGGGTCCCCCCCCAAAAAAGAGGTTAGGCATGCTTCATTGGTTAGATATTTTAAATGTCCTGCACAAACCCATAGCAACAAAGGAAGCTGCCTTATATTGAGTCAGACCATTGGTATATCTGGCTTAGTATTGTCTACATCGATTGGCAGTGACTCTCAAGGGCTTCAGACTGATGCTCTGCCACCTTGCACCTTCTGCTCTTTGTTCAGGGTGATAAAGTTCGGTTATTAATTGTACTGTTTCGAATGGTGGACCTTCCTAAAGTATTTTGATTATGACTTGTAATACTTTATTATACTTTAGCTGCATTCACACAGCAGTTTACTGCATTTCCCCATTTCTCTAACTTCCACAATATATTTCAGCTTTTACACCAGGTAAAAGCCACTTCTGGAAAACAAGTGGAATATAGTGCTTATTTAGCACTCATTTCCATATTATTTGATTCCGGGGTGGGGGTGGGGGTGGGAATCCATTTGCAACCTCCGGAAAATCCGGAAAATTACAGGAGTAAAGTGATGGGAATTGGGGCCATATACCAGCATGCAGTTATCTCCTGCGGTTTTCATGAGGGAATGGTGCGGGAACAGAGAGGCATGGGTGTGTGGAAAAGGTGAGGAAGTATCCATGGTGTGCAATGATGTGTGTTGCTGTATCACACCACACCCTCACCGGTGTGAGAAAATTTAGCGCCACACGATGGTGTAAGGGTCGAAAAGCCGCAAGTCCACAACAGGTATTGTAGCGTGAAAGTGAAAGTAGAAAATGTGGCAAAAGCACTGGAATTAAAATCAGGGAAACGAATGCAATTTTCTCCACATCTGAATGTGCCTTTTTAGCAAACAGCTTAATGGTTTTTGCCAAAAAAATGCAATATATAAATCACCTAAATAAATAAATAGGTAGCTAACGACAGTATTAGGTATCTCAAAACATAGCAACAGTCAAATGACAATGCCGATAATATTAATAAATCTGGTTTTGAAAACAGCCAGCTGAACTAAGAGCATATTTATACAGACTGGTGATAACAAATCAGACGATGAGGGTCAAAGGCCTTTGTGAACAAAATGCCAAAATGTAGATGTTCATGTTGGCTTTAATTCAAATACTGCCCTTTAAAGTAGTTGCCATATTCTGCTCCCCACCCCACCCCCGCCCATATCATGCAGCTGCAGTTGCCTCATTGCCAGGCACAGGTTGTATCAGGGCTGTGCTTCACATTCCAACCAGCATTAATTTTTGGTAATGTATTTGCTGGATGCAGGCAGTTAATTTGTATTTTGCAGAAGCCCCCCCCCCTCCTCCGCTGCTGCTGCTCCCTGCTTTATCTGAGGAACGTCAGCGTCTTACATTACACAGGTGACCTGAGGAAAACAAAGATCTGCTGGGATTGGATGGGAATAGAATGGAGACATTCATTTCCTCAGCATTGGTGGTGTAACAAATCAATCTTGACTGTTCTGATAAATTGAACTTCAAGCTTGGCAAGGTTCCTTTTCAGGTGCAATCCAGTGTGAGACGCAGCAGGAAGCAAAAGCGGAGGGAGCCCGTCGTTTTCCAGCATCTCATTCTGCAAAAAGCTACTCGCTAGGAAAATCAGCCTTTCTCTAATCATGGCATATCTGGCAGGGTGGGGGCAGATATCTCTAACAGAAATACTTTATTGTCACTGTACCACTTGTTTACAGTGAGATTAAACGAGCCCCCCCCATCTCTCAGTCCTTGTTACACTCTGTGTGCTGTCATACGACCACCAATCCCGAACGTCAGCTGCAGTGTTGCTGTCTTCCATTCAGCAGCATCACGGCCCATGGGTAGAAACTGTTCTTAGTAATAATAATAATAATAATAATAATAATAATAATAATAATAAATTTTATTTATATCCTGCTTTCCCCAGCCAAAGCCGGGCTCAGAGCAGCTAACAACAGTAAATCCTTAATAAAATATATAAAAAAAGAAACAACAGTAAAAATAACACAGTTTACATAAAATCACAATCAGTTAATTGAAATACATTCTAAAATCAATTCATACTTTAACCTGTTGGTGTGGCTTATCATGCTTCTGTATCTCCTGCCCGAGGGCAGGAGATTAAAAAAGTGCTGGCCAGGGTGTGAGTCATCCCTGAGAATGTTCCTTGCTCTTCTGAGGCAACGGTCTCCTGCAATAACATCTAGCGGACTCAGGGGACAGCCCATGATATCGTGTGCTGTCTTCACCACCCTCTGTAGGGACTTTCTGTCCATGGCTGTTGAACCAGCATACCACACCGTAATACAGTATGAGAGAACACTTTCTATCGTGGACCGATAGAAGGAAATCATCAGTTGCTGTCTAACATTGTTCTTTCACAAAACCCTAAGGAAATGAAGTCTCTGTTGGGCCTTCCTAACTACCTGGGCTGTACTGACCTTCCAAGTAAGGTCTTCATTAAGATGGACTCCCAGGAATTTAAAAGAAGAGACTCTCTGCACACAGCCTCCCCCAATATACAATGGGACTAGCTCCCCTCTCTTCCTCCGAAAGTCCAACACCATCTCCTTTGTCTTGCCAATGTTTAGGTTCAGATTGTTCTCTGAGCACCATGTGGATACCTTTTGAACCTCCCCCCGTACACAGATTCATCTCCGCCTGTAATTAAACCCATTATGGTGGTGTCATCAGCAAACTTAATAATTGCAGTAGATGGGTCAGATGAAATGCAACCATATGTATACAACGAATACAGGTATGGACTTAGTACGCATCCCTGTTGAGTGCCAGTGCTAAGCTTCAGGGACGTAGATGTAACAGGCCCAATCCTCACTGGAAAGGACCCAGTCCAGAAGCTTGTCTGAATAAGCGCTAGTGACAAGAGCTGGGTTTTCTAAAAAGCCACTTTTAATTTATTCATTTTATTATTATTAATTGATCATCCCCTTTTCCAGCAAGGAGCATAAAGTGCATGGCTTTCTTCTTCCCCATTTTGGCACAACCATTCTGTGAGGCAGGTTAAGCTGAGACACAATGCCTGGCCCAATGTCACCCTGCGAGTTTCATAGCTGAATGGGGAATAGAACTCTGGTCTCCCAAGTCCTAGACCAGCACTTTAGGACCCGTGGCCCTCTAGATGTTGCTAGATTCCTATCATCCCTGACTCCTGGCCATACAAAGAACATCTGAATAAATAAATCCAATAGTTGTAGATCACTGAAGTTGCCGAAAAATCGACCTTATGCAAAAGGATATAAGAGCCTTCCAAATTCCATATGCATTTTATTATGCCTCCAGTTGTATTATACATACAAGATGAACTCTTTTGTATTCTGAGAACTTGGGGGCTAGATTCTTGAATTATTCCTGATTTCTATATTATTAATTGCCATATTGGTCTACCTTCTCTATTCATTGTGTTGTATGCTCTGTTTTCCACATTGTTCTTCTGTCTCCATGAAAGACTTCTCATCCAGGTCTCCAGCTACACAGTGATGTCTTTGTACTTCTTTCTGCTAATGCACCCAGTGAAAAGTGTGATGGTGTAGAAGTACCTCTCAATATAAATGAATGCATCCCCCCCCCCCCCGATAGATTGTGTGTTGTTTCCCACCATGCACACAGAAAACAGGAGTCATATCTTCAGAATCCTGGAAGTGTTTCTCTGCTAGATATATAAAATTTTCAAAAATGTCAAGGAAAGCACCATGGCAAGAACACTTTCCTTGCGATCCACAGAACAGAGTTTGCATTGTATGAGTTAAGGCATACAATGAGTTCACAAAGACCTCTTTTCACACATCTCAGTGCTACTTAGCGTTATAAAAACTTTATTGAATAATCAGCAGAGGATTCTTCAGGGTGCATGAATAGTCACACAATAATGCTGCAATTACACGTTGTTGTGTTAAAAGGAGGCAATGCACAAGCGTGTACAAAAATCAGATACATATGATTGGAGCACAATGGAACATATGTACTTGGCTATAGCCATTTCCATAGAATCAGAGACTCATATAAATTGTAGAGTTGGAAGGGACCACAAGGGTCATCTAGTCCAACCCCCTGCAATGCAGGAATCTTTCGCCCAACGTGGGGCTCAAACCCATGTTAAGAGTCTCACTGAGCTATCTCATAGCTTCCTTCATAACCTGTGCAATACATTACAAACTGTATTTTTTTTGTATTATAATAATAAAAGTTTTGCAGCGTGAAATCCCAACCCAATGAAGCCACTGAGAGCTGCATTTTAGCCACTTTCTGTGAAGGATTTTCCTCTTTCATAATCATGGGTTTTCTTGGTTATTAAAGTTTAGGCCCTGATTCTGCTCTGAAAGCAACATGTGTAGGCAGTGGCAACTGAAGAGCAATTTTATCACTGACCTCAGCTGAAAAATATAGGATAACAGTGGTTTGCTCATCAGGAAGCAACAGAAAGGGACAAACTATAGTTCTTGTGACCCTCTCTGCCAAATCCCAAAGGACTGCACAGATTCTTTCATGCCTGTTTTCATTATCCTACCCTTTCCGATAAACTTACAATGAGTAATTAAAAATAGCAATAAATAAATAAATAAATACACTGTACTGGGGCTGGAGTAAGTAGGCCAGCTACTTATTCCAGCCCCAAATGGAAATGCAAATGGAGAAGAAAGAAATTTGGAGAGTGCTGCCCAATGTTCAAAGCCAAGCTTGGAAACAAAGGGAGGATGAGGCATTGCGGGATGCCTGGAGAAGGCACTCCATAATGACCTAAAAGGACATGTGAACCCTAACCTTTGCAGACAATCTGAAGGTCAGTATAAATGTTCTTCATTTTTATGCAAATTTTTCTATTACAAGCTCTCAAAATGGCTTACAAAATAATAAATACAAGAATAAGCAAAATTATAAATATAACAAAAATTCATTTAAAAAAACAACCCGAAAACAGAGTTTTAGCAACAATAACCATATCATTTTAAAAGTAGCAGCCCGTGAGATTAATCAGATATTCAAAGCTTGTTGAAACAGATACCTAAAAAGACACTTATAAAGAGCCCAGGGAGATCTCTACCAGGTATTCCAAAGTTTTGGGGCCACTACTGAAAAGGCCCTGTTTCTTGTAACTGCCTGTCTGAGCTGCCACGACGAGATGGCAAGCAGTGCCTCCACAGCCAATCTTACAACTCAGGCAAGCGCATTTTGGAAATGAGCTGCTGCAAGGCCCTTTAGGCCACTTTGTATTTGTTCACTTGCTCACTGTTCCTCACTGCAGCCATATAACTATTCCATCCTGGTTTAACAGCAGATACTCCTCAACGAATTGAAATGACGCATGACTTAACACCATAGTCTTCATTGTCACGCAGGTGCTTGATCAGTAATTCAGGTTTTCTTTCTTCTTCTTGTAAGGGAAGCACTTTTTAAAGAAGCCTCAGTCAATATGCTAGAAGCATGACCTTATGATTTCTGGCCATTGTCCATGCTACACCCACAAGCAGTCCCAAGAGACATCAATGGAGCTGCTCCCAGTGAATGAAGCTCTTCCAAATTCCACAAGAGTCATAAAGCTGGACTCAAAATGTCCCCCGTATACAGATAAAAGAATGTCACTTCTGTCCTTGTGAAGGGGCCAGGTAGCTTGGCTCAACTCTTCTCCTTTGCTTTACTTCATGAATAGAGAGTCATCATCATCCACTGCCGAATACCAAGGAGAAATGCATTAAAATAGTTTTATCCTGCTCTACTGCACTAGGGGCTAGCCTATGAAATGGTCTCCTGTTATACCTGACCTAGTCATTGCTATTGGTTCCTTCACATGACCTGGTCCATGGAGGTGGGCACCCCTAGGGCAGATCTACCAATTGGTCCATCAAGACCAAGATAGGCAGAACCACCGCTGCCATCAGCAAGGAAGAAGGGCATCTCCATCAAAGCCTCCTCTTATGATAATTCTGCCATCAACCCAGCCAACTTCAGGAAGACCTGTGTGGTAGGAGCAGCTCTGGTCTTGTGGCCCAGACTTTGCTATCGTTCCCAGATATGGCGTGCCTGGTGTAGTTCGCAGTAGTCAGCATAGTCCCTTCTTAACTCAACCATTCAGTAACTAACTAGATAGGAATGAATCAACTTATTTCTGTCCCGACGGTTTTGTACATATTCAAAAATAAGTTTGTTCCATTCATTGCAGATTTTTATAAGAAATAAACAAAAAGAAATCTGCATTTAAATTGCACCTAAAATATGCATTTTGTACAAATTTCCCCCTAAAATAGGAAGGGTGGTTTGGGGTTGTTGTTGTTTTGCATTTTCCATGTATTAGATATATTTTAGTGCACACTGCAAAATTCAGAGAAGTGTGCAATCCACTTATTAACTGCTTTCTGGTTTACTTGGAAGTTCTGGAGCTGCAGACTAAGTTGGTTTGCTTTATAATGTGGACTGTATAAAATTATCCTCCATCTGCACAGATGAACCTAGGAAGCCAAGCTCCTGGAAGAGCTCTTGACCCAAGGGTTTCATTGTCCTGTCAATCACTGCAATCACTTGAGAGTTATACAGCCAATGAGGTGCTCCATTGATTGGGGTATTAAACAGGAGACTCTGTTTTCCATAACAGATGGCGCTGTGCTACAGCTGGAAAATAAGGTGTGTGTCCTTACCTCAGACTCTTGAAGATATATTCCTTTGCCATCTTTACTCGTATTGTGAAAGGCCTCTGCAAAAGGAAGAAATGAGGGAAACTGATATGATTATTCCCAGGAAAGGAAAATCTGCTTCTTATAGCCATGCTTGAGAAGAATAGAGGGTGTGTGGGAGCCCATCGCTCACCTGGGCTCATTCTAGTAAGCTATTGTTTATCTTAGGGCAGATCCACACCATCCATTTAAAGCACATTTAAAGTGCATGTTTTCCACCAAATAATAATGGGAACTGTGGTTTCCCCTTCAACAAGCTACAATTCCCAGCACCCTTAAGAAACTAAAGATCCCAGGATTATTTGGGGCAAGTCATGTGCTTTGAAAGTGTGTCGAATGCGCTTTAAATGCATGGTGCTGCTCTCTCCTTAATGTCCAAAGACAGTCATTATGTTACAGACAAAGGACTTGCGATTGAAACCCAGTTTTGCTTGGAGACCCGCATGAGAGAAATAGTCATCTGCCTCCTCACCCATCATGAGTTCCACACGCAGCATGAAGCAGGCAAAGCTCTCAAAGGTGATGTTCAGACCAGGGTTCCCATATCGCATGGCCAGCAGCTTGCAGAGTTCATTGCTGAGGGAGATTCCTTTAGTAAGATAAGAAAACCCCCAAAGACATTTAGGCTTACTGTTCAGATTTTCCACATGCAGTCACAGTGCAAACAGTTCTGGACAGCTTTTCATATATTTAATTTTATCCACCTTTCCCCCCAGTGAAGAACACTTAAGTCACATTTGGTGAGAAAGCTGCTGGACGTTTAGCACCTATTGTGGCTAAACTGCTCATTTATTCTTACGGCTACAAAAACACCATGCTGCTTTTAATCAGAGGGGTGTGAACCTGTCAGGGACTCGGCAGAGGAGGAATGGTGGAGACCGCCTCTCCCCATCCTGACCCTTCCACGGAGGAGGAAGAGGAAGACAATATAGATTTACAACAGGCATTTGAGGGAGATAGCAGCTCAGAGGCAGATGAGGGGAAAAGCTGGGCAATCATGGGAGAGCCGGAACAACACCCGGCTGACACGTCATTAGAAAGCGTTCCCAACCCTCCATCTCCCAGAACCTGGCAAGCCTTAAAAGTAGGAGAGCAAAGAACCCAAAGGCAGAGGGCACGTAGCAGCACCCGTAGAAGAAACAATAAGAATGACGAATGAGGAAGTGGGAGAGACGGGAGGTGGAGATTTATTCGGGACAAGGCCATTATCCAAGAGGCTGGGTTCTACAGCCTCTCTGTAAAGATTGAAATAAAAAAGGACGGTATGAAACTTTTCCTTGTCTTTATACTTTCCTGGGCAACCAGCCGGGAGCCGCTGACAGCACCCTGACAGAACCAAGGCACTGCCATGGGCAGAAAGTTGGACTCGATTGTGGATAGTCCTAGTTATATTATTTACTACATTGATATTATTCCATCTTGAATCCCTTCAAACAACTCAGTGGGGTAGGAGAGGCTAAAATATAGCGACAGGCCAGAATCACCCAATAAGTTTCGTGGCTGAGTGGGGATTTTAACCTGGTTCTTGCCGGTCATAGGCTGACACTAACCACACTGGCCTTACATATGAAGACAGTGGGAATGGTGGCAGTGATGATGCTGGAAGACAACTATGCTTCAGTCAGGAAGCCATCCCTCCCTTCACCAGAACCACACAGAAATTTGCATGCCATCAATTAAGAAATTACTGCCATGAAGCACATGAAAGTAAAGCACTGAGAATCACTGGGATTTAAGCATCTGTTACATGAAGAGCAATGGAATATGCGACGGAAGCGCACCAAATCAATTAATAATGCATTTCTTAATTTAATCACACAAAGTTTGTTAATTTGATGTTCAAAATGCTGTATTTTTAATTGCATTACGCTTCCGGTGATGATTGGCTTATTGTTGTCATATGGTGTAGCAAGTGAATTGTAATGAATTCTAATTTAATTTCTTTTCGTATACAGTTTTGAAGTGTAACTTTTATAGTGCTTTCTATATGTTAGTTTCAAGCTAAATTAAGTTAATTAAGCTCCAGCTCCAGTGTCACTGTGAACTGTACTAATCTCATTTAACAAAGCTGCTTTCCCCGCACCTTGCCACCATTTACCTTACAGCCATTTTTGAATCAAGGGTAATTATTGAAGAGCCAAAAGTTTGTGGCTGAAAATTAATCCTCAGATTCAATTCAGCTCATTTCAAGAAAAATCTAGTGGGACAAACAACTTACATTTCCAAAAACAGGTCTGAGCAGTGTAGGTTAATGAATCTGTTACTGTGTTCTCTCAGCGTGCAGTTTATCTGGTCTGATCTAAAATGTGTGACGATTCAGAAATCTGGCAAAACAGATCTGTGCTGCTTGCATTGGTTATATACTAACTACAGTGGAACCTCGGGTTACATACGCTTCAGGTTACAGACTCCACTAACCCAGAAATAGTACCTCAGGTTAAGAACTTTGCTTCAGGATGACAACAGAAATCGTGCTCCGGCGGTGTGGCAGCTAAAGTGGTGTTTCAGGTTAAGAACAGTTTCAGGTTAAGAACGGACCTCCGGAACAAATTAAGTACTTAATCCGAGGTACCACTGTATTTGACTGACACATAGCAAATGTGAGTAGTGGGACATCAGATTAATTAGGACACCACTCTATGGATAAATGGGAATCCCATGAGTGAAGCTGGTAGAAAGAGGTGGATTCCAAGCCCTTATCAGGGATAATTATTATTTATTAAATCTGCTAGCCACTTTATCTTGCCCTAGGCGACTCAGAGCAACCTGCAACCAAACAGATAATCTGATGATAGGACAATGCTGAAAACTGTGTTTCTGGCTCAAATGTTTTCTTGCTCAAATTTGCCTTTAGAGGATGTTGTTGGACTGCAGCTTCCATCGCCACTGAGATGCTGGCTGGGGCTGTTGGGAGATGCAAGCCCAACAAGATCTGGAGGACCACAGGTTCTCCATCACTGACCTAGGAAGGCTATGTAATCTATATCACAGCATCAGTCCAGCACAGGAGGCTTCAGCACATGCCCAGCGTATCTTACAGCAGGGGAAAGGGCCAACGTGGTGCCCTTAGATGTCGCTGGACTTCAACTCCCATCATTCTTGATCATTGGCCACATGGGCCTGGAGATGATGGGAGCTCTACTTGGAGAGTCATAGGGTCCTCATCTCTGTTTTATAACCTGCAGCTCTTTCTGGAAGAAAGTCAGACTGGATCCCATAAGGACCAAAGAACACAAGACTAGCTCACAGAAGCCACCCAAGTGCCTGGGGGAAGTCTGCAAGCTTGAATGCTACAAAAACAAAATTCTTCCTTTTTCCTCACCTAATTCTTGCACAGATGCTTGCAGCTCTACTTGATCCAAGGTTCCTGTTTGCTGAATGTCATTTTTCTGGAAAACTGCCTGTCACAAAAAATTAAAGAGGAAGATAACTAAGTAAGCAGGGCACACCAACCCATTTACCCCTCAGCTGGCTATGCCTGTACCACTGCCACCCCTTTCTTCATTCAGTGCAAAGGGTGCAGAGGTCCTGTTGCCACCTGAGGGAAGCAAACAATGCTGGCAGACTGCCTAACCTGAAAAGCAAAACAACAGAATTATCCATTTTGCTGCAGACGGAGAATTGATAGGAGCATCGGAAATAGATCTGCCTCTCTGTGTCTGTCTGGCTACCTTTCTGCCCATCTGGACACAAGCTAAGAACAGGACTACACACACACACACACACAGAGAGAGAGAGAGAGAGAGAGAGAGAGAGAGAGAGAGAGAGAGAGAGAGGTGGGGAGGTCATAGCTCAGTGACAGAGCATCTGGTTCAGGTTTGATGCAGCTCAAGTTCCTAGCCCACCTTTAGCTTCCCATCCCCCAATGGGGAGGGAGCAATTTCAAGGCAGGGCAGAGGCCAAAACATTGCCCTGTTCCTGCCCATGCCTAGAAGAAGCAGAATAAAACAGTGCAAAACAGTAGACTAAATTATGCACAACAAGAAAGATTGTGCCTGTTTGCTTAACTTATGTAGGCTGCAGGATTTAGTTTCCTGTTGACATATTTGGACTAGCTTTGAACTTCAAAATGGCACTCCTAACTTTGCCATTCCCATCTGCAGGTGGCAAATGGGGTGGTGGTTCTATGTTGCTTTTTTTCTGGCGTGTGAGCAGGACTGTTGCATGAAAGATCTGAGCAGGGGGAGAAGGTGCTTAAGCTGGCTGTGGTGGCTAGCAGTGGGTTCTTTCCTTCCTTTTCTCTCCCCCCCCCCCCCAATGTTGCCTGCTTGACAGCAGCTCTTTTTTAAAAAAAACCTGTTTTCTGCATGCCACAAAAACCTCTGGCAGCCAGGGTAGAATTCTGTCCACACCCTGTTAGGAAGTATTTTTAAAACAGTAAAAAAGTGGTTGGGTTGGGAAGAACCTGATGCCAGGTTAAGCTTAACCTTTATTAGTTGCTTGTGACTTAGTAGAAGCCTGGTGGGGACACACACAGCATCCTTGCCTGCTCACCTATAGGAAATTCCTTTTCCACCACTGGCAATTATAGGACTCCAGGGATCTCCAGAAAAAGCACAGCTTTGAGGCTGAGGAGGCAGGTCACAATGCCTATCTGCACAGTATGGTTTCCACCTGGTGCCACCCTGGTATTTTAAAGAGGGGGTGGCTCAGCCTTCTCAGAGTGGTAGTGATACCTGCCCTTTCCCCCCACCCCACCTCCCTATGCCAGCACCAGTAGTAGAACTGGGAGAGGAAGCAGGCAATTGCCCCTGTTGCCTCCCTCTCAACTCTAGTACTAGAGGAGCTTCAAAAAATGGTGAGAAAGTAATGAGGTTCTTATCCATGGCATCTCCACCCACTCAACTGTCATATTGACACACACACACACACACACACACACACACACACACACTTCTTACCTGGTACTGAAGCAGCTTCTTCCATAGGCATCTGAATTCTTGAATGCTCAAGGTGCCAGTGTTATTAAACTGAATCGTGTGGTCAAGGTGTACAATATTCAAATGAAGTTTGTTGCTGGGGGAGAATGAGCGAACCTGGAAAAGTTCTGATTAGACCAACCTGAGAGCAGCGAAGTCAAAGACTTTGGATTAAAAGTAGAGAAGCCACTGGGGGAATTTCTCAGTTTTTGTACTTCCACTAAAAATGTGACCTAGCGCCTAATGCAACCAAAGTCAAAGCTACGTTATTGATTTCAAGAGGTCTTTGAACCTTGCCCCAGGGGCTACTCTTCCTTTTCCTAAAATCAATGATCATTTTCTCATTAACTTCAAAGACAGCACAAAGCAAACTATGGACTGTGTATTCATGAGAGTTAAAACAAGCACATACACTGTTTACTCAGATTTAGCCTTTATAAGAGCAACTTTCAGCACAATTCTAACTGTGTCTATTCAGAAGTAAGTTCTGTTGAGTACAATGGGGTTTACTTCCAGGGTTGGGATCGCAGCCTTGGTTACAAAGAAAGACATCCTGGCCTCCACCAGACATCCTTCCTAACGTCTCAGCCGGGTTGCCTGGCATGCTTTGGAGATCTCAGGAGGAGTCTTACCTTCTCTCCTTACCCCATTCCTAGGCTACCAATCTTTCCAAGGTTTGTAGCTTTAATAGGAGGAAATGGGAATGAGACTCAGGGGCAATAGCAGGCAATGGTGTGAGGAAGCCAGGTGAGCAAAACCACCCAGACTATAACAACTCACCATCCACCATTCATTCATTCATTCATTCATTTTATAGCATTCGTACCTTGCTGTTCAGCCAAAAAGGCTCCCAGAGCGGCTTACATGAAATTAAAACAAGACACCCTACCTGCAGGCCTACATTCTAATAAACAGGGACAAGGTGGGAAGAGTAAAACAAATGTCAAAAACTCAGGCACTACTGCTCAGGAGCAAGGAGACAGTCACTCCCTGGTCTCAGGGTCTGGTCCAGAGAGACATGATCCAGCAATCTCACTGACGCTATGCTGGTCTGAGTTTGCTCAGCACCTGGATGGGAGATCTCCCAGAAAGCCCTATGGACTCTGCCTTTCTCCTTCCCATTTCTCTACCTCCCTACAATTCAAAGGAGTTGAATATGTAACTATTCCATATTTGGAAACTGTCAAAAGAAAGCAACCCCCTTCTTCGGTGGCGAAACATTGGTCAATTATTTTGCTATCTGCCCGACAGAACCAGGTATTCATGTGTGGGTTATTCCTGTGGACTAAAACAGGGGCATAGGGCATGCAAACCCTATCTATCCATGACATCACCCTTTAATTCACCCTGTTTCTCGGTCCCTGACCTTCCCGTATTGAGCATGGAAGGTCCGCAGGCCATTTTTGTTTGAACAGGACTGGAACATCTTGCAAGATTTCCCCCCACTCCCGCTTTGTCAGGGTCCCCAGTCTTGTTCAACTAAAAACAGGTAAAAGCTTCCTGCAGACATTCACAGCTCAATGTGGGAAGGGTCAAGGATTGAGCAGGTGGGGCAACAGGCACTGGAACGTGTCAGCTGCCCCCTGCCCCTCATCCACAGATAGATATTTGTGTGTTCAGGCAAACACCAAAGCACAGCTACAGTTAAACCAAGAAGATGACAAGAAGCATAAGAGGCCAACCAAAACAAAAAGTCTATAAGGATTGGAGAATGTTTAAAGAATACTTAAAAAACTATGGTATAAAAGGAAACATCTTGGCAGAATTAGACTGTTCCTTGTATTGTATAAATATAAGGTCGTAGGGAGAGTAAAAGAAACTATAAAAGAAATATGTAACTGTGCGGTATAAGGTAATTGATAAAGTACAGCGAGATGAATTGGAAGTCATTTTTAATTCTTTTCTTTATAAGTTTTATAATTGCTTTCAGTATCCGGAGTATAAAGGATGTTAGTTATATTAATTTTGTTGTTTCTAATATTGTGGTTGTCTGATTTTCTATTGTTTGTTTGTTTGACTGTACGTCTTTCTGTTTGTTTGTCTGTTTCCCCATAAATGTATTTATTTTAAATCAATAAAGATATACACTGAAAAAAATACAATAAAATAAACCAAGAAGGCAGGATACATCTAAGAGGGCCAATATACCCCGGCAGGCATCCAGGCTAAATCTCAGGCCATGGTTCTGAAGCTCTGGAAAGGGGGGAAAAGGTATAATTGAATGAGAATAGGAAGACAAAGCAAATCCACAAGCAGGAGAATAATATCCGGGTCCCAAGGGGTAATGGTAGCCCTCTTTGGAACAGAGCGCATCGCCAGAATGCTCACATGCAAATGCCTTCAACAGGAGAGACAGACACAAAGGTTCTGGTACAGACTATTACAGAAGATGTCAGAAAGAACAGAAACCAGCCTACGCCTTTGTATTTGGGCATGGCTCAAGTCCGCCAGTTTCAATGACATGCAATCCCAAGGAAATGTGCACAGGCGGCTGTGTCTGATTGACCTTGGGAGAAGTCTGTCTTTGCCTTTTTCTGCTTGATTTGTCCTTTGTGTAGCTCGACTAGCAGCAATGGACGACAACCAGGAATAAATCTGACAACTTTTGTGTCCTCTGCCTCTCTTAGGAGACCGAACAGATAGACGAGTTAAAAACACAGAGCCGAGCCTCGGTTAGCGATAAGCGAATGACAAGAAATGGAACAGAAAGGGAGTCTAATCTTGTTGCAAATCATGATTATAGATTGCCTGCAGACTTCCATGGAGCAGGCAACAGGCTCATAACTCACCGATCCCTTCTCTACAGAAACCGACAATGTTTTAATCTCATTATAGCCCTGTTTATTAAATATGAATCATGCACTGTAAAGTTTGGAAATGAAAGCCTTAAAATTGATTGCCTATGAAGAATAAAAGATGAGCAGCACAGCCTGGTTAGTTTCCTTATAGATTTCCCGGTGCCTGATGGGTTACTTTGGAAAGATACTCGAGCACAGATAAAATAGCCATCTCACCCTTAGTCCTAAAAGAAGCCAAAACCCTGAATAGAGACAAAGGTTCTGTTTTGCTTTCTGTTTACTCTGAACCTGTGCCACAAGAGCTTTTATCTCATTAGCGTCAACAGTTTCAGATCTTATCCATTTATAAATTAGGAATCGTCTACCTTGTTTATTGGCTACGCTCAGTCTGTAAGCTGTGAGTATCTGGAGGTAGAACAGCCCGCAGGAAAAATAGGACTGGGCTTTCTTGGAACCCATATTTGCCATTCACTTATTGAGAGGCATTTACATAGTGCTTAATAGTTAGCATTTCTAAGCGGAGTACATCAAAATAAACCATGTAGAGAATAAGCAATACAAAAATGCATCATGGAATCAAACACAAAATGCCTGCTGGAAGAAAAAGGTATTTGCCATGCACCTGAAGTTCAGCAAGGAGGGTGCCGGTCTAATCTCAGTTGGGGTGGAGTTCTGCAGGTTTGGTCCTGCAACACTGAATGCACGATTTCTAGTAGATATGAGACGTGCATCTTAGCCATACGGGGACCATCAACAAAGACTCCCCCCAAGAGCTCAGTGATTGGCTAGGGATATGAGGAATCAGGCTGCCCTTAAGCTATTCACGGTGCTCAATATTTTTATGAGATGCTAACCTAAGTCTAAGGGACACGGGTGGCGCTGTGGTCTAAAACACTGAGCCTAGGACTTGCCAATCGGAAGGTCAGTGGTTCGAATCCCCACGACAGAGTGAGCTCCCATTGCTCGGTCCCAGCTCCTGCCAACCTAGCAGTTCGAAAGCACGTCAAAGTGCAAGTAGATAAATAGGTACCACTCTGGCGGGAAGATAAACGGTGTTTCCATGAGCTGCTCTGGTTTCGCCAGAAGCAGCTTAGTCATGCTGGCCACATGACCTGGAAAAACTGTCTGCAGGCAAACGCTGGCTCCTTCAGCCAGTAAAGCGAGATGAGCCCCACAACCCCAGAGTCGTTCACAAATGGACTTAACTGTCAGGCGTCCTATACCTTTTCTTAAGCTAAGTCTGCAGTCGCCAACCTCTATTCATGCTGTTGGTGGGGGTTAGGATCCAGCAGACATCTCCACCTGCTAACCTCAACCAACAGAAGGATCCACTGTAACGGAGGCCCCACTATTACGGAGGAAACACTCTTGGCAGGGGTGTTCCCACTAGCAACAGCCAGCAGGGGGTCCCCCAAACAGGATGTTGCAGCAGCAAGGATGTGCAGCAGGATGTGCCCCTCCACACCTTGGCAGTCCACCCTAGGACTGGTCTGCCCCATATTTTTAGGGTACGCTTAATAAAATACGAATGTCACAAACATTCACAGGAAAGAGTGAACAATAAAGAAATCTAAATATACTACAGAACCAAAAGCCTTCCTAAATAAAATATGGTGGGAGGGGCCAGTTTGTTGGTTTGTTTGCAGTATCTTGAACTGAGAGGGAGTCAGTCAAGAAGGCTTCCCATGGCGGGAAAGCATGACTGGGTCAGAGCTGGGCAGAGACTGCAACAGTGAAAAGAAATGGTAACAACTAGCAATGCCTAGTATATAACAAAGTTTGGAAATGCATTCAACAAAAATAATGCAGCTAAGTTTTGTTCTTTCCTGGAACTATGCCTGTTTGTTTGTTTTTGTTTCAACTGCATTTTGTGGTTCTATTTTCATTATATTTGAACTTGCTGCCCACCCTAAGATCATATTTGATGGAGAGCAGGAAAGGAATTTTATAAATAAGTAAAATAAAAAGAAAGAATTGATTATGGAAGGAGAAATTGCCATAGGGAACATGAGAGAAGAGGAACGCCAGAGGAATTATGACACAAGAAGACATCAAAGGGGAAAGGCTAAATAGTAAGAAAGGATGGCTCTGTTAATGGAGAATTTGCGGCACCTGAAGATAGTTCTCTGCTCTCACAGCTTGGGAATTCAAGCTGTGCCCCAGGCTCAAGACCAAAGACACAGGGGGGTGTCATGAAGGGCTCTAATGATCAGTACCCTGAATCATACTGTAGCTGCAGCCTCCTTCCTTAATGGAGAGGATGATAAGTCAATGCCTAAGGATATGCCTGCTTTCAAAGTTCTTTGATACAACCATAAGGGAACTACAATAATTCTAACGAGTGGAGGCTGGTGTCCATTGGGATTGGCAGGGCAGAACCACAACCTAACCAGTTCCTAGCCCCATGCCCGCCCCAGCAGGAGGATGGCGATGCCCCTCCAACTCCCTCAACTGCTGCCTTCTTGATGTCTGTTTCACGCTCTTCTAGCTACTAGCATCCGGTTTCCAGCCCTGCAAAGCCACCTCTTCTGTGATGTCCTTCTCCCCCCCCAGTCACTGCTGCATCCTCAGCCAGATGTGATAGTCTGTTTCTGTAAATTCCCTTAGGAGTACGCCTTAGGGCACAACCCTAAAAGCCTGCCCCTGGTCCTAGGCTCCTGATGGATCACATCGCCGATGCAACCATCCAACATCTTGATCTCACAGAGGGTAACCAGTTGCCTGTGAGAAGCCCGCAAACAGGACCTGAGCACCACAGCACTCTTCTTCCACATTGGCTGCCATTGCTACATCTTGGGGTTCAGTGGCCCACCAGATTACTACAAGTGTCAGTGCTGACCTTTAAAGCCCTAAACGGCCTTGGCCCAGTATACCTGAAGGAGCATCTCCACCACCATCGTTCACTGAAGTCCAGCACCGAGGGCCTTCTGGTGGCTCCCTCACTGCGAGAAGTGAGGTTACAGGGAACCAGGCAGAAGGCCTTCTCGGTAGTGGTGCCCGCCCTGTGGAACGCCCTCCCATCAGATGTCAAGGAAATAAACAACTATCTGACTTTTAGAAGACATCTGAAAGCTGCCCTATTTAGGGACGTTTAAAATGTTTGATGTTTTATCGTGTTTTTAATATTCTGTTGGGAGCCACCCAGAGTGGCTGGGGAAACCCAGCCAGATGGGCGGGGTATAAATAATAAATTATTATTATTATTACGGGAGCACACCAGCAGAACATGAGAGCAAAGACTTCTTTGACTTTTATTCCCAAGCAACTGAGCCCCAGAAAGTAAAAGTGGTAGAGTTGCTATAATTAAGAGTATGAAAATGTTATCATTTAAACACAATTAATAGAGGTTGACACGATACCATCTGCAGAGCCTAATGAGAAATGTACCCATCTCTTGTGGAGACTGAGCTACATAATGAAAACCCTCACTGCTATTCTGCTCTTGGGTCCATGTACATACGTGATGCTGCATTCTGCAGTCCAGTTCATACTTACTCGTCCAAGCCACATTGTTCAAAATCCTCAGCAGCTGCATTGCATTAATCTCAGGATACTAAAGCAAGAGAGACAAGATATTATAGAAAAACCCAAGCTTTGCATATTTCAAGTTCTACGCATTCAAAAGACCATAATTTTTAATGGAGGTATCACATAGAAAACTGAGTTTTGAAGCTGCAGTCACAAATCAGCTGTGAAAGTCAAGGCATTTTCGTAAGATATCAGCAGTGCCTATGGTCATCAGAGAGGGATGTTCATACTTAAAAGCTTATCATGGGAATCTCTACCTGCATGTGAACCTTGCAACTGGCTTTATTATTTTGTCCCAATTTCCTTCCTTCCTTCAAGTGGTGATGAGCTGATATATGTTTGAAAATATATACAAATCAAGTCAGACCCTAGTGGCGGGATTGTTCTATAGGCACTGTCTGATGGGCTTTCATCAGCATGCTTTCCAAAATGTAGGTTTCTCCCTCCCTCTCTCTCTCTCTCTCTCTCTCCTACAATTTTTTTCCACAGAAACTAACACAAACAGGGCAGTTTGGTTATTCCCTCTGGCAGATCCTATAGGCAGACTTACTTGATCAAAGTACTTAGTGAAGAAATCTTCCCAGTCTTCATGTTCATCAACTATTTCCTGCAGACGACAACAACAACAAATCAGAAGAGAAGCAGGATGGAAAGGCGGTAGCTCAAGATCTAGGTAGTGGATTGCGGTGGATCAGCAGGCCACTAGACCAATAGAGGTTTAGTGGCAAGAGAACAGCTGACAGTCAAACTTATCCTAGAAAAATTGACTTTCTGCAGTTCAATTCTGCATGCCAATTTGCAAGAGTTTATGGGGGAAAGGACAGACACCTGCAGCCACGAGACTCTTGAGTTTGGCTTTTGAGGTCAGAGCCCCCACTCAGTAACTGCCGTTCCCAAGATGCCATGAGAATGAGCATCCGCTTGGCTTATGTATTCTTATGTCTTTTCTCTTGATATGATAAATGTCAGCTGCTGGGGTTCATTCAAAGGGAGTGTATTCACTTCCCATAAGTTATGACATCAACATACTCTTGTGGTGCTGTTAGAACATTAAAAAACAAAGTGAGTTACACCTCTTCTCCCCTTTTAAAAGCACACAGCAGGGATCGCCTATATATTTCCAGATTTACATCCTGCCATTCAGGCCTCAAAGTGAAGCTGGCCAGCAATAAAAGTTCATTTGCAAGCTTAGCCCACCGTACTCAACTGATTGGTTCCCCCACCCTGGAAGCTCTGCTGAGGATCCCAGGTCAGCACAGAGGAATAGAGGAGAGAAGCAAGTCAAGCGGTGTAGCGGTTCTTCAACTCACCTTTGAAAGGACACAGCTGGAATCACCACCCAATTCACTGAAATCAAATTTTAACAAGTACAATGAGAGGTGTAGATAGTACAACAATGTGAGAGGGGGAGGGAAGGCAGAAATGTTTCTTTTGTCCCATACAGTGCTTCTTCTGGCTCAAGCTCTCCCCACAAACTTTGCTGCTTCAGCCAGTGTTGGTACAACTGTGAAGCCATCTGCTTTTACAAAGTTGACAGGCCTGTAGCTGTTCTGCAGCCTGGAGCCCTTAGCTGTTGCTGGACTATAACTCCCATCATGTCCAGCCAGCTTAGCCAGTGGCCAGGGATGATGGGAGTTGTAGTCCAACAACCTCCAGGGACCCAAAGTTGAAGAATGTAGCACACTGTGGTCTCTGAGCTTCATTGATAGTCTATGAGTCCATTGCAACTGGTGTCGCCAGACAACTGGTGGCTGGCAATGAAAGCCCTGAACTCTTTTTGCCAGTAAGACAAGATGCCATGGGATTTTCTTGGAGCAAATGAGTCATTTTAGATTAAGCTATGTGCCGACTGCCCCTGCCTCCACTCCCACACCACATTTCTGCACTGTAGTAATCTTTGTGTTGCTTAATTATGATTTTAAGTGCTGCTTTCGTGATATTTAATATGTACGTACCCCACTCTGGGACCTTGCAGTGAAGAGTGGGTAACTAATTCATAAAAGAATGAACAGTGATTAATTATGGATTTTTATTTTTATTATTAATTAATTAATTAAATTTGTATACCGTCCCTTATTCGTAGTTCTCAGGGCAGTTCACAACATAAAATCACAACATAAAAAACACAAATTGCATATTTTTCCTAGTAAAAATAGGAACAAAAACAAACCTAGAACCCTCCTCCCACAACATTGGAGGTCCATCAGCCAAAGGCCTGGTTAGAATCATAGAATCATAGAATCATAGAATCATAGAATCATAGAGTTGGAAAAGACCACAAGGGCCATCGAGTCCAACCCCCTGCCAAGCAGGAAACACCATCAGAGCACTCCTGACATATGGTTGTCAAGCCTCTGCTTAAAGACCTCCAAAGAAGGAGACTCCACCACACTCCTTGGCAGCAAATTCCACTGTCGAACAGCTCTTACTGTCAGGAAGTTCTTCCTAATGTTTAGGTGGAATCTTCTTTCTTGTAGTTTGGATCCATTGTTCCGTGTCCGCTTCTCTGGAGCAGCAGAAAACAACCTTTCTCCCTCCTCTATGTGACATCCTTTTATATATTTCAACATGGCTATCATATCACCCCTTAACCTCCTCTTCTCCAGGCTAAACATGCCCAGCTCCCTTAGCCGTTCCTCATAAGGCATCGTTTCCAGGCCTTTGACCATTTTGGTTGCCCTCCTCTGGACACGTTCCAGTTTGTCAGTGTCCTTCTTGAACTGTGGTGCCCAGAACTGGAAGAGGAATGTTTTTTGCCTGGCACCTAAAGGTGTATAATGAAGGTGCCAACAAGCCTCCCTGGGGAGAGCATTCCACAAATAGGAACCGACTATTACTATGACATTGCTGCTATTGTTGTTGTTGTTGTTGTCGTCACAGTTCACAGTGGTATAAACCAGGATTCAGAAGCCTGTGGTCCTCCACAGGGAGTTGCTGAACTACAATTCCCATCATCCCTGACCAATGGACATGAAAAGGTAGGGCAAACTACATATCTCCCACCAGAGAGCACCCACCACCAGCCTTTCCCTCTGGCAAAATTACACACTCCCCGCCCCTTAATGATTGTAGCAAAGCAAGACCGGAGGACTTACTGAAGGCTGTGCTTCCTGGAGAAGACCCGCAGGATGAAGTTTGATTCCTGGTTGGGTTCTGCAGTGGCTGGGACAATGACATAGGCCCCTGGTGGGAGCCGGAAATTCTGAGTCACTTCACGGTCATTTACAAAGACTACCCTATTCAGGGGCATGTTCCAGACAAAGAAGGCAGCCGGCAGTTTTCTATTAAGGTCATGGTACTGAGAAGAAAGAGAGTGAGAGAAACTTACAAAAAGCTTACACTGTTTGGGGATTATTATTTTTTTAAGTCATGTAAAGAGTTCCATGGAGAGGAACGAGCTAATATTTATATGAAAAGTAGGGTGGGGTAGCATCCATTTTCGAAGGCACAAAATAGATGTGATGTGTCATCAGAAACCACATCCATGTTACTTAGAAGTAAATGAAAGTGCAGAGGCAACCCTGAAAACAATGGGTGCTTGAATTTGTCTAAATTACATGCTAATATTTTGCCCGAAACATGATAACAACAAATACTTTTTTCCTCCCAGCACTCAGATCCTGTGAAGCTACTTCCTATTCCATGTTCCTTAAGACCCACTTCACATGCCCTGCTCTGGGTGTGTCCACCACTAAAGTGAAGCAGGTGGTTGCCAGGGAGAGGGCCTTTTCAGTTGTGGCACCCTGGTTATGAAATACCCTTCCCTGGGGGGCTCTCTTGGTGCCATCCTTGTGGTCTTTTCAACGCCAGGCAGAGACTATTCTGTTCCTCCAGGCCTTTTAAATAGGGTCTCTCCATTTTTCAATCTACATTCAATTTTGTGAGCCTCTTTTGTTATATTTATGTAGCATTTGATTTCACATTTCAAGGTACTAAAATAGTTTTTACTTTTCTTGTAAGCTGCTCTTTGCATTATGAGGTGGCATACAAAGGCCATTAAAATCTATACTTAAATGAATTCTTGGGCACACATCCTGCACATAGACTGGAAAAAGTGGGGAACCAATGATAATTCTACAGAATGCCTTTATTAGAAAAATAATACCCAGGCAACACAGAATCATCAGAGTGGTCCTATTATTTCCTAAATCGGTGCATACCCCTTGTGCATGTTGTCCTAAAACCCAAGGATGCAAGCAACCAATTCTGCTCAGAAAAATAGCCCCATTGATTCCAGTGGGGCTTACTTCTCCGCAAATAGGCTTAGAATAGAATTACAACCGTGGTCTCTTTTTGACAACCCCATCATCCCATTATGGCATGGTGATGAAGGCAAAATTGCACTGTTAATAGGCATCTCCCATTACTAGCGACTGAATGAGAGAATGCCGGACATGGAGACGGTCAATAACTGCATTGGCTAAGAACTCTGGTGCCTTCCTGATTTGGCCATTCCTCAAAATGGCTCTGACATTTTGCTCTCTGGCGGACTTTGCTGCCCACAAGAGCAGTTGCAGAAAGACTTTTGCTCTCTCTTTGGTTGTATTTCTCTCCTGCTAATGCAGCAATCTGTCATCTCCTAAGAGGGTGGGGTTGCCCCTTTGAATGCATCATATATTAAATGCAAGGCTTTTATGCCTCAGTCAATGCAGTGATTCATTGTATTTCCAATGTTAAAACTGCTCTTGGTTTTGTACTTCACTATATTAATCTTGGTGCTCAATACAAGTCTGGAATTTACTTCCAAGCAGACTCCAGCTCTGATCTTCAATGAGCCTGGATGTAAAAGTGTTATCTCCCAATTGGTCCAAACCTCCAGACAAGAGACAAACAACTTTGGCTGTGCTGCTGCATTCAAGTAGGCTCAACCAGTCTGTTGATCCTGAGCCTCTGGCACCTTTGGGTAGAAGCCAGACTGGTTTCACAGCATGACAGTAGGTAGACAGGCTGGGCTTTCAAACCACAGCATATCTGAGACCATACAGAGCCAAATATGTGGGTCATGAAATCATAGAATCATAGAACTGTAGAGTTGGAAGCGACCACGAGAGTCATCTTGTCCAACCCCTGCAATGCAGGATTTTTCATGGTTTGGGCCTTCTGGGCTTGGGCAAAAGCTTTGGCCAGAGGTAGCCAACATGGCGTCCTCTGGCTATGGTTGGACAACAACTCCCAATATCCATGACCATTGGCCATGCTGGCTAGGGGGAGTTTGGAATTCAAAAACATCAGGAGGACACCATGCTAGCTTCCCCTGGCGTAGGCCAGATTCAGAGTTTCTCTGATGACCTGGTCCTATTGTCCTGACATTGCTAAAATCAGAGGAAATGTCTCAGCTGATACTTTGATGCAAATGGACCCAGACCAAGGTAGCAAAGGATATATCAGCATCAACCAAACTCTAGTCCCCATGCAGGTTAATCGTGCCACTGCTTTGTTCCCATCTGCCATGCACATCACATGGCTCAAGTGCACAGCAGCATATAGCCAGTGAATTGCCAATTCTTGGTTTTATGTCCTGGTAAAAACGCCTTCATAGGCAGCTCTTTCCCTGACATAACATCTACTTGAATTTGATGGCGGTGTAACAAAAATATCTGAGACGAAGGCACTTGGGAACATCATTTAAATGTATGCAATGGACAAAAAGAAATGATAGCATCGATTTAGTGGCATCTGCAAATAATGCCAAAGAATGAGCTAAAAAAAAGTGGGCAAATTCCCCTAGGGATTTATACTTTGTGGGGCTTAAAAAGGAAATATAATAAAACCATTTCTCACTCAGCCCTGTCTACTGCTTCTGGGCATAGCTCAGGAACACACCACCATTAATGCTTAATTAAGCCATAAAAATGCATTATCTTGAAATGCATTGAGTCGCGACGGCATTAACAAATTTTTTTTTAATGCCTTAAGAAGCTTCTCTAAAATAGGTGGAAAAGAAAATGGGACACACTAGCTTTGAACGGAGTTTGGAAAGCCATGCCCAAACACTCACATACGAACAGAAATTCCAAGTTCTGCAGAATACAAAGCATCAAGGTTTTGGGATTTTCCAATACCCTGAACACAGGATTTCGGCAGTTGTAACTTCCCAGCAGAGACGGTTAGGATCATGGTGCAAATCCGATTCCCATGCTTGTAAGCTGGCATGGCTGAACATGAACCTCCAGCCAGGGTGGAAGGCGCAAAGGCACCAGAATGTGAAATTTATCAGGGCTGCACACTTTGTGCAGCTTGCAGGCATTTCCCACTTGCACAAAGCCAATGCAAGGCCCATAGCACCTCATAAGAACAGACAAAGAAGAGCCCTCCTCGTTCAAGCCAAAGAGCCATTTAATCCAGCCAGTGGAAAACCAGATGCCCCAGGGAAGCTTCCAAGCAGGACCTGAATGCAAAGGCTCTCTGCACATATATGATTCCTAGCAATGGGTGCATGTGTCTCAACATGTGTAGAGAGAGAGGAAGATGCAGCTACTTGAAAACAACACATTTCAGTATTTGGGTACAAACACCATTTCAAATATCCAATTGTTTCCACCTTAAAAGATTTTAAATCCAGCCCAACTGAGATTGCACTCAGATCAGAATTTCGGCTATGGTAAGCACACAGAAGTTGCATCTGTTCTTGCCCACCCTGTCTGAGGGGAAAGAGCAGGAAGGAAGCATATGCAAGAATACATGACCGATATGTGAATAAGCAACATGGGACTATATACGTACCTCCTGGCCCACCTAGGAAAAAAGAAAGAAGAATATGTATTAGCCAGAGAATTCCAAGTGAAATTTACAACTGAAAGTTACAGTTGATTGAATCAGTCAAAAGGGCCACCAGACACTAAAGCACTGAGCTCCCTATTTTAAAACTTATCCCATATACTAGGCACCTTGGGGAGGTAAGGTTGCTGAAGTCCAGAACAGCCACAGGATGAACTCTGACTCCTGGTGGGGTTCAGAGGTGGTGGTGGTGGAGACAATGTCAAAAGCCCTAGGGGAGTGGGGGGCAGAAATCCTGACTCGCTTCAGCAGCTACACATGCTGAAATCCCTAGACCAGCCTTTCTCAGCATTGGTTCCCCAGATGTTGGTGGACTACAATGCCCATCATCCCTGATTAGCTAGGGATGATGGGAGTGGTAGTCCAACAACATCTGGGGACCCAAGGTTGAGTAAGGCTGTTCTAGACATCTATCTATTGAAGGCAGAGGAGTGGAGAACCTGTGGTCCTCCAGATGTGCTTGGTCTCCAACTTCCATCAGACCCAGTCAGCTTGGCCAACAGTCAGGAGTGATGGAACCTGTAATAGTCCAATACCATGTGTAGGGCCACAGGTTCCTCACAGGGGAGTCTTGAAGCAGAAGAGATCCTTGTTCAGAACTAGGATGGAGGGCATCATTTGCGCCTACATGGGATGTTGACTTGCCCAGTTCTTTTCCCTGTTTTCTACTTCTGATTCACAGCCTCCCTTGGTAGGTCAGGGTCCCTCTCTGTTCGCATTAAGCAAAAGAAATCTGTACCTGCTAGGAAGAAACTTCTTATTTTCTTGCAAGGGGCTTTGGAGAAACAGCTTAGGGCAGGTGTAGTCAATGCCGTGCCCACCAGATTTTCCTACACTACAACTCCCATCATTCCCTGACCGTCAGCCGTGCTTTCTGGGGGTGATGGGAGATGGAGTCCAATGACATCTAGAGGGCACCATACATTGGCTGCCCCAGCTTAGGACAATTTACCCCAACAGTTTCAGCAGGAAAGCAACAAGATTCCACCAACCTTATAGACGGAGAGGCCTATGTGGAGATGAGGCATCCGATTCCGGTGATGGTCGTTGCGCTTTTGGATCAGAGACACCAACACGCTGCAGGAGTAAAAGGACGTTTTGCTCCCGTGGCCTTGCAGAACTCTCAGCAAGTACTGGGGATTCCTCCAAAATGCAGCTAGAGGTGCAAGATGCAAACATGTGAGCCTCTAGCTCAGAAAAGCAGGTGCTTAGCTCATTTATGCCAGCAAATTATTTTCAAAAGTAGCGTTCCCCAAGGGGCACCTCACCGTTGTGCGCCTTCATCCTGCCCCCCGCTGTGCTTCCTTTGACCCATTTGCCGACCTGCGTCGAGCACGTCCACTTCTTCCCTAATTCCTTACTCAGGAGATCAGGAGTCAGTTTACAGATCATCAGGCCCACAAAATGGGTTTTAAAATCTTGCAGAGACATCCTGTGAGAAAAGAACAACAACAAGGACACAGAGTCAAATGTCCATCCTGGCTTAGGACTGATATTGAAGCTAACACAACTTCTGTTTTTGTTTAAGGTTTAAGGCTGCTGTCAGGTTTTCTGTCCCAGGTTGAATCCCTGGCATCTCCAGATAATGCTCCTGTCTGAAATACTGGAGAGCCATTGGTCGTTCTGAGCTAGATGGCGCATGATCTGACACAGTATCAGGCAGCTTCCTTGGTTCCTACCTCCTGTTCCATGTTCTTCAGAATAGAGGTGGTGAAGCTCAGGACCAGAGACCAAATGTGGCCCCTGAGGTCTATCTGGCCCTCTGGACTCTTCACAAGCCACACCCCTTCTCCTCAAGGCCTCACCACTCACTAGCTCCGCTTGTCCTTCCCGTTTGGCCTAGCCTGTTTCCTTGAACTCTGATAATGCCTTCTGCTTGTCTGGGTGGAGAGGGACATGTGAGCATGCATAGAAAGTAGCCGACTGTAAAACCCATGCTCATTGCTCCACCCACTTTTTCCTCTGGCTCCACCCACCCTCAGCACGTGACCCAGAAGGGAATGTAGCCCTTTATCTCAGAAAGGCTCTCCAGTGCTGCTTTCAAAATTAAATCCCTGACTGTAGAACGGATGCGTGTTGCCTCTGACGTGCACCTATTTCTCATCATGCGCACAGAGGTCCACAGGTTCCCATTTCTCACACTGGATTTGCCGAAGCGTGTGACTGCTGACAACACATTATAGGACAAGAGCGCTTGCAGAGGATACATGTTTTGCCTTGGCTTACGTTTAGTAATTACCAATAAGCAGCAGCACTATGAGGAGGAGGAGCAGACAAGACAACCGCAAATAATTCTTAGCAGAGAGGTATTTGGGAGCCCAAGAAGAGGTGGAACGGCACTGTGTGTTAACACTGCCACCTAGTGGCAAAATGGTATGACATGAGAAACTGGATCACTTGTATTCTCCTTCGATGTGCGGTTGTGGGTGTGCACATGTGCCCATTTGGGAAAATGTGGATTTTCAGACTTCACAATGCAGCCTTTTAAACAAAGCTTAATCTCACTTTTGAGGGAGTTTTTAAATCGGAATACGCTGGAGCAACACAAGTCCAACTGTATTCTATACCAGGCAGGGTTGGAGAAGAAATTAATTTCAGTTTGCAATCCCAGGTGAAATGATCAAATACACACTTTCCAAAACAATATGTGAAGCGAAACACTGCTATCCTTCAAAATTTGCACTTATCTGAATTTTGAGACGTACTTCTGCAACCAATGTTTACAAAAATGTATACGTATCAGGGGGGAAGTGTGCATTAAAAAATGATGATATTGGTGAAAATAACATACAAAAATATGTTACGTTAGGGAAAACAGCATGCAAAAATGTGTATGTTTCGAATAAAACAGTAGCACTGCACTCACTCACATACAAACACATCCTTTGTTACTATTGTTCCCTTCCTCTATTTCTGTTGCATAGGCTGTGATTGTTAGTGCTTATGTAGCCAAAACACCTAAGTATATTGGCAGAACATGGGAGCTTAAGAACCCCTGTCTCCAGAAAAGAAAACGCAATGAGGACCGAGAGCGTTCAGTGTTCAGGAAATGCTGAATAACTGCTAGGATATAAAAAGAAGAATATCAGAGAGGGGAGAGAAATTGGAACAACCAGAATCCTGAAGAGGGAGCACTCTATGCTGCAACATTGTGTTGCAGGCCCGACTTGTATGATAAAAAGCCGCTCACTAGAGGTATGCCTATTTAAAATATCACAGCAAACTGGACTCATTAGAGACGATGCCATATAGCCTGATGGAGTGTCTATGTTTGCAGGGATTAGGGCATATCTCCAATATTAAGGTGCTGGTGATAAATGATACAAGGCGGCCATCATCGTTAGAAGTCCTGCTTGTGAGCAGCAACTAACCAGCCAGTTCCGGAAAAAAGAATGCTTCCTTTTTCAAAGGCAAGTATTTTAGCTGCAAAGGAGTGAATGCGCTGGCAGTGAACACAAGAACTTGAGAAAAATCCTGCTGGATCAGTTCAAAGGCCCATCTGGTCCAGCATCTTCCCAGATGCCACTGGGAATCTCACAAGCAGAACCCAACCCACCTGCAGTTCCCAGAAACTGGTGTGAATGTGGCATGCCACCTCTTTTTTCCCTCAGCAAGCAGAAATTAAGGTTTTTAAGAAGTATTTTTTGCCAGTCCTAAATACACAACAGAGAAGAAAATCTCATCGATATCCACAGTGGTCTCTTTCCACTTAAAACTATGCCATATGGATATCTGACCTACTAACAGGGGAGAGGCAGGGAGGGTCATGGGCAGTGCTTTTTTTCTATTAAAAATATGTTTAGGGGTATTCTCATTTTGACTCAAGAAAATCACCATTTTATAGTTCAAATCGGGAAAAATAAATACAGTAAATACAGAGGTGGCAACAGAACTGACGATTCACTGTGCTAGAGAAGAAACTAAATGGTTTTTTTTTAAAAAAAAGTTTCTTCTCCCGTTAGATTCACAATATGTTTAGGGATATGTGTACCTCTGCGTACCCCCAGGAAAAAAAGCACTGATCATGGGACAATTTGCTGATCAGTCATTCTATAGGCATTTGAGAAGCCCTGCACTGGGGGCAGAGGGGAGAGAAGCAAAGAGGTAATTTCATTAAAGTACCAGAATTCTCCATCGTCATCATTCTTCCGCAGCAAAATCTTCTCCTTTGGGCTGAGCTGCTCCCATTTCCCAGAGCTAAAGGGGCAGGAAGAAAAGAGCTTTGTTTAAAACAGGAACCCACTCGGCTTTCTGGCAGAATAGGCCAGTATTCTGCCTTGCCTGCTCTTCGCGGGCATTTATTTAATATTACGGTCACCAATACCAGAGACTAGAGATGTGACCAAATTTCTGCAGCAGGGAGAAGAAATTCTCCAACCGTTGGTCAGGGTTGGACCTCACCATCAGCCGTGGTGAGAGCACATCGCCAGGGGCAGAGGAAGGGAGTGCGGTGTGGGCGGTCTAACCCAGGTGTCACCCCTGAGGGGGGTGACAAAATGCCTGGTGGCACTCACCACGGGGCCTGCAGCGTGCTTGAGCCACGTGTCTCTCCTGGGAGTGACGCGGTGGCTTGGGCATCCGCAGGCTCCACGCTGCCCCGAACGGTCCAACCACCATCTTCCTCCCAGCTGTAGTGTGGCTGAGTGGGAGCAGGCAGGCAGACTCCTCAGAGGCCCCATGGAGCGTCCTGCCCTGGCTCACCCCACCCCGCGGGCAGCTGGCCTTGCCCCTGGGCGCAGGGCACGCATGCCGCCCCAGGTGCCCAATCGGCTTGCTCCACCACTGCACAACACTTTCTTCTCCCCTGCGTTTTTTTCAGTTTTGTTTTGCTGACGCCGCAAGCATCGACATCAGCAACCATTTTGCAGCCTCCAGAATGCCCTGGTCTTGGCACCCTTCTTGCAGGGGAGGGGGTGCAAACTGTGACCGCCACCCCAAAAAATAATGATGCTAGAGAATGTCTTATACGGCGTCAGATCCTTGGTCTATCTAGCTCAATTCACCTTACCTTACCCATCTAGCTCAATACTGCTCACAGAGAACGGCAGTGGTTACCCAGGATTTCAGGCAAGGAACATTTCCTACCTACCTGTAGATGCTGGAATTTGAACCTTTGACCTTCTGCATGCAAAGCGGGCGCCCTACTACCAAGCTATGGTGCTTCCCTTGAATATTCAAGAATTTGTTTGTATATTTTCTTATTTTGTAGTTTTAATATTTAATTTTATTGAATTGAGTCTCCTGTACAAGTCTTAGAGGCAACTGTAATTAAGTGGTAAATAAATTCTCGAAATAAAATAAATAAGCTCTACTCTGTCCACTTGGCTTGCCCTTCTCAGTGTGACAGCATATTCACATCTCATGCCGTTGTTGGGATCAGTATCTGCCTGCAGGTGGCACTGTGGGTTCATCTCTATAAACCATAACCTATTTTTTTCTCTCTCAGAAACGCACCTGTCACTCCAATCTCCTTTCCATTCAACTTTCCCCCAGGGATTTCTCAGTCTCACTAAATTCTCAGGTCCGTGTTTGCAAGTCACCTGTACAGAAACAAAAAACAGATTGCTTTAACTGGGGTTACAACCTCCTTTCCCAGCTGCTCTGATGACATATAAAAACATTGCAGGTACAATTTAAGGAGCCAATTTTGGCCTATGAGGTGCTCAGCAACCTGGTCCCTCCAAGACAGTGCCTATTCCTCTGACCTTTGGTCAGAATCACACTGACAAAAGGAACATAGGGAGATGCCTTGCTCAAAAAATCCCAGTGACCGTTCTCAGTGGAGGTGCACTGGAGAGAAAATAGAACAATTGCCAGGGAGTCAAAGAGAACTCCCCTAATACTACTTTCTGGACTGGACCATGCAGGTAGTAAAGGTACCACTGCAATACAGTGACTCCAATGCCTATTCAATACAGGCAATCCAGGAGGGTACCATAGCCAAGGCTAACAAAAACTGCTGAGAGATTGAGTAATAAAAAGATGGCCATACTCCCCCTGCCCCTCTCCCGAAAGAGCTCAAACAGGGCGCCCAAGGTGAAACAATATACGCTGGACATTTCAAACTACCAACGTGGAGTGAAAAATCGACACTGTGCAACAAAACAACACAAAACTCAACGCTACGCAACAGAGTGATTGCTAATGCACACGGCCGGACTCATTCCTCTGGGGCGGCTTCCTTAATGGGGAGGAAAAGTATTTAACAATGGTCAGGGATGATTGGCATTACAGTTCAACAGTGCATGGGGGCCACAAGTTCCCCACCCCTGCCGTAAAATGAACATTTATTTGTACATGATTGATAATTAAAAGCAGGGGATTTTATCAGCATTTCCCCAACAGTGGGTTAAACGTGCAAGTGGCAAGAGTTAAAAGGTGCGTAGACCAGAGAAAGTTCACCTTCTGATGCATTTTATGTAAGAAAACACTGAACTCTTCAACCTTCCCCTTTCCACAGACCTGCTTTCAGCTTTAAACCCAGCTCCACTTAGCATGCACATGTGAGCCTCTCTGTCAGCAGAGCCTCATGAATCAATTACAGCCTTTGATTTACACATGGGCCCAGCTATTATCCTCTATGTTTTATTCATGCCATTAAAAGGAAGCACAGCTCATGGAAAAAGAAACCATTCTGATGCGCTCATCATCTTCAATAAGCCCTGATAATATTTAAAGCAAGGGCAGAAGTGTATGTCAAATGTACCCTTCAGCCCTGCTTTTGTCCGAGGTACTATGAGACTGTAGATCAGCCTGCCCCAACCTGGTGCCCTCCAGATGTTGAGAACTGGAGGCCAAATCATCTGGAGGGCTGGCTGCGGAAGGCTGATCTAAGATCAGTGGCATTCATGTTCAGACAGAGCAGCTGTGCCATTCAGACTTTCTCCCTGCCCCCCGCACACCCTGAGCTGTCACCTCTGCCATATACCTGCTATTCCTGAGGACTGAGGACCACCCTTGTGGTTAGGGTGGTCCTGTGTCCTACTTTACAGTGCCCAGTCCGAAGGGCTATCAGAGGATGCCACAAGACTCAGGGGTTTCCAGATCCATCCAGGGTGCCATTGTTCAATTTCACCTACAGCTGCAAAATGTTAAGGGCAGTGCTTGTTTTCGAAAATATATGTTTAGGAGTACTCTCATTTTTCTACTCATATTAAAATACTGCCCCTCGATGAGGCCAAACTTCAATTCACAAAATGTTTAGGGGTATACGTACCCCCAGAAAAAAGGACTGGTTACGGGCATTGCCTTGGCATGGAGCAATGGGAGAATAGGCTTCAACCTAAAATAATGTTCCAGTTACAGATAGGTAGCCGTGTTGGTCTGCCATAGTCAAAACAAAAAAAAAAAAAATTTTCCTGCCAGTAGCACCTTAAAGACCAACTAAGTTAGTTCTTGGTATGAGCTTTCGTGTGCATAAAATAATGTTGTTGATGATGATGATGATGATTATAAAACCATAGCTGAAACTACAAAAAAAGTGGAACTTACTTTTCGAATGCCAGTCACAGTGTAGGCATGGCCAGACACTAATCCATTTGACAGAACACTTCTTTCCTGGAGAGAAGGGCATAAAAACATTTAGCTACGCTGTAAACCAGGAAGCGCCAACCCTGTTGGGCCCATTGGCAAAACACTGCAGAAATTTGGTCACATCTCTAGTCTCTGATACAGTGGTACCTCGGGTTAAATACTTAATTCGTTCTGGAGGTCTGTTCTTAACCTGAAACTGTTCTTAACCTGAAGCACCACTTTAGCTAATGGGGCCTCCCGCTGCTGCCACGCTGCCGGAGCACAATTTCTGTTCTCATCCTGAAGCAAAGTTCTTAATCCGAGGTACTATTTCTGGGTTAGCAGAGTCTGTAACCTGAAGCGTATGTAACCTCAAGCATATGTAACCCGAGGTACCACTGTATTATGGTGACCATTATTGGTGACCATTTTTATGCTACTCAATATATGGTGAGAGAGAGAGCGCAGAAAACTAAAGTGAGTAAACAGGAGTAGTTTCCATTGGGTTTACTGTAAATGCCACTCACAGTTTGTACTAAACACCTCAGCAAACTTCCTGCTTTGTCTATTTTGACATTAGGGGGTGACTCACCTTCCATATAAAGAAAAGTATTCAGGAAAGAAAAACTACAGATTATCGACTTGAGGCACAGAAATAGAGGTTTACAAGATGGTGCTTGCTATGGAGAGACACTTCCTTTTGCCAACATGAAAAACTCAGGGTCAAAAGGGAAGCTGCATATTTAAGTGAAATAGCGTTGGGTGCTTTTGCAAGACATATTCCTGAAAGCAAATATCTATCATCTTATGTGGGACTGCCCAATGCTGAAAGCTTTTGGGGAGTCTGTTTTAGTAGACTCATCAAGATATTTCTAGAGACCAGTAGTGATATTGGAGTACCTTCAGTATACTAAATGGCAATCCATCTGTTAACAGCAGTGAAACTGATGATACACCAGAATCAGAAATGCCCTTCTCCACCTTCCATTGATTTGCTGCTAAGTATGGCGTGACATATGGCTTGTATGATGGAACTGATCATATGATAGAACTGACTAATTGAATTAGGTTAAGAGAAGGCGTACAAAAAAATGGTTGCAAAAGAGAGTTTTTGTATACCATATTGGAACAATAGCAATTAAGATTCGGTAGAGCCATTTTCTATATAAGGGGGATTTACTGTATTTTTCCATGTATAAGACTAGGTTATTTTATTAAAATATTGTGCTAAAAACTTGGGGGTTGTCTTATACATGGATAGTGGAGAGGTGGGACGAGGGATTGGTGGCTGCCGCGAGCAGGATATTGTTTGTGGCGTTTTTGCAGGTGATTAGTGGGTGCTGTAAGGTCCACTGGCTATTGGCTGCGGCAGCAATTGGGCGGACGATTGGTGCTTGCTTTTGGCTTTTCTCTGTTTGGAGTCCCAAAACAGAGGAGGTGTCTTATACATGGGGGCGTCTTATACATGGAAATGTACAATAGTAATGTGTATAGGAGGGAATTCTCTCTGGGAAAGGGCCAAATCTGTTTCCCATTTTGATATCAGAAAACGAAACCCAACGTAGTACATTGATTTTGGCCCAGGACAGATGGGTTCATATCCCTGCTTGGCATAGAAGCTCACTGGGTAATCTCTAGGTTGGATTAATATAATGTGTTATACATGTGGCTGCCTTTGAAGATACTTCAGAAACTGCAGCTGGTGAAAAAATCAGCAGCTCAGTTGCTGACTGGGGCAAGATGGTCTGAACCTTTAATCTTGGTGTAACTGTATTGACCACCACATAGTTTCTGGGCCCAATTCAGAGTGATGGTTTTGATCTATAAAGCCTTATGCGGCTCCAGCACCTCAGAAACACCTCTCCCCACATAAACTGACCTGGATGCTGCATTCCTTATTTGCCACTCTCCTGGCTGGCTGTGTCTGGCAACCCATCAGAGATCTGCTGTAGTTTGCTCTTGTCATGATATCCCAGAGGTCAGGTGGAGCTTCAGACAGCTTGATCGTCATAGTAACTCCACCTGTGAAGTCCACCAGAGCTTCCGACACTTGCCCAATCTGCAGGTCTTCATAAGAGCCACACAGCCTGCCAAGAAAAATATGCCAAGCATTATGACACATGACACTTTATTGATTATTGCAATACGGTAGAGATGGGGAACCTTAGACCCAGGGGCCAAGTATGGCCCTCCACGCCCCCTATGCAGCCCTCCTTGAGTGTTTATGCCTGGATGGAATGCATCCTTGAACTCTGACCATGCTTGCTGCTTATCTGGATGGAAGATAGAGAGGGTGGGTGGGTGGGTGGGTGTGGAAACCAGCCTACTGTACAAAGGTAAAATTCACATTAGTTGCTCCGCCCACTTTTCATGCTGGCTCCGCCCACCTTTATGCCTGTGGCCCTTGGGAGGTTGCCCAGAGGGGAATGCAGTCCTCCAGTTGGAAAAGGTTGCCCATCCCTACAATCGAGTTACGAAGGGATGAGACAAGGAGGAACAGGTCATACACACACACACGCACACACACAGAGTCAAACCTCAGGTTAAATGTTCTTCAGGTTGAGCGTTTTCAGGTTACGCTCCGCGGTGACCCAGAAATAATGGAGTGCATTACTTCTGGGTTTCGCCGCTTGCGCATGCGCAGATGCTCAAAATGACGTCACACGCATGCGCGGAAGCAGCGAATCGCAACCAGCGCACATGCAGACGCACAGTCACAGGTTGCGTTCGCTTCAGGATGCAAAGGGGCTCCGGAACGGATCCCGTTTGCATCCAGAGGTACCACTGTATATGGACCCCATTTCATAGCGAGATTCAATATGGAATGCAGGAAGGCCCACTTACTTGGCATAAGCCTTTTCCAGAAGAGCTCCCCAGTACAGGTTCTTATAAACGGAACTGAGAAAAACAAGCTGTCCGGCTTCGTTCACTGGCAGTCGGTCATCGACTACCACATCAACCCATTCGCCAAAATGCCAGAACTGGGAAAGAAAAGAGGCCATGAATCTTCTTCAGCGGGTGATCATGTTTCTAAGAGGCCATTCTTAAAGGGAGGACTTAAGCCATGACTCAGCTATAGCCCTGACATGCCGTAACACTTAGTCATCAATGGCCCATCAGCTGGTGCTTTAGGAAAACATGAGGAGATTTTTCTGACTTACTGCTTCAGTGTGATAGATGGATGACTGAGAGAAGTAGACCAGAGACAAAAAGAGCAAAACGAGAACAGAAGAGCTTGGATCATACAAGCCCCAGCTGCGCCACCAGGGTGTGGGCTTGGAAACGCGGCAAGGGCGTCGGCTTCAAAAAGGAGCACTGAACTTCATCGAACAGCCACAACGGATAGCTCAAATTCAGACACAAGGCGCTGCATCTCACAAAGGTGGTTTTTGCCTATGAATGCTCAGAACACCTACGACAGTGATTACACAACCCGAATTGGACAGCATGTGTTGGATCCTGCTTGAAAACAGTGAAACCTGAAAGCACCTTAGGAGACCTTTGCCATATCAGCTTTGCGGAGGATGATGCATACCTTGAAATGGAATATCCCAGCATACTTCTTCCTCTCAAAGCTTTGGTTCATGGGCACGACCCGAGACAAGATATCTGGGTGAAATGATAACGCTTCCACGGCAGCCAGAAACCAACAGTCCTCTATTCAAAACACGACAACATAAAATAACTGCATGTAAACAGCATTATTAACATTATCATTAGCATTTATTCCTCTTTTTAAATTTCATAAGGAGTGACCCAAAGCAACTTACAAAGCTATGCAAACATTAAAAGGAAGTATAAAACCAGATTAAAATACAAACCAATTTCAGAGGACTTAAGCAATGTAAGTTTGCATATTTATTAACTATATTGTTAGCATGTAACTGGATAATTTAGAACAGGCTTGTTTTGGTGCCTGCCTTATTATGTAGACCTGATTTCACATTCAAGGGTGATTTTGCCACTTCTTTATTGCACTTAAAATTAGATTAGGGAGCAAACCTTCCATGAAACAGAGCACTTTGGAATTATGTGCCAGTACCTAAAATTTTATTCTGCCACCACACAATTTCCATCCATCCAAATATCTGTGTTGAAATGTTTGGCCTGGAACTCAACAGGGCATGAGTGAAGGGTTTTTTCCTTAAATTCATTTTATTCCATCATGCATAAAATATAAACAACAAACAACAAATGTAGGAATGGTATTGTTGGATTAGCTCTGCTGGTTCTGTCTAGCTGCTTATGGATTGAGGTGTGATGTTCAATCTGGTGTCTCAGGTAGGAGGGCTGGGGGAGGGGTCTGCCTGAGAACAAAATACAGCAGAAAACCCGAGGAGTAATCCAGTGCATATTTGTTTAGAAGCAGATCTTTTCGTGTTCAATGGGGTTTACTCCCTAGTAAGAGGGTTTAGGATTCCAGGAGATACTCATGCACCAAAGTGACACGCAGACAAAGGTCCTTACCTATCACTCCTTGGCACAGAGCAAGCCTTTTTTTGTTCGAAGCATAAAACACCGGGGTCCTATGCAGTTCCTGAAAGGTTAAAAGAAAACAGCAGTCTTAAAAGGAAATGCCAAGCCAGACATTCATGTCATACCCCTCAACCTTCCCAATTTGAGCTGGTTGTCCCAGAATTATAGAAGCCATCCCAGCTTCTGATTGGATGCCAGAATGTCCCATATTTTTTCGTCCAGTGCCCTTGCATGAGTCAGTTGCCTTCCATGAGAGCTCAGGACCAAAAACCGAGCATCTCAATTTTGAACAGCAGGATGTTGGACGGTATGCCATTCAATGGAAAACAAGGCCTGTGAAACCACTGTGAGAATAATACCCTGTGGCCTAATGGCAGTTTTGTACAAAGTGCTCCCTTTGTGTGCAAAGTAGGGAAGTCAGAGAATTCCAACAGAAACAAGAGCAGAAATTGCTACTGTTTGCTTACCCATCCCTGTGTGTCTTAGGCGTTGTCAAATGCAGCCTGATTCACGCTTTCTATGCGCAAAGCATATGTTCTACCCATGAGCCACAGGCCATCCATCCAATCCCTCTGAGAATGTGGCGTGCAGCTCTCCAAACCAACCCTTTACAGAAATTTCCATCACTTACCAGTGGTCTTTTCCACAGCAACCTCTGAGGTAGTTTCTGGAGCAATGGTCCCTTTCCAATGGAGCTAATATCGGCTGGGAAGAACTCGTCTTCAAACAGGCATCCTTTCTTCAAGCATTCCTCCAGCAAAGTTTGGTAATTCTGCTGGCTAAGACTGGTGGGCTTCTGAGCGGCTCCCATTTCGCACGTAGGCCACTGACGACGACTCTTCTTCCTCCATGGGTGCAGGAAAGGCAAAAGAGCCATGGCAGAGGTGGACAGGGGAACCTGACAGGATTTGTCCCTACAGGGACTGGGATATTTCGTTCTAGCTTCCTCCTGAAGATGAATGTCTTCCTCAATGCAATGTGCACCTATGGGAAATAATGTAAAAGGTCAGCAAGTGAATTAAAAATGTACAAGATAGCACATTAATGATTAAACTAAGTTATTTTTCGATGATACGTCTTAGAAGCTTGCTCGATTTGCAGAAAGATGAACTTAATTCATAAGTATACAGAACCAGTGAGTTTAGCAGTGTACGCAATCCTCATAGGAATAATCATAAGAATATTAAGATAAAAATAAGAACAGCTAAAAACACTGCTGGGGTTGGGAAGCAACCATTAAAAAACAATTAAACACTGATAGAATTAACTGTCTCTCTCTCTCATCTGCTAAAAAAACATACAGATAATTACAATAAAAATAGCACAGCACCAGCCCTTTCATTAAAACCAGTCAGTTCTCCAAAGCCTGTTGGTATAAGAAAGTCTTTGCCTGCCAGCAGAACAACAGCAAGGAGGGAACCAGTCTATCTTCTCTAGGGAGGGAGTTCCAAATTGTGGGAGCCGCCACCGAGAAGGCCCTCTCCCATGTCCCCCCCTGTGATGGTGGCGGGTCTGAGAGAAGGGCCCCCCGTGAAGATCTCAAAACACAGACATTTTCATATGAGTGAATATGAGTTTTCAGATCGCTTGGACATAATAGGTTATAAACAACACTTTGGCTTGTGCCCGGAAACTAGCTAGCGGAGCTGTTGTAACAAGCTCACTCTAACCAGCCCCGATCAACAATCTGGCTGCTGTTCTTGGAGCCAGTGGAAGTTTCTGAGCACTTTTCAAAAGCAGTTCCATGTAGAGTACGTTGCAGTAATCCACATGGGATGTAACTGTGTCACTGTGGACAAATCAGACATCTCAATGGCCCATCTAGTCCAGCATCGTGTTCTCATAGTGGCCAACCAGATGCCTGTGGGAAACCTGCAAGTAGGACCTGATCCCACCCCCGTCCTTTGGCTTCTAACAACTGGTATTCAGAAGCATTACTGCCTCTGACCGTGAAGGCAGAGCAGAGCCATCATGGCCTGAACTGCAAACTGTCTCTTTCCAACCATCACAACCTAGGTATGAAATTTAAAAAGCAAGAGGTATATTTACTTTCTAGAGAACAAAGCAGTGCAGCATAGTGGTTAAGAGTGTTGGACTAGGGACTCAGCTAGATAGGTAAAGAAAAAGTGTTTTATATGCATTGTATATGCGATACAACACTGTGACACCAGGTGGCACTGTGGAGTCCTGTCTTTCCCAACCGGATTTCTCTGTACAGTGGTACCTCAGGTTACATACGCTTCAGGTTACAGACTCTGCTAACCCAAAAATATTACCTCGGGTTAAGAACTTTGCTTCAGGATGAGAACATAAATCGTGCTCCGCCAGCGTGGCAGCAGCAGGAAGCCCCATTAGCTAAAGTGGTGCTTCAGGTTAAGAACAGTTTCAGGTTAAGAACGGACCTCCAGAACGAATTAAGTACTTAACCCGAGGTACCACTGTATGAGTTTACAGCGCATTTAACAAAAACGCTTCTTTGATGTGTCTAGATCCAGCCTAGGACTGGGGAGGAGACCTCAGTTCAAGTTCTTACTCAGCCCACAGCGTGATCTTGGGCCAGTCACCATCGCCTACCCTGCTGGGTTGTTGTAAGGATAAATTACCCGCCCATGCTCTGCCAGGGAAATAAGTACCTCCAATGATGTTGAACATTAATAAAATAAGGATATCCTGAAGAAAATTCTAGGCTGTACAAAGAGTACTTTTAAACTGCTGGCTGGCAGGTGCTGCTGAGATCACGTTTGGTTAAATCCTAGGTATTACTAGCCCAGTTCCCAACCCACCCTACAATTATATTGCAGTGAGCGGAACAAGCTAACGGCCCTAAACTGGCAGGAGCCTATAGAGGTCAGTTTGGGGAGGGAGTGTGGCTGTTACTGAGTAAAGGGCATCTGTACAATGAGCAAAAGCTCACGCACAAATCAAGAACATCCCCACAAAAATTACAGTCCTGTAAATCATAAATAAATAGAATGTGACTGCTAATCCTTAAAAAGATTCAACTTTTCCATAAAATATAGCCAAGAAGTTGAATATTTTTAAGGAAAAGCAAAGTGAAGAAGACTGGTGCTTTTATTTATTAAGCATGCGTTCTACTTTAGCTGCTGGATGTTATAATACTCAGTTCCAAACTCCCACCGGCATCCCAAAACTCTTGACTGTGTTAAGTATCAGTTCCTGGGATAGCTCAGCTGGTAGAGCACGAGACTCAGAATCTTATGGTTGTGGGTTTGAGCCCCATGTTGAGCAAAAAGATTCCTGCATTGCAGGGGGTGGACTAGATGACTCTCATGGTCACTTCCAACTCTATGATTCTATGAATCCTGTTGTAACCCCAAGGATTTTAATTGTTGTAACCCAGCCTGGGAGCACATAGTGAAGGGTAGGTAAGAAATCTACATTATTATTGCTATTATTTTTCCCCTCCCCAAATGCATTATAAATAGATTTTGCACTACTAACAGCAGCTGTACAAGTACATGTAGGGGTCATGTTATGTGCCATTTCATTTTTGACCTGAAGAGTCTGGCTTTTGCCAGAAATTATCAAGACGAAAACCTTTTTTTTTTTTTAATGGATGTTTCTAATAAATTTAATGGGTGAGTATCTCATTTTACAACACTTGGAAAGAACCCAGTCCTCATTAAAAAGAAGTGCTTCTTGTTTGGACTTGATCATAATCATCACAGTGTGTCCCTTTGCGCATCTGTAAAACTGTCACATACATGATAGTTATTGTGCACTGTTATTATGTACAGAGGGTTATGACTAATAGTAAATACCACCCTTTTTATACTTAGGAGGTATGTAGAAAAGATATTGGCCTTGGACCAGAGAAGGCTGGGTTAAAGTCCTGTGTTAGTTCACATTCTATGGGCAACTTAAAACAACTTCCAGAGGGTAGTGTATCTCATTATTCTTACTCTTAAATTTCATATCGCACCCTTTCCCCAAAGGAGCCCAAGGTGGAAAACACACAAGCAGTAAAGCAATTAAACCATCCAAAAACAATTCCAATACAGATGCAGACTGTTTGAATTCATGAACATGGGAGCAGGAAACAGGACCACATGCTAATCTTGCCCTTACATTTCCTCCTGCTGTCTAAATATTGAGCATCAAGGTAAAGGAGCCACATACATCTGAACATGCATGTACATCTGGACACATGCACATCTCTTTCACATTGATGCCAAACATCAGTGGGAACTGGGGTGAGAGAAGGGGGACTCTCTGCAGTGTGCCTCAACTTCAGAAGAGGGAGCAGGGATGTCATCACCACCTTCCAACAGAGTCTCACATACCTTCCAACCTTCTGCTGGTAGTTACGTATTGAGGTTACTGGTCATAACTGGGTTGCTTCTTTTTTGGTCCTGAGCTCTCGTGGCAGCCAGTCAGCTGACTTGCGGCAGACCCCAAAGTGGGACATTCTGAGATCCAATCAGGAGCCGGGATGGCTTCTGTAATTCTGGGACGTCTTGATCAAATTGAGACAGTTGGGGGGCTTGGTCTCAGGAGAGGGGCAAATTTGTTTCCTAGAACTAGACATTGCTCTCCATAGGTGGGAGCAGATCTACCCAGGGGCATTGCAAGGGGGTACGGGGGTGCGGTCTGCCCCAGGTGTCATGACGGTGACTGCGCCAATCGCGAAAATCTGCCCACCAGGGATGCTAGGTACCCTCCCTTAAAAAAGCTCAACAACTCTGGGTAACGTTCCCAAAAATTGCAGTGGGGGGGTGACAAAAAAAATTCACACTGGGTACCACCTGACCTTGCTACACCTTGCCCTGAAATCCCAACATTCTCGCAAAGCAAGTGAATCTCACCAGTTAACTACCTCATGCCTTGTTTTTAAATGCTTGGTGGACAGGGTGTGAAAATTCTGGAGGAACCTTAGTGGCTTCTGACCAGTCTTAAACATCTTGTCTGATTCCTGAGCTCCTGAAGTGTGACTCTTGAGTCCACTGCCAAACCTGTCCACTGTTACCCTCTGAATAAAGATCCGTTTTTTACTTTGACGTAAGAACCTCTGCCTACATGTGTTGGGTGTGAGTCACCAAGGGCCTTGGTGGAGATCACATGACAGTGGTAGATGGGGCCAGAGGCAAAAATGGGTGAAGTTATGAATGTAATGTATTACCTTTGTAAAATTTCTGCACACACTCGCACAGCTCCCTCTCTCATCCATTCAGACAAGCAAGAGTCACCAGAGTTCGAGGATGCATTTCGGCCAAGGATTTGAAGCGGAGACAGTGAGGAGGGGTGTGGTCTGTGAAGAACTCTGGGGTTCCCCATGTCTGCTTTAGCAGAAGACAATCCAATAACATGACAAAGGGTTTCCCAAAACCTAGTGCTGAGCCTTATTATTATTATTATTATTATTCAATTATGGCTCCTAGGATTCTAAAAGCAATCTGTTATTCAAACATCACTGGAGCAAGTTCAGGGAAGCCACATCTGTGCCACACTGCGAATGTGCTGCACTGAATGTAAACCATAGAGGAGTCAGTGAGGATGATTAAAGCAAGCTGTCCAAGCCCAGCCCGGTAAGTGACAGCAGCTATGCCATCATATCCCGTGCCACTAACCCAGAAAACAATTTCCTAGTTCCCACATATTTCCTAGTTGAAATGTGGAATGAGGGGCAAAGCCAATCTCTAATCAAACAAGCCAAGTTGTATATGGGAAGAAAAACTGGTCCATTCTAATGAACCAATATCTGTGGGCCCAGAATGAAACTAACTATAGATGTTCATTAAAAACTATAGATATTTTTAATATTTGATGTTTTGCTGTGCTGCTGGAAGTCACCCAGAGTAGCAGGGGCAACCCAGTCAGATGGGAGACAAATAAATATTATTATTATTATTATTATTACTTCACTGGATCCAAATAATGCCAAGCAAGGTTCTTTGTCCTAGTTCTTCTTCCAGGGAGACTTTCAGACTTTGGCTGTGATCATGCACCTGCTTAACTAGGAGTAAGTCCCACTGAATTCAGTAGCTCTTGCTTCTGCGTAGATATGCACAGGATTACACTATTTAACCCAGGGACGTGGTCCTTCAGATATTGATGGATTACAACTCCCATCATCTTTGATCATTGGCCATGCTGGCTGGGACTGATGGGAGTTGGAGGGTCACGGGTTTCCCATCCCTCTAATAATTTTTATTTAAACCTCACCCATCTGTCTGGGTTGCCCCAGCCACTCTGGGCAGCTTCCAACACACAGAAAAACATAATAAAATATCAAACATTAAAAATGTCCCAATTCAGGGCTACCTGTAACAGCTAAAAATCTGTTTTCTGGATTTGATTTGATTTTTATCTTCTAGCTTTAAAATCCAAATACCTTGGACGTATCTTAAAAATGATGCATAAATTGATGTTGATGTTTTTTGTGTTTTTAATATTTTGTTGGGAGCCACCCAGAGTGGCTAGGGCAACTCAGTCAGATGGGTGGCATATAAATAATAACAGTATTATTATTATTATTATTATTATTATTATTATTATTAATGAAATAAATAAAAGCCAACCAGGTAGATAAGTGAGATGAGAACATTTCGTGTTACTTGCACATGACAAAATACAAATAATAAAAAGACTTGTTCCTTTAAAAATAAATAAATTATTGTGACAAACAATCTTTCTTTGTTTTTGAGAACAGAGAGTTTTAACTGTATGTTAGCTGTACTGTATGTCTCTGTTGGGCAAATATCCATGTAGCGGGAGGGTTGAGAAGTGTGGCAGATGAGAGAATCCTAAGGAGCCATGATTTATTGTGACATAGAATGAAAACAAGTTAGACGTCAGACTGTAAAAATGCCTCACAGGACATAATGAAATACTGACTATTTGGGAAGCAACTCTGCATCAAATATACAACATTGTGTGACAGCACCGTGGCTTCATGAAACTGGGCTACTGATTAAGCAAGTCAAACAATTTGGGACAGATTTATTGCTGTTGTCAATGAGCTAAATTTATTGTTGTGGCACAATAGCAGCTTCCCCGGAAGCCAGAAACCAAAAGGCAGGATAACCTTAAATGGTCAGGCCAGTAGTGCCATTTCACCCTGCATTCTTGTCTCTTGACAATAGCCAGGTCTGGGTGTTAAGGGAATACGCTATAAACAAAAAATAACATTATTAGAGTACTCAGTTGCCTCTTGCACCCCTAGGCATCAGGATAAAGCTTTCTCTTGGACTTGTTTTTGTTTGATAGAGCAGCTAGATTTATGGTGTTGTCGAATAAATGCATTTTTAAAAGATTTCTACAGCAGCTTTCGGTCAAAATGAAAATGGCTCCTAACAAGAAAAGAACTTTTTGTCAAGAGGAATGTGGGTGCAACTTCTGTTTCTTTCTTCCTTTTGCTGAGTCATTAATAATGTTGGAATTTTTGTCATATTTTTGCATTTGGTTTTCATTTGTAATGTGTTACAGGGAAATTGGATGGGAGAAGCTGAGAGACTGCCCTACCCGCCCCCCCCCCCGGAGCCTTGCCTCACCACAAGGCAAGAATAAGGGGTCTTCGCTGCACATTACCCAAACCTCATTCATTTAGGTTCAAAACTCCATTTACAAAGGGCCTGCCTAATCAGAAACTTGAGAACCTTGACGGCAGCCCCTAATGTCAAGAAAATGAACAGCAACGTTTCTGCAGAAGCATTGCATCTGCAGGGGAAGCCCATCCCAGTTTGCAGGAGTCCATAATCCTGGCTGAGCCCCAGGTCTCCAGCAGAGAAAAGCAGGGAAAGTGTCAATACCAAATGTAGCTGATAAATCTATCTACGTACTGGCTCAATAGGAAAAATTTAGAAATTCATTAAGAAATCACTCGTATCAATCTTCTCAGTTCCAATGGCATTTAGGGCCCAGGGAAGTGAGGTATAACTGGAGGGGTGAGTGAGCCCACCATAATCCCTGAGATATACAGTCATGTCCCAGGGCCTCCCTAAGGAGTCATAACAGGTGATATCCTGCAGCAGGATATACGTATAAGCTAAACAAGCTATAGCTTAGGGCCTCACTCTCTTCGGGGCCCCCCAAAAAATAAAGGGGGGAAAACTGGATGTATATTTCCAAAATATAAGATAAAAAACAAATAAAATAAAACCTACATAGAGAAAGAGTGTTTTGTTTTGTCTAGGCTCCTATGATGTAAGTAATGGACCCCGCCTGCTAGCCTGCTCCCTAAAATATCACTGGTTTGCTCATTTCTATATATAGGGTTCCTACATTCTACATGGACTAATTGCGTGGCAACACGTGCAAATGGCTTTAGATACCTATTAGTTCCATAAATTACCATATAGCATATATTCAACGCAAAAAACAGCGAGAATTTGTTATTGACAAAGGACAGCTGGACATATAAAGGGCCCCATTACCTTCAGTAGCTTAGGGCCTCATCAAACCTAAATCTGGCCCTGATCCTGCCTCAAGAGTGTCAGACAGATTACCATCTCAATCACAATGCATACCCATCCCATAGTGGGATGAAGACTGGACAAGTCAAAGGGGTGCATTTGACTTAACTCAGGGACCAAGCAACTGTAAATACTTTCCTTTGTACTGTGATGGAGTAAATGTGAAAACTGTGTTTCAGGGGTAGGCAACCTAAGGCCCATGGGCCACAAGTGGCCCACGAGCCACCCCCGAACCAAGCTACCCCGCTCAGCGAATCCCCGCCCGCTGCGCTAAACCAGCGCAGTGCAGCATGGGGACTTGATTCCACGGCACCGGAAATCATGTCTGTGCATGCACAGAGGCCAAAAATCGTGTCTGCATAGACACAGATGCCGGAAATCACGGGTAAACCTTGCTGACCCCTACTGTATTTGATTGACAGGGGCATGCCTGGATCTCAGGTTCTACCTGAGACCACACCGGTTCTGTGACGTATCTATGATATCTTGATGATGCTTCTGGGAATGCATTATGGGAAGGTTTGGGAAACTTTTAAAAACCTGATGTAACAATTGATCGGGGCTTCTGGCTGCTTCGTCTTTGTGGTAGTGGAAAGTCTTGTTGCAACGATAAAGATCAGGCCTACAGGCCGCTGTTTTGCCTGTTATCACCTGGCTGAAGTCTCTTGCCTGTGACCCCTGACCTGAACCTATGGGAGTCAAGGTTAGGCAATTGTGGGGTGCTCCAAGGACTATCTTTCACAAGTATTTTCTTTTATAATGTTCAAGAAAATAATATCTTGTATTTCTGTAAAGTATGCTGCCTTAAATGTCAGCCTTTAGAGTATTTGTATCTGTTTGATATTTTGTCATGATCTGTTTGTTTACTTAAGATTCCTTTTGCAGCAGGAAGCGATATAGAAATGCTTAAAATAAATTGAATAAATGATGATACTAAAACTGTTCATATCATTATAAAAACGATATTAAGTCTCTATTTGAACTATCCAAGGGTTTTTACTTTTTGTATTGCGTCCTTCTGAACTGCTTGGAGACTATTGTAGATAGCAATGTAAATTGTTTAAGTAAACAAACAAACAAATGTCTCCTGGCCTTCAGATCCCATATAGGCTATTGTAACGGGTTATTTATTCATTTATTTATAATTGAACTTAAACCCCACCTTTCCTCTACAAGGAGCCCAGGGTGGCAAACAAATGCACAATTTAAACACAAAGAAAGCAAAAACAATCTGTATTGTATCCTTCTAAACTGCTTTGAGACTATTGTGGCTAAGAGGTATATAAATTGCTTAAGTAAGTAAGTAAGTAAGTAAGTAAGTAAATGCCCCCAGGCTTAGAATTCCATATTATAACAGATTTATTATTATTATTATTATTATTATTATTAATAATAATAATACCACACCCTTCCTCCCCAAGGAGCCCAGTGCAGCAAACAGATGCACAATTTAAAAACAAAGACATCAAAAGCATTCTAAAACAGTTAAAATATTCTAAAACTAATTGCAATTAAAAACATATAAAGGTAGCTACTATTAAAAACATTTTAAAAGCAGTTACAGAGGTACCTCGGGTTACAGACGCTTCAGGTTACAGACTCCGCTAACGCAGAAATAGTACCTCGGGTTAAGAATTTTACCTCAGGATGATAACAGAAATCGTGAGGCGGTGGTGTGGTAGCAGCAGGAGGCCCCATTAGCTAAAGTGGTACCTCAGGTTAAGAACAGTTTCAGGTTCAAAATGGACCTCCAGAATGAATTAAGTTTTAACTCAAGATACCACTGCACTGTGCAGTTACAAACATTATCCCATCTAATTTTTGAGGTGGTAAATATGTCCTCTCTTTTCCACTCACTTCACTTTACTTTGTCCTTATTGAAACAACTTTTCTTTACACTCAGACCTACCCCTCCCCAATAGGAAACTGTGCCAGTGAAACACAAATATAACAGCAACTGAAAGAATGCAAGAACTGAAAGTAGAAGCGGGAGTTTTTACATGTCAGTGTCATTTTGTTTCATTTCTTGGATATTCTACATACAAAATAATTTCTGAAAGAAACCCCCTAACATTAATCCGGCCATTTCAAACATTTTGTTATTCTGTTCACTAAGACTGCCCTGTTAAAAAACCACTATGTTGAGTAGTGGGTTTGGGGGGCGGGGGGGGGGGCGGGTGTAAAACATACAACAGTCACGTGTGAAAACAAATGACATGATCCAGCACAGTTACAAAATCAAGAAGGTCAGAATCATAGCTGTCAACGTTTCCCTTTTTTTAAGGAAAATTCCCTTATTCCGAATAGGATTCCTCGCAAGAAAAGGGAAAAGTTGACAGCTATGGTCAGAATACCAGGGAGAACGCTGCAAACCAAATAATAAAGAAAGTATGTAGCATATCTGTCATTCAAACAAATTAGGGAAATATACAAGGATATACAAGATCTGTCAATCAAATGAGATCTAAACACAGGTTGGAAGGTGCTTACATCCTTCATATCCAAGCTAGGAGCCAAATTTTGAGACAAAGGAAATCCATGCCCAGCCTTCCCCCATGATGCTTACTTTCCCCCAAGATATTTGTTCCATTAGGGGAGCTTACGTGGATATATAGTGTTTCCAAATAGCTGCAGGGGAAAGTGTTAAATCCACTTCCTCCAGTGTTTCGTCCTGACCATCTCTCAAACAAAAACACACGTCTTATCAATTTGCCAATTTTTAAAGAGATTTGGGGTCCCAGCAAGTTCCTCCATCACCTTGTTTAGTATAAAAGCCCAGGAAGCCAGCCACCAAATAATAAAATATAATTGGCATTTAAGATGCCAATAATGATAATAGGGTGGAAATGTGTTCCAGGTGACCAAATAGGTTTCTGGATTAAGTTGATGGCCAACTTCAATTGGACAGTAATCTGTTTAAATTTAACCATTTCAGTTCCACTGGGCTGTGGATTGGGCCCTAGGCATCTTTAAATCTAAACTATCAAAAGCAACGCAGCTCCAATTTCTAGACTTCTGGTTTCTGTAGCACAAAAGAACATTGAAACATCTTACCTTATTTCAAGTATTTTCTTCTGTTCACAAGAGATTAGTAATAAATCCTAGCAGAGTAGCAGTTTCAGTCTCAAGTAGCACCTTATCTTTCGCCCTAACTGGCAGTAAAGCTCCGACGATTTCTCTCATCTAAACATTTATGTGTACGTACATCCTGCTTATGCAAATCTAACAGGTAATCTCCACCTACCAAGCAAAAGTTCAAGGAAGGTAAATGTTAACGGAATGGGTTTGCTGAAAGTGTTGCAACAGTAGGCATTTTCGACGTCAATCACATGACTTACCTGGAAGGACCTGGCAGCTTGACAGAAAATGACACAGCTGTTGCCCAAAAGAAAGAGCACTTCCTTCTCTGTTTATGGCTTGTTTTTCTCTCCAAACCTTAAAGTGTAAACAGGTGACTCTGTGGACAGAAACGCCTCCTGCCACAACATGATGGATGGGCTTATTTAACTTGGGACCAGTACACAAAAAACTAGAGTTTAGTTTTCATGCGAAGAAGTCAGCTAGGTTGTGACAGTTGCCACGTATCTGCACATCAGCTGAGGCCAAGACCCTGCACATAAAAATATGAACATGGTATACAGAAATATACAACTTCCAACCATGGAGGCAAAGTCTCCATCATGGCTAGGCATTGATAGGATCATCCTCCATGAATCTGCCCAGTTCTCCTTTGAAGCCATCCTGCACTGTGTAAAGAAATTATTACTTTATCTATCCTGAATCTTCCAACATACAGCCACATTGGATGTTCGCGATGTGTGTGGGGGGGGAAACCTTTTTTTCTATCCACTCTCTCCACACCATGTAGAATTTTATAAACTTGTATCACCTCCTGCTTGCTTTTTCTCCAAACTAAAAAGCCCGAAATGCTTTCCTAGTAGGGGATTACTGCATTCTCATTCCGCAGTTTAATCAGTGCAATAAAAGGCATTGCCTTGTTTGCTGCTGCTGCTGCTGCTGCTCTTTACTTCTGTGAGCGCAATATGGCTACCAATTACTTTGATCTATCTATTTAGATCACACAGAAATATGCCTTTGTAAGGCTTCTAATCTATGCTAGAACTGCTATTGGGTGGAACATTTCCTCCTTTCATTATTATTTTTTAATGAAATCTCCATAGGCCAGATGTAAATGACCGCAGGTCTCCTGAACCTTCAGTAGCTGTATAGAAGAAGGAATTGCAGCATATGTAATTTGCCATGCAAATGACACCTCCTGAAATTCTTTCTTCTACACTACTATTTGGGGTGCAAGAGACCCTTTCTCTGTTCCATATGGCCATCCTTAATCTTCACCAGCCTACTTTCTGATGGAAATGCCCGAAATCCACTTTTCATTTGTTTGCATTTAAGGTATTTGGAGTTGACAACCCTGATTCCCAAATAAAGTTCTTCTTTAATCCTCTTTTAATTCTTCTTAGACATTTTGTTTAATATGCATTACTTTTTTGGGGGGGGTTACACTACTCTATGTGGAGAGAGAAATCTTGCAGTGGGTAAGAATAAGTTGCAAATGGAAAACTGAGGTTCCAGCATTTCCAAAAATCGTTGGTCAAGTAAAACAAATAGCTTCTCTTGCTGAATTCATTTGGTTAAATTTAATTGGTTTCATTGCACTGACTACAGCCCATAGAAAACTACACGGGTCCTACAACTGGCTTCAGGTGCCCTATCCTTCCTCAAGCTATGGGTCATAGAATCACAGAGTTGGAAGGGATCCCGAGGATCATCTAGTCCAACCCCATGCAATACAGGGATATGCAGCTGTCCCATACAGGAATTGAACCTGCAACCTTGGCATTATCAGCACCACACTCTAACCAACTGATTTACAGCCCCCATCAAGCATGACCCAATGGTCAGGGTGATAGGAACTGTTGTCCAACAATATCTGAGGACCCGAAGTTGGGAAAGGCTGCTCTAGCTACCATTAAGAGCAATCAGACTGGTATCCAGCGCTGAGGGCCTTCTGGCGGTTCCCTCATTGCGAGAAGTGAGGCTACAGGGAACCAGACAGAGGGCCTTCTCGGTAGTGGCGCCCACCCTGTGGAACGCCCTCGCATCAGATGTCAAAGAGATAAACAACTACCTGACATTCAGAAGACATCTTAAGGCAGCCCTGTTCAGGGAAGTTTTTAATATGTAACGCTGTACTGTTTTTAACACTTGATTGGGAGCCACCCAGAGTGGCTGGGGAAACTCAGCCAGATGGGTGGGGTATAAATATATTATTATTATTATTATTATTATTATTATTATTATTAGTACCAGGGAGAGGGTTCTTTCAGTGATGGGCCCAATGTACCATCCCAAGAACTTTGCATAGTTCTCTCACTTGCCTTATTCTGCCAGGCTTTTTGTTGATTTAATTACTTTTCCCATCCCCAATATACAGTTTTATTGGATGCTGTATTTAAAAAAATCATTGCTACATTGCTTTAAAATTTTATATGTATTGTAAGCTGCCTTGTGAAAGCTTGCCCAAAAATTATATGTAGAAATACAGTAGTAGTAGGAATAATATTAATTTTTTTGCTATGTGTCCTCTTTTTCCAGCACACGTCATCTTTTTCAGGGGTAGAATTTGAGACAATTTGCATTTATTTGCTTTGAATGGAGTCACAGCGTTCTTTTTTTCTGCTCTTCAAAACACGGCAACCCTATTAACATGCCAAGTTTGTAGACATTAAACCAAATTTACTATTACAAACACGAGAAAATATTTTTATAAAATATATCTACTTCCTCTTAGGTGACTAATTTTGAGGCACTGGTAAAGGTAGCGAGTCTCTTTCTTCAAGCAGATAATGAGTAAGCAGTTAGTCACTCTCAGGTTTGGAGGGAATACACTTCTGAATAAACCTCACTGTCTGTGTTAGGAGACATTGTGGTTTATGAGGAGATACGCTGATGATGTCCAGCTCTATTTCTCCATAATATCTGAGTCAGGTGAGGCTGAGCATGGTCAGGAATGACATCTGGATGCAGTTGTGGAACGGATAAGACCTAGTAAGCTGAGCTTGAACCCTGGGGAGATGGAGGCGCCGTGGGTGGGTTCCTCCAGTGTCCAGGAGATTGATCCTCTGCTTGTCCTAGATGAAGTTGATCTCCCTCTGAAACAACAGGTGTATAGTTTTGGGGTCCACTTTGTCACTTGAGGCTCAGGTAGTCTCAGTGGCTAGGGGTGGCTTTTACCAGCTATGGCTAGTGCAACAAAGACAGGGATAGCCTAGCTGCACTGAGTCATACAGTGGTGACCTCAAGACTTGGTTATTGCAATGCACTCTATGAAGGCTACCCTTGCACCTGGTTCAGAAACTCCAGCTGCTGTAAAAGGCTGCACTTAGACCACTGATCGGTACATAACCACACCCCACATAACTCTGGTGCTCAAAAGTTGGCACTGGCTGCCCATATGTTACCAGGCCATGTTCAATCTTCTTGTATTAATTTACTAGCCCTAAACAACATTCTGAAGGAAATCAGCCCTGAGTGCTCACTGGAAGGACAGATCCTGAAGCTGAGGCTCCAATACTTTGGCCACCTCATGAGAAGAGAAGACTCCCTGGAAAAGACCCTGATGTTGGGAAAGATGGAGGGCACAAGGAGAAGGGGACGACAGAGGACGAGATGGTTGGACAGTGTTCTCGAAGCTACCAGCATGAGTTTGACCAAACTGCGGGAGGCAGTGGAAGACAGGAGTGCCTGGCGTGCTCTGGTCCATGGGGTCACGAAGAGTCGGACACGACTAAACGACTAAACAACAACAACAAGCAACATGGGCCCAGGATATCTTAAGGACCACCCGATCCCTTATATTTCTGCCCAATTACTGAGATTTGTGGGGGACTTTCTGTTGGTAGCAGTGTTCAAAACTCCCATTGTTCTAGGCGCATTATGCGATGGGGAATTTCATTAGCGCGAGCAGTTTCTGAGCTCCAGGCACAGTACTGTGCCTAAGATTTCAGATCAAAACTGCAGAGTGGAAGGAAAGGAGGACCTTTTCCTGCCTCCCCGCTTCCAGCTACTCTCTGAAGACTGGAGAAGAGCCCCTCTTAAGAATATTAGGGGGGTGAGCAGGGAAAGGACTAGACCCTGTGAAAAAGGAATGTAATATTTTAGCTGAAGTTCATTTTCTTTCAGCTTTGTATTCTTATTATTAAAAAACGTGCCCGAACATTCCATTGTTGCACCCATAACCTAGGTTTAAGGTGCCATTTAGCTCCTAGATTTCATTTCCGTTTCTAACACTAGTTGGTAGCCCCCCATGGTTCAGATACATGACTTCTAACTAATGGAAGCTGTGCAGTCAGTGTCATGGGCCCAAACCTGTGGAACTTCCCCCTAATTGGGATTAGACAGGTCCCTTCCTTGAACTTCAGGCTCATAGTCCAGCAGACATTGTCAAGGCCGTGCTTGGTTTTATGATCATTTTTTATTGTTTTACTGTCCCATCCATCTTCTGTAGACTGTTTTATGTGCATGGCTAGGAAATGCAAATAATAAAGTGGTATATAAATGCCTTCAATAAATAATAGATACCAAAGGCTGTCTATTAATATAAGCACAGTACAGTACGAAACATGCTGAAAAACACGTACTGTACAGGTGAATAATATAGAGACAGAATGCTGTGAAAGGAGAAAAATAGCAACAATCACTCAGTTGCCACCTACTGAGGGACCTGTGTGGCTCTGTGGGTAAAGCCCAGCGAGGGTCATGAGGCAGAGTTATGCACCCAGCAGGAGGGCTGGGTGAATCCCTCCATTTTGGTTTCCCAACGTTTCTGTTTTTTCTATTAAGGATGGCTATCACAAGTAGGGTTGCCATATATATGTCCAGAAGCAGTGTCCAGGCAGAAATTGCTTTAAAAAAAAAAGAATGTCCAGGAAAATCCGGACATATTGTTGGCAGTGTCATTTTTGGCGATTTTCAAAAACTTCATTTTTTTTGTTTGTGATTTTGCCCAGAAAGCTCAACAACTTCGGGCAAAACTAAAAAAAAAAAGCGCAACAACTTCACCCCCAAAAAAGTTCATTGCGCCTTGGTCCAAATGCATAGGACTTTTGTGTCCAGATTAGGAAAAACAACTTTGTTAATTATGGCAACCCTATCACAAGGCCATTCAGCTGCACCATAGAACTACTCCACCCTTTTCTTTTCTTTCCTTGCGTGCCTCCCCATGAACCCTAAATCTGTTCCAGGATTTCCTCTAATGTTCTGGGGCATTATGGGGCATGCAGGAAGAAAAGAGAGCAAGGAAGTTCCGTTGTGCAGCTAAAAGTCCTTGTGCTAGCAGAATAATTTTTTCCTTATATATATTTGTATGGAATTTGTTCTAATATACACCTTTTTTTCCAAAGCAATTTTCCTTAAAGGAATGTGTTTTTGAATGTTATTTTCAATCGTATATGCATTAATTTGCACACTTCCTCCTGGCATATGCATTTTTATATATACAGTGGTACCTCAGGTTAAGTATTTAATTCGTTTCAGAGGTCCGTACCAAACCTGAAACTGTACTTAACCTGAAGCATCACTTTAGCTAATGGGGCCTCCTGCTGCCGCCACACCGCTGGAGCACGATTTCTGTTCTCATCCTGAAGCAAAGTTCTTAACCTGAAGCACTATTTCTGGGTTAGCGGAGTCTGTAACCTGAAGTGTATGTAATCTGAAGTGTATGTAACCTGAGGTACCACTGTACACTACTTGGCAGGAGAAGTGCATTGCAGAATTCAGAAAAGGTAACTTTGCCTTTAAATGCGAATTGAATTAAGTTTCTTCCCTGACCTGGAGTGAGGCCCAGCAGGGCCAACGGATAAAGTTTTGTGCGTAGAGCTGCAAAGGGTCAGAGCCTAAGCATTTGGACCAAGGCACAATGAAAATTAGTAACAGTCTGGGGCAAACACTTTGCTCACATTGTCCTTGCACAATCCATTCTCCCACGTATGTCACAAAAACAAAGCAAGGACTAAAACTGCATTACTCACGACAGTGATCCCAGCCACATGTACAACACATGTCAATGAAATGCAGAATGCCACTAATAAATTAAGTTTAGAAAGCATTCTGGAAACATTACAGAAAATAGTTTTAAATATTAGAAATCAAATCAACATTTTATACAGCAGACTGTCCCCCCAAAAAATCACCGAATCCATGGCAGAGAACTCCAGATATGTGCAAAGCAGGCCCTGAAAACTCTGTGGTTTCCAGCAACTGATATTACTGCCTCCAGCTGAATAATAATAATAATTATATACAGTGCTATTTTTCTAGAAATGAACGCCTCCCTCGTTCTCTTAGAATGGCAATGGCGCCCACCTGAGAGGTGCCAGAACTGAGTTCCAGGAAGTTTTGGTTTAAAAAAACAAACAAACCCTGAATTTATATATTTACTTATGCCTCACCTTCATAGCTGTCAAGTGTCCCTTATTTGAAGGGACAGTCCCTTATTCCAGCGCCATGTCCCGCTGCTGTCCCTTATTGATGGATGTCCCTTAAATGTCCCTTAAATGATGTCCTTTAAATTTCAAAGGAAGCAGCTCCTCTCCCTCCCTCCCTGCCGGCCAGGGAGGAGAGAGGCTCCAACTGTGTTGCTTGGCTGTGTTGCTCACCCAATAAGAAGTCTACGAACGACTGGGGTGTGGAGCTTGCATGCCTTGTGTGTGGCTAGTTAATGCAAGCTGAGTAGGTTTTTGAATGCTGGACGCCATTTTATTGCACGTGCTGCTGCAAACTTTGCAGTGCAAAGCCAGGCCGGGGAGCCATCTTAAGTTGAGGCTGCATAGGCCTTGTGGTGCATGTGATTCAGATTCTATTCAGTTCAACCTCTGGTTACAAAGTTGGTTGGACAGTGTTCTCGAAGCTACCCAGCATGAGTTTGACCAGACTGCAGGAGGACAGGAAGACTGGAGTGCCTGGAACAGGTGAGGCTGCAGGTCCCTTATTTTGGCTGCTGGTCCCTTATTTTCAAGGCTGCTGGTCCCTTATTTTCAAATCTGTAAGTTGACAGCTATGCTCACCTTTTTCCCTGACAGGGACTCAAGGCAGCTTACAGATAAAAAAATAAGAACAGCCAAAACATACAGGAAAACAATCATTAAAACAGTTAAAGATTGATAGGATTTTATCTATCTATAATCTATAAAAAAACCTAACAGATAATTGCAATAAGAACAGCCAGGCACTAGCCTTTCCATTAAAAGCTGACAGTTCCCCAAAGCCTGTTGGAACAAAAAAGTATTCACCTGCCAGAAGAAAGACAACAAGGAGGGAGCCAGTCTAACTTCTCTAGGCAGGGAGTTCCAAAGTCTGGGAGCCACCACTGAAAAGGCCTTCCCCTTCTCCACAGAGCATAGTCATAATGGCTAGTAACTACTGATCCCTTAAGCCCCATGATTTTGCCTAATCCTCTTTTAAAGCCATCCAAGCTGGTGGCTCTGGCTGCCTTCTGTGGGAGCGAGATCCACACTTCAGCTATGTGCTGGGTGAGCAACGCTCCCTTTCTCATCCCGGAGTTAGCATGCATTTTCTCCTGACTCGCAGCCTTTGATGCCCTTTCATTCTCCATTGGTTTGAGAAATCCCCTTTTAAGGCTGTCAAGCGACACCTTGTGGCAGTGAGTTCCACAAGTTATGTGGTTGATTTGTAAAGATGTCATTTCTTTTGCCTGTCTTGGGGTGTATAATCACTAGAAGCATCTTCAGACTGTCTGCGGTATTTTCTTATGAGACTTCTAAAATCCTCGCTCAAATCCTCGTTCTGCCCTCTAGGTGGCGCAATGCGTCCTCCAGCTCCGCGCCTTTGGCTTTGCAGGCACCTCTGAGGAAGCCTTGGCTAGGATGGCGTTGGGTGTAGCTGAGTCCGCCACCCACTGCGGTGCTGCGTTCTATAGCTTTCTATCTCTACGGTGACTTGTTGCTGGCGGCTGAGCGGCAAGTCTTTCCGGGAGAGCGGCCATAAATGTATGAAAAATGCAGAGGTGGAGGTGACAAGTCTGCGCAACCGATGAGGGCCGCTGCCGTCGCTCTCCACTTCCAGCGGTGAGTTCTCTGCTTCCCGGTTGATTTCCATTTTAAACAGCCAGCTGTTTTGCAAGAGAGGCTGCTGGCTGCTATTGCTGCTGGCTGGTCCTGCGGCAGAAGAATTTATTCTTTGCAGATTAGCTCATCAGCCCTCGCCCTTCAACTGGAAAGCCTGCAGAAAAGTGGAGCTCAGAACTCAATTGATTTATCAAAGCATCCCCCTTTCTGAGCTTATTTTCAACAATCATAAAATTGCTCCTAGGCCAAGCAGTGAAGTGATAAGGAGGAAAGAATACTGGCAATCGATTTAGCTCTGCACCTTGGAGATTTCCACTAGAGAGCTTTCTATTTGATTTGATTTTTTTATGACCTTCTTCTTCCATTTAATGCAGATCAGACAGGACAGGAACAATTGGTAGCGTTTCTTGCTAAATTACAAAAATGTTCAGCTGGCTGGGTAATGAAGACGGGCGAAGGAAGGACCCGGAGGTGTATCAGACTGTGAGTGGAGGTCTTAAAAAACTGTACAAAACCAAGCTTCTCCCTCTGGAAGAATACTACAAATTCCACGCCTTTCATTCACCTGCCTTGGAAGATGCAGACTTTGACAACAAGCCGATGGTCCTTCTTGTTGGGCAGTATTCCACCGGGAAGACCACCTTCATAAGGTAAAACGTGGCAGCTCTTTACCTTCCAGGTGGGAACACATTGTCACTAGGGTGTATTGTTAGAAGTGCATGTATGCATGAAATATGATCCCTATGTTCTAATCTTTCAGGATAAATATTTAGCTGCTAATTGTGTTCTTTGTTTCTGGCTTGTGACTTTGAAGGTTGTTATTCTTCTGGCTTGTGGTTTGATCACACTCCAAAAACACTGGCTCAAAGGAAAGTCTCACATGTCAGCTTCCAGGCAACAAATCATTATGATTTGTTTGTAGGGAGGTTAGAGGGTGCTGGGTTTAAGTAATGGTTATCCCACGCTTTTCCTATGCCTTTTCCCATCACTTTCCTTATTGCAAACAGTCCAGTTTTTTTTTGGGGGGGGAGCAGGTTTGCTGTGCAAGACCTGCCAATCAACTATAATTGCACTACCTGAATTTGCAGGTGTATGATTGAATCTAGCCCGGAAATAGCAGCAGTCTGGAAGTCCCTCCAGCAGCTCTGTAAATAGTCTCCTGGTGAAATGTAGAAGACCTCTATGCAAACATGAATGAATTAATCCATGCAAGAATGAAAGGCTATTCAAATGATCATATCACCACTGGAAAACAAGTTGTACTAATTCTGTTTTTGACAGAAACTCACTGTTGTACATTTGTTACCTTTTGCATATAACTGGGGGGAAAGGTTCAGAAAAGAGCAACACCTTGATGATCAAGGTGATGGAGGAAAAGGTTGCAGCATTTGGGACTTTTTAGTCTAGGGGAAAGGTGAGGAAGAGGTGAGATGATCCAAACGGGCACTTCTTTTGCTCTTCCATGTCATTGCTTCAGACCCACCCATTCCTTCCTATTCTGTAGTGAGGTTGTGCTGTCTCTGGAGCTTAGTTAGCAGCAGTCTTCCTTGTTATCAATGTAGCCTATTCTGATGTGGAACTGTTTTACCTGGGGGGTAAGTACCAAAATGGATTGTACATGGTTGATCTTTCATCACTGTCTTCTGCTTTTATACCAAATGGAATAGCAGGCACGTAATGGTCTCCTTTAAAGTCCTTCAGAATGTTAAGCAGGGCTTTAGAGATGCAATTAAAAGATGCATGATATAAAATCATAGAAGTTTAGAGTTGGATGGGACCCTGAGGATCATCTTTCTAGCCTAATCCCCTGCAGTGAACCAGCAACCTTGGCATGATCAGCACCACGCTCTAACCAACTGAGCTATCCAGTCCCAGATTAAATTTGGACCCGACAGATTAAAAACCTTTAGTGGCTATCCGTAAAACCATAATGCTTTAAGCCGCATCTAAAGACAATTGGCTGAAGCGCCTCAGTTTAGTCTTCAGCCTTCCTCCCGACATCTTGAGCTATCTGCTTTAGATCAAGGCGAAGGGTCAAACGAAACTGTCAGCGTCACGACCGGTGGATGAGGTTGCAGAGGCATGGCCGGGAAAGCTGGTTTTTGGTATTCTGAGACAGGTTTGGAAACTGAAAAGGAAAAAGAGGCCTGCTGTGCTTAAGGTCAATGGAGTATATCTGTCTGGTTCCAGGGGAATCCAACTGCGTTTTCTTTGCAGATCCAAGAGATGGTCTCTTTTGCCAGCTTTCCCTTAAAATCCTTCTGCTGTGTACTCATTTTCTCACCCCAGGCTGTCTTCTCTGAGTTCCAAAGTGTGCAAACTGCCTGCTGGAGCTGAACTCTCCAGTTGTACCTTCCTTTGAAATTTAAGTGCATTACTATCTGCTAATGAGCATGATCCAAACTGTAGTTGAACGCAGTAGCCTTTATATATTGTTTGCACGGGACAGAGAAGGCAAGAAGGGACAGTAGAGTCACAGTGCTCTGTATATTGTCATCCCTGCTTACTCGGCTAGAAGCGATTACTGAAGAAGAAGAAGAAGAAGAAGAAGAAGAAGAAGAGGAGGAGGAGGAGGAGGAGGAGGAGGAGGAGGAGGAGGAGGAGGAGGAGGAGGAAAATAGCTTTAGCTTGAGTCCACTAACCTCATTCATAACAAATTTCCTTTTTATTTATTTAGCAAGATTTCTATACCACTTAATCAAAACAGAATTCGCAAGTGGCTTACATAAAAATTGTATTAACTGTTCCTTTAAAAATACAGTGGTACCTCGGGTTAAGAAGTTAATTCGTTCCGGAGGTCCGTTCTTAACCTGAAACTGTTCTTAACCTGAAGCACCACTTTAGCTAATGGGGCCTCCCGCTGCCGCCATGCCGCCAGAGCACGATTTCTGTTCTCATCCTGAAGCAAAGTTCTTAACCTGAAGCACTATTTCTGGGTTAGCAGAGTCTGTAACCTGAAGCGTATGTAACCCAAGGTACCACTGTAACCATAAAGTAGACTTTTAAAATACTAGTTTGTAGCCAAAGAAAGTTATCCTATTAAAAGGCGAAAGATTTATACAATCTGAGGTGAAATCCTATTAACATAAGGATTTCTGCCTGTGTGATTAGACTTCTTCTCCCTGCGTATTCCCTGACTCTGTTCTGAGGGTTCCCCTTACTCTCCAGAACACTTTTGGTGGGGGGAGGTACATGGGGAAGAGGAAATCTCCTATTGCTCAGGTGGAAATCCCTGCACTTATGAGCCAATTTTGCTGGATACAATCCTTCAGACATCATAAAATTATCCAAGTATAGATGAAATCAATAGGTTTTAAAAACAAATGCACCTAATGAAATTGCATGCCTGGGTAAGCTTGCTTAAGCAGAAAAGGGTTTTAGTAGACGTCAAAAGCAGTACAACCAAGGCACCTGCCTAATATCAATGCTGTTAATAAAATAAACACAAACTGACTACTGCAGTGTTGGCTGCCGATGTGGGCTGTGTTAAAAAACCTCCTTTTATTTGTAGCTTAACCACTCTTTCCACCTTGTAGGTGATGTGCTCTTCTTCCTTGGAGATTTTAAAGCAGAAATTGATGGCCATCTGTTGTGTATGATTTAGTTGAAACTCTTGCTCTACAATTCTATGGCTCAGTATCACCCACAAGTTTTGTTTTGTTTTCATTGTGCTATTCCTTTCACTGGGCATATCTACCCTAGAACTGTAGACTTGGAAAGGATTGCCCACCCCTCTGCAATACTGAAAATGGTATAAAACATAAAATAGCACAAAACCAATATGGCTGTCATGGTTTCATTCAAAGTATCCTGGGAGTTGGAGTTTAGAGAACGTGCTGCAAACGTGCTGTTAGAGATCTCTAGACACACACACACACACACATACCTGTCATTGAACTACAGGTCTCAAAAGAGAAGAAATGACCACAAAAACCAGTCCAGGTTCTGGCCTGTGAAGTATCTATAGCAATAAAAATTGTGAACAGGGCAAGCCAAATTAAACCAACATGTTCACGCAGGGCAGTCCAGAGTACCGCCTGGTCAGGTGTTAATGGGTGAGTTTCACTTGTTAAGACTGAAGGGTGTGGTCAAGGTTCTTGGATGGATGCAGGCATTGTGTGTCCTCAACCCTTGGCCCTCATGGCTGATAACATCTGGCAGGGAGGTAATTAATCTCTCTGAGAGAAGTGTCCCAGGCTGTGCTATTTTTCTTGATATTTTTCTCACCATGAACGCCTCCCTTGTTCTCTTAGAATGGTGATGGTGCCCACCTGAGAGGTGCTGGAACTGAGTTCTGTCGAGTTCTGACTGAAAAAAGCCCTGGTCCCAGGCCACCTGAAAGCTACAGCAGTGATACTACTCCTTAAGAAATCCTCTTTAGACCCAGAACTATAGGTTCTGCTTGTTCCCCTTCCTGAACATTGCCCTTGAGTGGGTGGATCAACTCCAGACAGCCTTGAACAAGATGGATATTTTAGGTCTATATCAACCAGTATATAATAATAATAATAATAATAATAATAATAATAATAATAATAATAATAATAATAATTTATTATTTGTACCCCGCCCATCTGGCTGGGTTTCCCCAGCCACTCTGGGCGGCTTCCATAGAAACCAAAAATACACTAAAATATCACAGATTAAAAACTTCCCTGAACAGGGCTGCCTTAAGATGTCTTCAGAATGTCAGGTAGTTATTTATCGCTTTGACATCTGATGGGAGGGCGTTCCACAGGGCAGGCGCCACCACCAGAAGGCCCTCTGCCTGGTTCCCTGTAGCTTTGCTTCTCTCAATGAGGGAACCACCAGAAGGCCCTCGGCGCTGGACCTCGGCGCTGTACCAGGGTTCATGCTGGTTTTGACACAAAAACTGCCTTGGTTGCCCCATATGATGACCTATGTCAGAAGATTCTCTGCAATCTCTCAGCCTCATGATTCCATCAACCATGGTATCTTTCTGTGGAAACTGTCTGAATTGGGAGTAGGGGCCACCACTGGTGTGAGTCCAGGCCTACTTGGATGGTTTCGGCATGTTGTGTTTGTGGTGGGGGAGATAATGGTTGGCCCCATGATGTCTTCAAAAAGGGAGTTCCACAGAGTTCAATTTTATTCCTTATGTTGTTTAATATCTACATGAAACTGCTGCATGGGGTCACCTGGAGTTCTTGAGTGTGTTGCCATCAATATGCTGATGACACACAAGACTACTTCTCTTCTCAGTCAGCCTAGCCTCAGTAATGGACTGGATGAGAGCCAACAAACCCAAGCTCAATCTATAGAAGACTAAGGTGCTATTGGTGGGAAGTTAATGCTGAAGATTCTGAGCTGTCTTCAAGAGCAGCCCCACCTAGAATATACTACAATAGTCTAACTGAAAAAGTTGCCAAGGTGCTTCTGTTTCACTTGACCAGGCTGAATATAGAAGGCACCACTGCTCTTTAAGCAACACAGAGAAGAATATCAACTTGCCAGCATGTGATTCTTCCACCAGTAGTGAATGCATCATGCTTCACTGATGTGTTGTTTGATGTCCTGGCACAGTCTGTTTCTCACAACAACTTCCTTGTCTCTCTTCTTCCTCACTCTGAATATAATAAAATCCTTGTTCTGTTGAATTCTTGTTGCACCATTTCCTCGGCTCTCCTTGGGCAAATGTTGCTGGCTAGGTTTTGCTGCCATTTGACCTAACTGGCTCTCCGTTTTTCTTCTGTACTTCTGAAAAGTCCCAGTCAAAGCCAGACTGGATGTGATGCTGTTCACATCATTTCAGTCTTGCATGTACCCCACCCACCCTTACAGACACACAATCCAGAGAGATTCCGTCTGTGTGGACCCAGATTAGCACTGTGCAAGACAGGTGGGGGCTGTTATTTGCAATGGGAAGAAAGCACCCACTGCTGATTAAAAAAACAATCCTTTCTGCTCGTTGCAAATAGTAGGATGTGGGGTGGGGGAGATTATTCACACTGGGCATGCAGCAGAGGCAAAGGATTAAAGCCACACACCCCGTGCATCACAGTCCTGATCCAGCTCTGCCCCACACCCCACAAACTATAACTATACAAGACCAAACAACATCAACAACACCACTTCTAGATTGGACTGTGTTCTGGCTAATTTGACTATGGGCTGATTCGCCCGCACGAAGTGTTAGGTTTATGTACATGCCACAAAGAAATGCTTTGCTGTCGTACTCATGATGTGCAGGGAAGACACGAATCTCCACATGCTTGGACATGCAGTGGACAAGAGGTAAGGAGAGCCATGCCTAGCCATTCCTGGCGCATGTCCACTCGGTGGCTCATATATACAGATTTCCTTCTGACCTTACGGTATTCACTGAACTATGAGCATTGGTTTCTAGAGCAATAGCCATGGTTGCAGAAGTGGAATCAACTCTGGTGCTCCCGGACAGTGTTGAATCTTCTCATAATTTAGTGCTTTTCCTTAATGAACAACTTGAAAAGAAGTTGTTACTAAGCGCAGCAGTGGCAACACCTCCTTCTGTTTCGTCAAGCCAGCATATTTCCTGGAGCACATCACCCCGTTAATATTTTTATATATCCATCCATCACTGCCCACTATTTTTTTTTTAAATGTAAATATAACAAAGAGGAAACAAAATGCAAACATTGCCAACTAACATCAACAATGCAAATATCTTAGCCATCCTCATTTCATGATATTCAGCAGGATTCATTCACATAAACAGCTCTGTGTAAACCCTGTGCACAGGGAAATAAGTCCACCTTGCATACAGAATATTTATAATGGTGTGATGCTGAATTCCACCTGTAGACATGGGTTAAAGAAATTATTTATAATAAGCAATTTTTTAAAAAATCTTGGAAATTTGAGTCTATATGCCTCACTGAATGTTATGTCTTCAGAGACATGCTCCTTTCCCCCTTATATGGCAAAACATTTGAATGAGGGGACAGTATCCTACAGTACTGAGGATCTCGGGGACTCTGGATATCTGGAAAACTGGATAATTGGATGATGGGATTCTGGATTATTTAGCATCTGCCAAGAAATTAGACCAACATTGCCTGCTTTGAACGGCTGTATCAAACATGCTGGGGGGAAATTGGCAAAAAAATAAGAGATGCTTTCAAACCCAAGGGCTCTTAAAGTGTGAGGATGCACTCCCAGTGGAGACCTGACCTCCTCGGTTGGGCCAGAAGGCAGACCACCAGATTCCCAGACCTCTCTTCTGATTAATGCAAAGCATAAGTGGTTGGTGCTGGAAATAAGTGTGGATATTTCTCCAGCTGAGCAGTCCTTAGGATTTCCAAAGGCTCTTATCCTGACCTTCCTCCCTGCTTCTTTTTTAATCTATCCTCTTCCAAGGGACAAATAGCTCACAATAGAAAGCGCTTCCAGGCAGCAGTCTGCTAACTTGCTAAAAACTGCTGAGGGTGGAGAAGGTGGTTCTTTTAGGGAGGCTTGCTGTGATGCTGAACCTTTGCTGTTGAAATGGCTCTGGGCCTTCCTTTCTCAGAGGTTTGGCAGAGCCTGCATCTGACTGTCGCTTGCTTTGTGATATTCCTAGCTGTCTGGATCCACATCCTGCTCCCCCTGGATTTTCTGCTGTCTGCAAAAGAATTATCATGTTCAGTTTGCCACATGACTCGAGCCAGCAGACAGGCTGTCCACGCAGTTGCTGCCTGCCTCCATATATCACATGCTTGCTTGTGATGTATGGAGATTGCTTATATATGATAAGCCATCCCCCACCCTGCTCCTCTGAGTGTCTTCAGTAAGACACAGAAGTGAGTGATAGGGAAAGTGTTGTGTAATTGGTGGTTTATGGTTCCCTTTTGGCAGGAAATATACTGAAAGGCTTCTATTATTTTTGGAAGTTAACTCCCCTGACCCTTCAAACACAAGAGGCTTTGCAGATTCACAGCACACTAGCTCAGTTGGCAGAACAGGAGACTCTTAATCTCAAGGTTGTGGGTTCGAGCCCCACATTGGGCAAAAGATTCCTGCATTGCAGAGGGTTGGACTAGGTGACCCTCGTGTCCCTTTATACTCTATGAGTGTATGAACATCTGGTAGATCTTGCCTCTCCCTTAGGTTCCCAGGGAGATCCCCAAGTCATACTTTTGGGTCTAGCACAGAGCGAGACAGGTCTCTGTGTCTCCAGCTTCCAGCATCAGCCAAAAACTGTCTCCCACACAGTCCCCCTTTGGCCTAATATTTTCCATCCAACCAGGTGAGATGGGAAAAGAAACTGGTCTTACTGGTTCCGCAGCCCCTTCTACTAGATGCTAAGTTTCCCTTGATACAAAATCGCAGCCCTGGAAGGGACCCACAGATATCCTGCAGATGGACACCCACACACCCACAACCCTATAACAAAATGAAATAGTTTTAATATCATAAATCTGGTGCTGTCCAACAATTTTGAAGGAATCTAGCTCCACACCTGCAACCACTAACAAGCCTCTGAGCATTCTATATGTCCACATCTAAGCTGAACCAATGACACATCCTGTGCTTCTTGTTTATTTCTAGGTACCTTCTTGAACAAGATTTCCCTGGGATGAGGATTGGGCCAGAACCTACAACTGACTCCTTCATTGCTGTGATGCAGGGCGATACAGAGGGCATCATTCCTGGAAATGCATTGGTAGTGGATCCCAGAAAACCCTTCAGGAAACTTAATGCCTTTGGCAATGCCTTCTTGAACAGGTCAGTACGGCATCAGGATGCTTTCCAATGCTGCTATCATGATAGAAAGATATTGGGCTTGAATTGGATAAAAGTTGGGTGTTGTGGATAAAAATGCACTCTGTATACTTCAGAAATCCTCTTCCAAATTTCTTGCTGGATTTTGTACCTAACCCTGTCCTCAGCGTGGAGCCAATATAGCAGGAGTTCTCCACTAGTCAGTTGTTTGATTTTCAAAGTTTATAGCAGTCTGCTCTTTGCTGCAGCTTACTGTTCATTTGCCTCTGAGCTCGTATGCATTATTAAATACAGCAGCAACCAAAAAACAAAACAAAACAGCATTGATGTCACTGTGTGCGCTATTGGTAAAATGCCGCACAAGTCTCATAATGCAATTGCTGCATCAGAATTGCTAGCTTGCTGTGTTTTTGTCAATGGACATTGAAATGGGAGCAGGAAAAGAAAAATGCAGAGAGGGGGCTGAAAGCTGTGACAAACTGTGTGCTTTGGTTCTGGAGATTAATTTAAAACTCTTTGTAGTTAAAGAGTTCTGAAGGAGTGAGACACAGGCCAAAGTGAATGAGAGAAACAACAATAATGGATACAAAAACTTATGGAATATGCAGAAATGGCAAAACTTACTGGAAGAATAAGAAATCAAGATAACAAACTTTTTATAAAAGAATGGAAATGGTTTATTTAATATTTACAGATAAACTGTAAACAGATAAAAACACTGTTAGGATTATTATAATAACCTGCAGCTACATAAGAGTATGCCAACAAAGGTCCGTATAGTTAAAGCCATGGTTTTCCCAGTAGTGATGTATGGAAGTGAGAGCTGGACCATCAAGAAGGCTGATCGCCGAAGAATTGATGCTTTTGAATTATGGTGCTGGAGGAGACTCTTGAGAGTCCCATGGACTGCAAGAAGATCAAACCTATCCATTCTTAAGGAAATCAGACCTGAGTGCTCACTGGAAGGACAGATTGTGAAGTTGAGGCTCCAATACTCTGACCACCTCCTGAGAAGAGAAGACTCCCTGGAAAAGACCCTGATGTTGGGAAAGATGGAGTGCACAAGGAGAAGGGGACGATAGAGGGCGAGGTGGTTGGACAGTGTTCTCGAAGCTACGAACATGAGCATGACCAAACTGCAGGAGGCAGTGGAAGACAGAAGTGCCTGGCGTGCTCTGGTACATGGGGTCACGAAGAGTCGGACATGACTAAACGACTAAACAACAACAACAACAACAACAACAACAACATAAGAGTATATATTTAAAGAAGATAAATAAATGAGTAAGTTAATTTGGATCTGCAGAAGATATTAAAATTAAATTTAAGGAACCACAGAAAGAGGGGGAAGGAAGTCAAGTTTTAAAATGTTAAAATAATTACAAAATCAGTGAAATGTATAAATCTGCAAAGTATAAATAAAAGTTTAAAAAAGTAAAATGTATAAGTATAAATCTTGCTCCTGAAATGGAGCAGGCCTGCACTAATTTGTTTTACCATCTATCCCCATGTAGATTATAGCGAGTGATTGTCCTGTTTGGAGTGGAAATATTGATGTTAATAGATATGACTAACTTAGGTGCATTTATTTCAGTGGGTCTGAAAAGTACTTAGACAAAGCGTAGTGTTTTGTGGCAAATGAACATAAACGAGGGAGGCCATAGTTGGGCGTTGCGATCTGCTGGGAGCAATGCGAGATGCCATGCTCTGGGGCAGGGAACATGTGGCTAATAGCCATGGTGGTCATGTTCTGCCTCCACCGCAGGAGGTAGCAATGCCTCTGGGACTCACAGGAGGAGAAAGTACTGCTGCATTGAGGTCCTGCTCTTGGGCTTCCCATAGGCATCTGGTTGGCCACTGTGAGAACAGGTTGCTGGACCAGATGAGCCTTGCCCTGATCCAGCAGGACTCGTGCTATGTTTGCTGCCAGGGTCTCCACCTCTTTGCAACCGAAACATCTTTTTAACAAGGAAAGAGGCAACAAACTGAGATTGGAAACTATGGCCCTAAGCAGGCTAGTAGACACAGCTTTCTGCTGGGGAGTATGGGAATCGAATGGAGAGGCAGACCTACCATATTTTTCCATGTATAAGACACCCCCATGAATAAGACACTCCCTATTTTGGGGGGACTCAAATTTAAGAAAATGAGGGTGGAATTACCCAGGGTTGTTGAGCTTTCTTTAGGGGGGGGTTGCCAAAAAATCGCACACCCCACATGTGACACAAATTTCACCTATTGTCTCCTCTCCGACAGAAGCTGCTAATCGCCCGCCCAGTTGCCGCAGCGTCAGCCAATCAGTGCCAACCATTGACGCAGCAACCAATTACATGCCCAACAGCCGCTGACAGCCACGGCAGCAACCAATCAAACATCCACCCTATGCACTATCCATGTATAAGACGACCCCAACTTTTTAGCATAATTTTTACAGAAAAAAACCAAGTCTTATACAGAGAAAAGTACGCTAATTAGAATTCTGTGCTATCTGGATGCTGGTCTACATGGTCCTTTGTTTCTTCTTATCGTCAAAGTCAACAAATGACCATGCTGCAATGAAGCTGGTATTCTGCAAAGTTTCTGCCACTCACCCAGTTCGTCCTGCTCTTTGCTGGGGAAATGGGTTAAACTGTACAATGTGAGTCATGACTTGAATACTCTAGAGATATGCATTACTCTATTGGTTTAGGAAGAAGGAAGAACCTCTGGCAGACAGTGGATTCTGGATGATTTAACGAGTTCCCTCCCCCTCCCACCCAGTTCTTTAAGATGTATGGTATGCGGAACAAGCAGCCGGATTAGAAATGGCTAAAATGTTTTTCCTGTTCCCTAGAAATCTGTGCACGTTGTTCTTGAAAGTTCTTGTTCCTTCTTGCCTGACAGAGCGGAACGGAATGGAAGAACAAAAGTCTTTGGATGCAGGCAGCAGCTGTAGCTGTAACTGGTGCTATGCTGTTTTTATTGTAATTATTTATATGGTTTGTAATAGAACATACACAGACCCACAGACACACACACACAGTTTTAATCCTATCAATGCTTACTTGTTTTCTAATGATTGTTTCTCCCCCCCCCTCCCCTCCCCTCAAAGTTTCTAGCAGTTCTTATTTTTGGCCTTAGTCTCGTCATGGGGAGAGGGTAGGGAACAAATAAATATATCATAATCATAATCATAACTCACCGTCCTCCAGTCTCACCAGAGATTGTGGGACTCGCACCTCTCTTTCATCCATAATCACTGAGCACACTGACTGGGGCTGCTGAGAGTTGTAGTCCAATAGCAGCTGGAGGGCACCCAGTTGAGGATGGCAACTGGCAACATGCTCCTTCAGACATTCATGGCCACTCTTTCCTTTCCCCGTGACTCAGCCACTCTCACATCTGTTCTACCTTCTGAATGTACAGTAGCCTCTGCGGGTTCCTATTTCTGTTCACCCAGTTGGGCAGATGATTGAAGTAAGCCCGCTGCAGATCAATGGATAAGAAGAGTTTCGATTTGATATCCCACTTTATCACTACCCAAAGAAGTCTCAAAGCGGCTAACATTCTCCTTTCCCTTCCTCCCCCACAACAAACACTCTGTGAGGTGAGTGGGGCTGAGAGACTTCAAAGAAGTGTGTCTAGCCCAAGGTCACCCAGCAGCTGCATGTGAAGGAGCGGAGACACGAACCCGGTTCACCAGATTACGGGTCTACTTCTCTTAACCACTACACCACACTGATAAAAGGTAAAGGTAAAGGACCCCTGGATGGTTAAGTCCAGTCAAAGGCAACTATTGGGGTTGCGGCGCTCATCTCACTTCAGGCCGAGGGAGCAGGCATTTGTCCACAGACAGCTTTCCGGGTCATGTGGCCAGCATGAATAAACCACTACTGGCGCACGGAGGACCGTGACGGAAACCAGAGTGCACGGAAATGCCATTTACCTTCCCACCACAGCGGTACCGATCTATCTACTTGCACTGGCATGCTTTCGAACTGCTAGGTTGGCAGGAGCTGGGAAAGAGCAACAGGAGCTCACTCTGTCACGGGGATTCGAACCGCCGACCTTCCGATTGGCAAGCCCAAGACACTCAGTGGTTTAGACCACAGTGCCACCCACGTCCCTCGATCAAGGGATAGTGTTATGCTTCAGTGTTGAAATTTTAGTTCTGTTTACCTGCTGATTCATCAGTAATGAATAGATCGGGGTGGTGCATATAATTGTGATAGAATGAAGGTAGGCGATGAACAGGACTGCATGCCACTTGATGTGGGAAGATGGGTTTTGAAAGAAGATGCTCTGTTCATGCAAAGAACAAAGAATCATATGTTTCATATGATTCAAATAGCTAGAGTGGAGAACTTGAATACCTCACTGAGGATTGCACTGGCAATACACATACGTGCTTGAAACACGATGTAAATTATACTAGTCACTCCTACTATTTATATCTTTTAATGTAGCAGCATGTGCATGTGAGGCTTCATATCCCAAACACTTACCAGATTCTTATTCCAGAAATCCTGCCTTTTTTTTTTTCCCTAGCTCTGGTAATTGTTTTTTAATCATCATACTAAATTTTAAAATCTTGATATATTTTCATATTGTGGTAACCTGCTAAAGAATCTTCATTATCTTTTTCTCTGCACATTAAATAATGGGAACTTGTGCTTAGCATTCTATAATCTGGGTGGCATAGACTGATCTCTTTTTCTGACTGTCAGCTTTGACAGCTCCTGCCTGGATGCAGGGGCCTGGACCAGTGGACCCTCTTCTGCCCTTGTATTTGCACATAAATCCGAAGACTGACATGCAACATTTTGCATGAATAAGCATTCTATTCCTGCTGAAGACGTTTCATACTTCAAAAATGTAGGGTTGTGAATAAAGAGCTGATCCCCAATGAGCAAGCGCTTGGTTTTGTCTGGATTTTGACAGGCATCTTATATAAAATGTCCAGCTTCCAAAAAATATTTGGCAGGTAGACACTCGTTTTTTATTTATTTACCATATGTGTGTGTTTATATGCCATGAGATGCCAAAGTAGGCATCTAAGCAGTCATCGTTAAAATTCACATTGTTAAAATCTGTTATCTTCCCCACTCTGCCCAGTTATTGTACTTGCTGTAACGTTTTATTGTGTTTTTCCCCTCCCTTCACCTCTCTCCGTAGATTTATGTGTGCTCAGCTGCCAAATCCTGTTTTGGAGAGTATCAGTATTATTGATACACCAGGGATCCTTTCAGGGGAGAAACAAAGAATAAGCCGAGGTAAGGTAAAGGTGCAGCTTCTTATTTTGGAGGGGGCGGATTAACATAGGTGCAGTTCTTTTGGTTTCAGCTTATGACTTGTTTCAAAATGCGCAAGTCAAGATGGCGGCCTTACAATACTGTTCATTTGATCACTGATGTGGAATGTTCTAGAAAGCTTTAAAACAGATCTCAGAGGGGAAATCGGGACAGACTTTCTGCATCTCCTAGGTAAAATTTACTGCACCACTGCACCAGAAGGGAATAGCTCATGTTTTGAATGCTTTCCGCAATATGAAAAATCCTCAACACAGAGAAGAGTCATGCACTGTTGAGGGGAAAGAGTCTTAACCTCACTCGGGGTAGACAATGTGGTGCTCTTAGACGTTGCTGGACTACAACTTCCATCATCCTTGACCACTGGCCAAGCTAGATGGGGATGATGGGAGTTGTAGTCCAACAACACCTGGAACCTTATACTTCATTTCTGTGTGTAGGCATGTTTTTCAAAATGGGAGATCATTCAAACTTGAGATGCTTCCCCCTCAGGCCCAGTAGTTTGGAACCTGCACCAATTAACTTCTATGAATGTGTCCATTGTAAGTTACAAGCTTAAAGTAAATGTGTGTAATTATTATATTATTTGATTTATATCATTTTCTTCTTTCAGTTCTCCTGAGTTTGTTTGCCATGTTAAAAAAATAACCAGAAATAAAATATTTTCTATAAATTTCTGCACAAATATTCCCTCAAGTAGAAATCAGCGTTTATCAGGATTAGATGACTCTTGTGGTCCCTTCCAACTCTACAGTTCTTTGAGTCTAGGAAATAGCTGTTGTCCTTTTGGGACACAAGGCCTGTTCGCTTAGGTCATTATTCCTTCAAGCATCCTCTAGATGGGCTGTTTGTTATCCAGATTTCCATTGTCCAGGTTTCTTCATTTAACAAGTGTCTGATTTCATTTTCCTCCAGCCAAAGAAATGGGTTATAGCAGTCTGCACAGATGCCCATATGGAGGTATTTACATCAGAGCAGCCGCCTGCTTTCTATAGCCTTGGCTATTTTGTTCATAAAGCTAAATGCTTTGAAAAGAGCAATGAGCTATTCAGGCATGTAGCAAACTAATCCTCACCATACGCACTGCATTGGGGTCTTTTAAACAGGGTTGCTGTTACTAAATATTTGGGATTGTGGGTTTGGCTTCAGTCTAGTCAAAGAAAACGTAGGATCGATCTAGAAGGTAAAATCGCCAAATGGTCCAGGCCTAACTAAAATGGTTGAATTCTTCAACTTCATTGGCCCCACAACACCCTGTGATTGTTTAATAACAATTCAAGCGTGCTTAATTACACATTTAGATTGCTCTTGAGAATTTTGGCCTGCTAAGATACTTTCCTTAATGGGATCTTGATTGTGCATTAAATGAAAGCAGAGACTTTAGTCACAAGACTTGGTTGAAGTAGAGAGACAGCGTGCCTTAGTGGATAGAGTATTGGACTAGAACCTGGGAGACCAGAGTTCAAATCCCTACACAGCCTTGAAGCTGACTGGGTGACCTTGGGGCCAGTCACCGTCTCTTAGTTTAACTTAGCTCACGGGATTGTTGTGAGGATAAAATGGGGAGGGGAGACCATGTATGCCACCTTGAGCTCCTTTGAGGGAAGGTGGGATATAAATTTAATGATGAAATCAAATAAAGACTTTTCACCAAATTTAGCTTCTGATATTGAGTGGCTTACATAACAGAGGCAACGCTAGCATGTGCAGATTAAGGCTTCCTGGTATGTTCACAGGAAGTGAGGGGAAATGGTCAGGCCTTCTGGCCTAGTGTAAGCTAGGCAACTGTCGCCACAGCTGCGCCACACTCCTAGATAAAGCCATAATTTTAACAGCAGCAACTCACTTGCAGCTTCTTACTATCACAGCACTGGAGAGCTTGTTTCTAACTGCTAATTTAAAACGTGATGCTAGGACCTTTAAAATGTAGCCTTGGGCTATGGTCACATCCACAGTATATGTTTAAAGTGTGTAGCTCCCCCCCAAAGAATTCTGGGAACAATAGTTTGTTAAGGGGGCTTAAAGAAGAGAAATTATCCCGTTCAGCCTAGCTGCCAAAATAGAAATGTAGAGCCTCTGGTCTTGGCTAAGACCCTGGGATAGCTCAGCCAGTAGAGCATGAGACTCTTAATCTCAGGGTTATGGGTTCGAACCCCATGTTAGGCAAAAGACTGCTGCATTGCACAGGGTTGGACTAGATGACCCCCAACTCTACAATTCTATGATCTAAGTAAAGTGATGGACCAGTTAGAGCCCACCATTTGCCTATCTTTCCCCAGGTGTTGGAATAACTATGATTCTAGCTGTAAACCATGTTACCAGATCTGCACCACCTTGCAAGATTATATTAAATAACTGAATGTGGCCCCCAGAGAGCTGCTCAGAAAGGAATGTGGCCCTCAGACTGCAGAAGGTTCCCCTGCCATACGGCCTTGTCTCTGTTCTTATGGGGATGTCTTCTTTTCCCAAAAGGTTATGACTTTGCTGCTGTCCTTGAGTGGTTTGCCGAGCGGGTGGACCGCATCATTCTCCTCTTTGACGCCCACAAGCTAGACATCTCGGACGAGTTCTCGGAAGTCATCAAAGCCCTGAAGAACCATGAAGATAAAATGAGGGTCGTGCTCAACAAAGCAGACCAGATCGAGACCCAGCAGCTTATGAGGGTTTATGGCGCTCTCATGTGGTCTCTGGGGAAGATTGTCAACACGCCTGAGGTAGTCAGAGTCTATATTGGTTCCTTCTGGTCACACCAGTTGCTCATCCCAGATAACCGCAAGCTTTTTGAGGCAGAGGAGCAAGACCTCTTCAAAGATATCCAAAGTTTGCCCCGCAATGCTGCTCTTCGGAAACTGAATGATCTCATTAAACGGGCACGGCTGGCCAAGGTGAGTCTCTCCAAGTGGCTCTGCCCAGGTTTTACTTTTGGATTTCTTTTATTATTATTATTTTAAAACATCTTTACTGAAAGTTCAAAAAGTACATAGCTATATGTGCACCAGACATGGTGAGACGCAAACAAAAAAGAGAAAATGAAAAAGAGAAATAGAGCCCATGCAGAAGGGAAAACAAGGGGGGAGGGGGGAACCCAAAACTGTATATTTTACAAGGTTGTTGTTGTACTTCACTAGATCTTAACCTATTACAGTATTGTAAGAATGGATTCCAAATATCATTGAATTTGTCCATGGCAAGTCTGCGTTTATATGCGAGTTGTTCATATGTTGTGAGTTTATATGTCTTCAATCCAATTGTAGAAGGGAGCCGCATTTTTATTTTTCCAATTCATCAGTATGTGTCTTTTTTCTTTCGTAAGGACACGGAGAGTCCACTCATATTGTCCTTTTGTAAGGTTCCATGTGCTGGGTATATAATTCAAGAGGATACAGTGGTACCTCAGGTTACATACACTTCAGGTTACATACGCTTCAGGTTACAGACTCTGCTAACCCAGAAATAGTGCTTCAGGTTAAGAACTTTGCTTCAGGATGAGAACAGAAATCGTGCTCTGGCGGCGCGGCAGCAGCAGGAAGCCCCATTAGCTAAAGTGGTGCTTCAGGTTAAGAACAGTTTCAGGTTAAGTACTGACCTCCGGAACGAATTAAGTACTTAACATGAGGTACCACTGTATTTTGTTCTGTAAATGTAAGGCTGTTCCATACAGTTCTGTTGATGGTTTCAGTTACCTTCTGCCAAACTTTTTCAGTATAGGACAGTGAAAAAACATATGTTTTAGAGAAGCATTGTCCCTATTGTATCTCCAACCGTTAGATACCTTAGTTAGCCCTTTTTTAAACAAACGTAATGGGGTCCAGCATATTCTAAATATTTTTTTTTTGTTGTTGTATGAGCCTCAGTCTAAGATCCAGAGACTTGTTATAGCAGTTAAAACAGTTTCCCACCTATGTGGTCAAAATTGAGATCTGTAATTCTTTTTGATTTCTTGAGGTAGTTTGGTATTTGGACACAGAAGGAAGTTTTCTATAGGGAGGCTGGCAGTAAGTTCATCCCCGTCATGGAGGAATTAGCAAAGAAGAAATCAGTCCCAAAACTGCACAGAAATCGAAATCTATAAATCCTATGCACGCCATTATTGCGCAAGTGTGGATGACAAAATATGCCCATAAGGTGGATTTATAGTGGAGCTAGATCCCGGGCGTAACTAGATTAGGTCAGTTCAAAGCATGGCATGAGATGCACAAGCAATGCAGGCACAATGCCCACTTAATACCCTGGGGAAAAAAGAACCACTGTTCATAGTCATTGGTCTTCCCTTGTAGCAATAGTAATAATACTGCTGTAGTAGTACCCAATGAAAAGTGAATAAAGATCAGACTGGGATCCTATGCAAAATTCTAGATTTGAAAGTGAGAAATCTCAGGGGCCTCAATTTTATCCTTGAGGGCAGTTTATCCCTGTCTGAGCCACAGAGAAGTACCGCAAACGGAGGCAGGATGTTGGGTGATCCTACAAAATTGCCATGGGGATCTTACATGGGGTGGGTTTTCTTCACGTTCAGAATCTGAGAAAGTGTGACTGACAGACCCAATGCATTTCCACAGCAGAATGGAGGTTTGAATCCAGACCACCACATCTATTTCCAACAGTATCAACGATTTCATGGCAGCTCTCACAATGGTTGGTTGGCTAGTTGGTCATTGTTGATTGTTGATACATGCTTGATGGGCACATCACAGCCCCTCAGCCCAAACAACCCTCAGAGTCATAGCGAGAATGAATGAGGCAGAAAAACTATAAAGCAATTTGTAACTATGAAACGCTGTAGGAAAGGAAAAAGAAGGGAGAAGAAAATGAGAATGAAGCGCAGATGATCTGTTGGGGGGGTACGTTATGTTAGCTGTGTTCTGGTGATCCCATTGTTGCAAACGCATAAAATATGTACCCACCCTCTGAAATGCCCTTAGGTTCATGCGTACATCATTAGCTCACTTAAGAAGGAAATGCCATCGGTGTTTGGCAAGGACAATAAGAAGAAAGAACTCGTGAACAATTTGAGGGAGATCTATGGACGGATCGTACAGGAGCATCAGATTTCACCAGGAGACTTTCCTAATCTGAAGAAGATGCAGGTGAGGGCCAGAAACAATAATCCAAGAATCATGGCAGAATCTGCTCCATTTCAATTGCACAGAATAGGTTTGGAGCAAAGATGAACACTGCTGCTGCGTCTGTTGCAGAGGCATACCTAGGGTCCCTTGCACCCTTGGAAAGGAGCTGTATTGGCACATGTACACACATACACACACCTCCCCAAAAAAATCACCTTTGAGCCACAGTGCAAGAAGGGCTGGAAGCTACTTTCATGTTTGATCTTGCCATGATCACAGTGGCGCATCACCACACAGAGATATGTCATACACTCCGTAGTTTGATAGGTGATTTTGGTGTGCCCCCATCGGAGGCTGGTTTCACCAACCTCTGCTCTGTTGGGACATTTTGGTTCAAAAGGAATGTTTTCACCTGAAAGACAACCTAGTTTTCCATTTAGAATATTATTGTGAGGGGGAAGAGCCGCTGTGCTTCTAAAAGCCAGAATGACAGACATCTTAGTCTGTCGTAGTCAAAACATAAGTGCCCCATGGCACCCAAAAGACAGCGCACACAATGCAGGATAAGCTTTCGCTGGCCAAATCTCACTTTGTCAAATGCATGGGGTGGTCTTCTAAGTAGGCAGATTTATATAGTGTGAGGCTAACAATAGCAATAGGCTTGGTTTAGTTTATTACTTTTCCTCCACTTTCCCACAAAGTTATTCACAGTGGCTTACAGAATAGACGATTGCAAACATTGAAGCAATATAAAAATAGAAATGAGCCCAGATCTATAAATAGCGATCGGCAAACAAAATTGAAAGGATCACGACGTTAGAATCAAAAGCTGTAAAAAGCCAAGGTCAGTAGCATTTGAAAACACACACCATACGGCTGACTGAAATATGAAAGTATTCAATAAGCAGCTGATAGCAAATGAAGAAGGGATCTGCCTGGATTGTTGTAGCCACTCCTCTTATGTTGAATGGTACACTGAACAATAAAACAGTCCTCACCCGCCACTTCTGTTTGTGACGTTCTTTTCAGGAACAGCTGCAAGCTCAGGATTTCAGCAAGTTCCAGCCCCTAAAGACCAAGTTGCTGGATGCAGTAGAGGATATGCTGACCAATGACATCGCACAGCTCATGGTCCTGGTGCGTCAGGAGGAGTCCCGGAGGCCTACTCAGATGGTGAAAGGGGGAGCCTTTGAAGGCACCCTCCACGGCCCATTTGGACATGGCTATGGGGAAGGGGCAGGAGAAGGAATTGATGACGCGGATTGGGTGGTGGCCAAAGATAAGCCCCTGTACGACGAGATCTTCTACACGCTGTCACCCGTTGATGGGAAAATAACGGGGGCCAATGCCAAAAGGGAGATGGTGAAGTCCAAGCTGCCTAACTCAGTGCTGGGCAAGATATGGAAACTCTCTGATATCGATGAGGATGGGATGCTGGACGATGAGGAATTTGCTTTGGCGAATCATCTTATAAAAGTGAAGCTGGAAGGTCATGAGCTTCCTGGGAGTCTCCCATCCCATCTCATCCCCCCATCTAAGAGGAAACTAGCTGGGTGAGAAGCCACCAGAAAGAAAATGGGGAACAGGGAAGGGAAGGGAAGGGAATGTACCAAAGTTGTGCCTGCAGTGAAGCTAGGTCACCTTTTGGGTTAGAACTGTTTTCAGATGTGAAGAGGAAACTGATGTGAAGCAAAGCCCCAGTACTTTCTCATGATGAGATGCAACTAGCTCTGTCCTGGTATCTTCCAGGCTTCCATGTATTTGTTGATAAGAACTGATACAGATTGAAGGTGCAAAGTTGGCTGGGATCTGGAAAGCTTTGTGATAGTTTCTGTCACTGTTCAGTCAAGCAATGTCTGAAATTCCTGTTGCATATATCCCTGATGCTTTAGAAAAGCATTCTAATCCCTGATAGACCCCAAAACTCTGGATGGGAGTTGTGCTTAAAACGTACCTAGTATTTTTGTGAAATAGTCTTTACTTTCTGTTCAGCCTTCCTGTCTGTTGTGCCTTTTAAAAAAAAATTTATTGAGTACAGGAAGCCTACAATTTACAAGGGGGTTTCTTTCTGGAAAGCCAAAAGCATGTATAGTCAAGACACAGTGGGTTCAATGGCAAGTGGAATTGCCAAAGCCACCCCCACCCCATCCCCAGATACCTGCCCCCTTTCTATGCCCTTTTTAATTTTTTGTTTTGTTTTGTTTTGTTTTGCCAGCCACTTAAAACTGAATGTGCACAGGTTACATGCATGTATGTTGCGGGCTTACTGTACACATTTGTCTGCAGAATATCTCTGGAGAACCAGTCCAAGGGAAAATCACCCCCCTAGGCACCTGCATTTTCTTATAGGTTCTTGGTGAGAAACCTGCACTGAAAATGCCACATCATTCCGATGCTTTGGAAATGTTAGGTTTGAACCAAGAGCCTTAAATCCTTTTCTAGTTAATGGGGTGCCAGTTTGTAAGTCTGTGCCACTGAACTTCTGTGACTTTAGTCTGAGAACAGCGGTGCAGCTGGGAGAATGGGGTAGAAAGAGTGAGAGGTTAGGAGTTCAAGTGAGTCCTTTGCAAGGAAATGATGTCAAGATCAGAGGCAGGGGATCAAGGTTTTTGACAAGGGGAGCAACTCTTCCTGGCATTTCCTATCCCTAAAATGGGACAGTGCATTTCACATCTCTTTGAATTATGGTCAAGCATGGTTTTGGGCTAACATCATTTAGTGTGTTTACATTCCATCACAGATATTGATGTTGCAACAGAAATGACAAATCTCTACTCTTTCATTGTCTGTTGAGCCCATGTAAGACATCTGTCCCCAGAACACCCATTTGCACATCAGTCAGAGGATGGTGATCTTGCTGTTGCTTGTGGGCTTCCCATAGGTATCTGGTTGGCCACTGTACTGAATGCTGCATTTCATAGAGCTTTCATCTGACCCAGCAGGCCTCTTCTGTTCTGTCCTCTTCCCACCTGCAACCTTCATCTTTGACTTAACCCTAGGATAAGTATTCTGAACCTTGTCCAGACAGAATAGCCAAGGTATTTTCTGCTGCTCTTTCTCAGCCTAATTTCAAATCAATCCTTTTTCTCCACCCCATTATTTAGTTGGTGTCTGGGTAGAGGTTCGAGTCTATGTGGGTTTTGTTGATGCTGAGAAGGTGGATGAAGACAGAACAAAATAACTTATTTTATACCTGCACTAATATTCTATAGACAAACAAGATTCTCTTCAAAGCCCTCCCCAGTTGAGATGAGGTGGGGGCTACTAAGCAGAGGACCCTCTTGCTGGTGCCTTCTCTATGGTCTTTCCATTGTCAAGTGAAACTTATTCACCCGGGACTTTAAACAACTAGTTTTTTAAAGCAACTAAAACCCGGGCTTTGATTTTGCGGCCTGTGTTTTTATTTTATCCAGCTGTTTGTTGAATGGTTGCATTTCTCTCTGACAAAAATGAAAGTTATTTGCTGCGTTTTATTGTTTTCATTGATTGCATTGTATGTCAATATTGTATTTTAGGCATTGTCCTGTAAGCCACCCAGGGGAGATGTGTTGATAGTTGGCTATATAACTGTAATAAAATTAACAATAAATATTCAGTGTGTAAAAACAACCTTATTGCAATGCATTTATCACGACTTACGTTTATGCATTCATCCTGATCACAGTCTTATTCTCCACTATGGTGAGATGTACTCTGTATTTAAATTGAGAAATAAATTTGTATCTGTGCCCTATAAATTAGCAGTTGCAGTTTCTATACAGATCTGTGTCCTCTTTTTCGGCAGTGCCTAAGTTGTAGCTCTAAAGTGTGAACTGGATAAATTTGGGGCAATCTTTTGTGCCCCATTCCCCACTGTGTTGCATGCTACTAAACTGCAAAAGTCTGTAGGCTAGCCAGAACGCCCCCTGATTTTGCCTGTAAAATCAGTGAATTCCACCTTTGCATGTAAGCCTCTTTGGTGCATCTTCTGTTTTTAGCCAGAAAGTATGAAGCTCAGTGTGAGGCCCTGAGTCTTCTGAAGGCAATTTCAGCAGGCAAGCCTTTCCTTCCTTTCCTTTCCTTTCCTTTCCTTTCCTTTCCTTTCCTTTCCTTTCCTTTCCTTTCCTTTCCTTTCCTTGTTCTTGAATGTAAGAATTGTTTCCATCAAAATCTTCACATACTGGAGCTATGTTTAAAAACATACATAGACATGTCTGTAGGAGAGGAAATGGGCAATACCTCTTTTAGACAATCCACAATTTTTGATGCTTGGGCATCCACAGCTTTTTAAAAGTATCATGGTTTGAGCACCCTTTGATGGAAATATAAGGGTGCAATGTGGAAATGAAGGTAATTGAAGTATTTCCTTTTTTTTAAGCTGGGGTTATCAATCTGTTGCATTTAAAATAGTTTTTATTGTATTGTAAGCCGCCTTAAAGGTATTAGCCCTGAAGGGTGGCTAAAAATGCTTTATTAGAAACAATAACAAATATTCTGCAGAAGAAAGCAATCGGAGAGCCATTCACATCTATTTAAAGCACGTGGCTTCCCCCAAAGCACCCCAAATGTCTAGTTAGGATGTTCATAGGCTTTATTTACAACCATGTATTAAGAGGATAAACAGCTCCATTTAGATTAAGATGCCAGCCTTGGCCATTGCGCACAGACACCTGAAGCTGTTTGTAGTTTCCCATGTTATAGCATCCTTGTGTATGTTGGAAGCACAGCTATGATTTGGGGCTCTTCGATCAGTCCCAGTTTCCCTGAGAGTCAGATAAGCAGGCAATGCCCACGAATGTGCAAACAGTACTTTAACCTGACCCTCGCAGTTGCTTCATCCCAGAGTAAACACTCAAGGGGACTCCTGCTGACATTGCTTCAGATTGCTTTCTCTGCTTCCATTAGCAGCCGTTCACTTTGATAGCGCAGACAAGATCATGCGCTTCCTCGCTCGACTCCTCACCTTAGCTTTTCTGGGTTTCATTTCCCTGTTGGTGTGGAACCACCTTCTCTGGAGAAACACACCACAGAACCAAGGTAGGATTCACCGCCACCATAAGAAGACAATCCGAGAAACAGTCCACCTAATGCAGTCCACCAATGTATTCTCGTTCTGCCAAGTGCCTCTGAGTTCAGTCATCAAGCGTACTAGAGGACAGGGGTTGTACTTTTAATAATTATTTAGAATGAAGGATTCTGACAGAGGAAGCTTTTCACACTTCTGTAGCCTTTTGCTGCAGTAGTTGTGGTAGTTCTGTAGAATATCTCATATGGTGAGATATTCATAAATGCCCGTTCCTTGGTCCTGTTTACTCAAGTAAATTATATTTGCTTTTACTCTTCTATTTAACATTCACATTGACTGGAGAGCCAATGTGGTTATTGTACCAGACTAGGACCTGGGAGAACGGTGTTTGAATCCTCATTCAGTCATGAGGCTCACTGGGTGACATTGGGCCAGTCACTGCCTCTCCACCTAATCTACCTCACAGGGTTGTTGTGAGGATAAAATGGGGAGGGGAGAACCAGGTACACCTTGAGCTCCTTGGAGGGAAAGATGGGATATAAATGCAATAAGATAACTAACTAATAATTTGAAAGTATTTGACAGATTCATGCATGGCATCTAAAAAACAAAGCATATATAAGGGGACTCTATTTCGATTAGTAATAGGCAATAAAACAACTCAATAGTAATTCTGCTGCCGTGCAAGCCAGTGAGAATAATTTAATCCCGGGTCCACAGTCCTTAGCACTCTTCCCTTGCACAAACTCCGCTCCCTCCTCCAATCCTATTTTGCAGGCAGATTGGCCATGGAGGATACGGAAGAAGATGCCCCACAGACATTTGACAGTCTCCTGCATATTCAGCAGCTCAGGAAAAAGGCGCTGAGGTCCTTCTGCAGCGAAAGAGGTAAAATCACCCGACTCCCACCTACCCAACAGGAAGCTTCCCAGGCCCTGTCTTCAATTATGGTGGACCACAAACTGCACTTCCTGTATTGCAAAACTCCAGCCACTGGGGTGGAAGGCTGGGAGCGGCTGTTGGAGATGCTTCTGGAGAAAAACGTTAGCCTGCAGCTGCCAATTCCTCACCACCAGCAGTTTGGCAGCCAAAAGGCACTGAGTGAGTATAACCGGACCTCCATGGAGGCTATAATGCAGTCCTACACCAAAGTGATGTTTGTCAGGGAGCCTTTCCAGAGACTTATCTCCGCTTACATGCATGGGATGGCAGACGGCCTCAACTTCAAGGAGTTCGTTCAGTACATCTTATACAGCGGGTCCAGGAATCGCAGCATGGAGTGGACACCATCGGTCAGTCTGTGCAGACCGTGCCTCGTGCGGTATGACTACGTAATAATGTTTGGGTTCCTTGACAACGAGGTGCGCCATTTAATGCTCCGGGCTGGGCTTCCGGAGAATATCCGGATCCCCGAGTTCATAGACTCCAAAATCCGGTGGACCTATCGCTGGCTAGAAGAGCAGATGCTCAGCCAACTGTCCCTCAGGGAGAGGAAAGGACTGTGCCACTTTTTCCGGTTTGACTATCAAGCATTTCGCTTTCCCCGCAGTTTGCTCTGGAACCTTATTTGCATTCCAGGAAGCGGTTAGGGTTGTTTTGGCTGGAAGAACAGAGAAAGGCCTTTACTGTGATCAAGGACAAATGCAGCAGAAATTAGCTGGTCTAGTGACAGCTTCTTTTGTATACAGAATGGGGATCTACGTTACTCGTTGGTCAGCAGAGATTCCTGGTCAGCATCCATTTTTCCTGGAGAGCTACTTTGAAAGCATGAGTGAGAGCAAGCGTGCAGCCTCAGCCTGCTATAGTGAACTCCATATATGTTTTATTGCCATAAATGGCACTTTCCCCATATCTCTTGCCTCTAGGTTGGCAACATGGAACATGCAGCACCTCTCAGGGCTGGATTTTACTTACAGGTCTCCAGTTGCTGACCTAATACAAGTTTCGCAGTGATGAACAAAATGAATGTGTGTATACTTCTTAGGAAGCAGGTGATAAAGTAAATTTTCTGCTGGCTCTCTTGTGAATCTTATGTTTTCTTCACAGGCTGTGTTCTGATTGTGTTATTTTCCCACTATATATATATATATATATATATATATATATATATGTATGTATATGTATGTATAATTTTTCTTGGTTTGTGGCCATAATAAGCCTAATCCATCCATCCTTACTGTATCTGGTATCCATTCAATCTTTTGAGAACCCCTCCTTCCATACAGTGGTACCTGGGTTCTAAAATGCCTTGGTTCTCAAATGCCTTGGTTCTCAAACAGTACATTGGAAATTTCTTTCATTTTATGGATCAATGGTCTCATTAGATAGTAAAATTCATGTTAAATTGCTGATTTAGGGGTTGTTTTTAAAAGTCTGGAACGGATTAATCCGTTTTGCATTACTTTCTATGGGAAAGCGCACCTTGCTTTTGGAACACTTTGGTTTTGGTAACACTGTATTCCTTTTTTAACCAGTGCTTAAAGGGCAGTAAGTTCATGGTTGTTTATGGAATACTTTGAGGAGGAGGAGGAGAAGTTGTTGTTGTTAATAACCCACCCATCCGGCTGGGTTCCCCCAGCTATTCTGGGCGGCTTCCAACAGAGAAACGCTATGGGAGTTTAAAGCACTATTAACACTAGTTTTTGGAACTGTTTTTGTGCACATGTTCTTCCCACACATGGCACACGATATTCTGCTCCAAGATTCTGGCATAGAACCATCAATGTGAGATGTCCAGTAAACCATATAGGCCAACTCTCCGCTGGATGCATGAAAGCCAGAGCTGAAACACCCCCCAACTGGCTGTGTAGCCTTTGCTTCAAGAGCTCTAGTGGGGAAGAGTCCACCCCGCTCCAGGTAATTGCTTCCATAGCAATTGAACTGCTATTACATGCCCTAGAACACGAGAAAGGAATCTGCAGCCCTTAAAAGGTTGCTGGATAACAACTCCTATCATCCCCAACCATTGGGCCATGCTTGATGGGGCTGATGGGAGCTTGTCTAACAGCATGTGGGGGGCAACATAAGACAGGCCTGCTGGATCAGGCCAATGGCTCATCTAGTCCTGCATCCTGTTCTCACAGTGGCCAGCCAGATGCCTGTGGGAAGCCCGAAAGCAGGACACAAGCACAACAGACTGTGTTTCCCTGCAGTTCCTAGTAATGGCCTTTGACAGTGGAATGGAACGAAACCATCCAATTAGTAGTAGTGACTTGAGAGCAGGGACTGAAATCAGGTTCTCTAACCCTGCTTTATAAGTGACCAGGACCCACGATGGAGTGATGCAGGAAGCAACAAGGATCGATTCTGAGGTAATCGGGAGTCGGGAGCAGATGTGGCCTCCTGTCTACCTCATTTCGATATGTGCGCCCTTTTGCTTTCTCCCATATGTGTACACGCTTGACATTCTTCTCATGTTATAAATTGGGTGGTGTTATAAATGACTGTTTAGGATAGGGAATGCCAATGCAAAGGGCAAGAAAATCTTCTGCCCTCCATATGAACATTTTGTGGCACAGCCATGCACAGTGTAGAGCCCCCATAATAATGACAATATTTTCCTTGTGAGTAATTTAGCTTAGTGCTTTTCAAATCACATTTATTTCCCCCCCGCAATAGTTCATTTCAAGCAGTGTTTCTTATACATTCAGATCATGAAGAGAGTTCATTTAAAAGATTCTATAAAGTCCTCAGTTTCAGCAAAACTACATGCTTCCTGGTAACTTGTCGTTGTTGCCATGGACTAACAACTGTAGGTCAGCGTTACTATTGCTTCATATTTTCAGTTTGCTTCTATGCTTGGCAAGATATTATGTAGACTAGCAAGAGAAACCTCAGCCTTTGTCCTACAAAAGGTACTGTTAAAAAGGACCTTTTATGGGTCAGAAACCTGTAGAAAAGCCATGGGTTAGTTTATGAGAGCAACTGTCAAGGATGGATCTTCTGGCATGAGAGAAAGTCACACTTTAAGCTGCAGTACAGAATTATTGCACTGGGGATGGACTCTGAATATGCCCACTCCACAAGTATTACACAAACCACAAAAGTCAGGAGAGTTAACACCAGTGCGGGAGACATGATTGATCTGTTTGTTTCAACAGAACAGAAATTGTTCTCTATCAACAGCTAGGAGTCATTTTGGTAAATGGCAGTAGTGTCAGCTCATAATTATTAAACAGTTCCAGAAGAGCATTTAATGCCCCTAAGTCAAGATGGGAATATTAGCATACTAAGCAAACCTTTAGAAAAGCAGCAAGTGTTTCAATCGTCATTGGCTCATGCACATATTTGCTTCTGGCAGGCTATTTTCTTACATTGCGAGAACGCCATTTACTAGCGGCAATCAAAAAAAATGAAGCATCCGTGAATGTTGAGTATGCTTCTGTCTCAGAAGTTCCATTTCCTTGAATGATGCAGTGCACTGATTCCTGAACATTTTGTGGATAAGTTCATGTTTAATTCTCTCTGAGAGCTAGTTCCCATAAGGTTGTTTTGTTTTGATATGAAAAGGAGGTGTTTAGCATAGGAAATACAACATTGTGCGGCCTGGGAAAATGGAGTGCAGACTTTTCATTCAAACAGCTCTATTATGAACTGATACACCTTTGGGAAACACAGGTTAATCTCGGAGCAAACCTGGCCAACTGGCCGAGACTCTCTGCATTGTGCCATCGTTCGAGGACCATTCTTTTGTCAACTGATCACAGCAATCTGCATGAAATTTCAGATATAACTGTACAATTTGCTTCAGTTCATTCGGAGGGATTCACCTGAAACTTTGACAACAAGTTTGCAGAATGATATAATAATAACTCTAGGAGATTTGCAAACGGCTAGCAAATGGGATTTAGTGCCTGCTGCACAAAGCATCAAAGCTCATGGAGAATATAAAGGAAAGCCTAGCTAAATATCTTTCTGATGGAGTGTTTTTCATAACCCCTCTGTAAGGCCAAGTAATGTGTGAAAGCAGTCGCTTGTGAGCCTCAACACATTCATATTTTTGCAACCTAGCAGATTTACCCTGGTCTACTTTCAGCAAAACCAAATGAGGGGAATGCACCATAAGTGAGGTGGCTGGATGCACAAACAGGGCAAGACTTCTGCTCTTCTAATAGTTGCATAGAAGAGAGAATTTCAGCAGGCATAGCTTGTCATCTGTTCTGCACAGCCAATAAAAGATACAGGAATCCTGGCCACTTTTGGACCTGGCCCTCTTAACTATGGGATGCAAACTGGCTCTCCGTAATTCATAAGCACCTAGGTAATAGCTATTTCCCCCTAACTCTCTTAAACATCAGCTCCAAGCACACTTGGGAGTTAAGTGGTACTGAAATCAACATATCTACCTACTCAGTAACTATACTGAGGATCATGACATTAGCCAACCCTTGTGCCTTTGCTTCCAGTGTTATCTCATATCCTCAGCATACAAAAGCAAAGTAGAAGGTGGGAGTGGAGGCTGGGATCTCATTAGCTAAATGTTAATGAACTTCCCACATCCTTATGATTCAGAGAGAGGATGCAATGGGGTCCTGCCCTCATTGTTGCTTGCAATCATACATCCAAAAGAGGAAGGATGGAAAACTGAAAAGGGGGGACTGGCTGCATCATAATCAATTCAAATTAGCATTTCATTGAATGTCGTGATTACACTGTAAAAGTGAACATATTAGCAAATGGGTTTCGCTGATCTTTGCCATGAGCTTAAATGAACTATGTAAGGATTTCAGATTTCACAAAGAGCAAAACCATACATTTCCCCCCTCTTTGTTACATTTCATGCCAGCTGTATTCCACCAACAGGAACCTTTTCCTTAGGCAATGGACGATTCAGCTATTAAATTATAAAGCTTCATGAATCTGCAGGGCAGGTGCAGGAACACAGATCTGTTTTCAGCAGTGAGTCATTGCTTCCTTTTGGTCCCCTGAGGTGAAACCAGCTTGATGAGTGGAGATGGTTCCTAGAGGTTACTTCATTCATACTCTCACAGACCAGGGCTTAAAGGTGCCCGGCTCAGCAGATGGACACTGGATAAAAAAATAAGAGTGAAATAATTGAAAGAGAAGGATGATAAACAGTTGCCGTCATCTGAAATGTCTAGACCATGTCCCAAAGTTGGCATGGCCTTCGCTGGGCAACTACAGAATGTAACCATTTTCAGATTTACTTATCTTCTACACCAGGGGCTGATGGACTACAACTCCCATAATCCCTGTCCCTTCACCACACTGGGACTGATGAGAGTTGGGTATCCAACAACAGCTAGAGGACAACCACATTGTGTAAATCAGGGGTAGCCAAACAGAACAAGATTGCCAAGCTGAGCACTTAATTTGGCTGACTGGCATTTCCTACATGCAGAGCTCTTTCTCAGCCAGAACTCACCGGAACTCAGTTCTGGCACCTTTCAGGTGGACACCATTGCCATTCTAAGATAACAAGGGAGGTGTTCATAGTGAGTTCCAGCATCTCTTTTTCTAGAAGCACTGACTACATGATAAGGATGTAGGCATATCTGGTTCAGTCCCACGTGAATTTTTTTACACATTGTTTGGCTGCAGAACCTCTCTGCAAAATTTGGCAAAGTGCGAGTTGGGAGGCATTCAACGGATGGCTACATTTCTGTTCACCCATTGCTTTGGAAACTGTAAATTAAGTACGTTTGCCTTTAAATGCCAACTGAATCAAATTTGTCCCCTGTTCCTAATAATAATATTGACTTACCTCACGGGGTTATTGTTAAGGAATGCAATAAGCAACACATTTGTATGGCACACTTGAATTAATGAAGCATTCATTAATTAGAGTTAGGGGAACCCACTGAAATGAAAGCTGCGGACAACCAAGGAATGGTACTGAATTTCATTACAGAAGATGAAATCATGAGAAAGGAGGCCAATTAACCTACCAGTTTGGTGAAGTTATCCACACAACCATTGCGTATTCTCTCTGGGGTGGCTGGGCTGTCTAGTCGGAATGGCTCCTTCAGTCCCGATTCTTCCCTGGCAGAGACGATGGCATCTTTGATGGCATAAAACACAGAGGCTGACAGGAACAAGGGAGGTTCACCAACAGCCTAGAGAGATTGAAGAGAATCAAGCATTGCTCCAGCCACTACTAATTCACAGCTCACAGTATGCAGTACCCATGGCCAGTACCTCTGGTTACGAACTTAATTCGTTCTGGAGGGCTGTTCTTAACCTGAAACCGTTCTTAATCTGAGGTACCACTTTCGCTAATGGGGCCTCGCGCTGCCGCCACACGATTTCTGTTCTCATCCTGAGGTAAAGTTCTTAACCTGAGATACTACTTCCAGGTTAGTAGAGTCTGTAACCCAAGGTGTTTGTAACCCAAGGTGTTCGCAACCCGAGGTACCACTGTACTAGGAACATAATAAGCTGCCTTAGACCATCTCACACCATTGGTCCATGGCCTACACTGACTGCCAGTGGCTCTCCAGGGTTTCAGGAAGTGTTCTCTCCCAGCCTTATATGGAGATGCCAGGGATTGAACCTGGGACCTTCTGTCCAGAAGAAGGTGGTATTGTGTAAAGATCAAGCCACATTATTATAGTCCATTGGTCTCTTTAGTACCTGGGTTGTATTCCAGAACATAGTTTCGTCAAACCCAGATATGCCATGGACCAGTTGAATGAATCTCATGGATCAGAGGTTGGGAACCCCTGCTCTAAGAAATATAAGGCAAAATAGCATTCCTCATTCCATCACTGCTGTTTATTTTGTGTCAAAATGTGCAATGTCTGTGGGAAAACCTGCAGCTCCAGATAATACTGTACCTTGGATGAATAGATGGCTTTGCTGTTTGGACAGTCCCGGAGAAGAGACACATGAAACTCTGTTGGGATGTCACCAAATGCAGGGATTTTGTACATTCCAGGCCCACGGGTGTACAGGTTGCCTTCTGGGGAATAACGCAGCTCCTCCAGGGTAAAAAGCCCAACTCCTTGGACAAAGGCTCCTTCTATCTGTAAATGTAAACACACAAAAATCAGATCAGACACAAAATAAAAAGTCAGCCTCAAAAGTCAGCCCCAAACAGAGCACATTACAGTAGTCTTGTTTGGACATGACCAAATCACCACAGCAAGACCATCCCACTACAACCAAAGCTGGTAGAGAGCCCTCCTGGGGTGGTATTCAACTAAATTTTACTTAGAGAAGACCCACTGAAATAAATGGACCTAACTCAGTCATGCTCATTAATTTCAACTAGTCTACTCTGAGTAAAACGTATTTGAATGCCACCCAAGGCCACCTATATCTCCTAGGCTCCCCCAATCAGAACTGAATTGAGAAGTATGAGTCCTCCAAAATGACCAAGGCAGTTTTCATCCCATAGCCATGTGGAACTTTTCAGTTAATTTTTCTCATTGGCTAGGACATGTTTAATGCTAAATGAACATCATGCAGGAGTGGCAAGAGTGCTGCCACTACTGGTATTAGTAATAAATATTGGTAGTCCAAATATTTATGGGACAATAACAGAATGACCTTGTGGCGTATGGTCATCATGAGTGATGATTCATAAACAAATTTATCTGTATCTGCCCAATTTCAGTATTTAGTTGCTGGTACAGGAAGCCTCAAGTTTAGGCTAGTATATCTAGTGTTAAGGGTTCAGGTGGTCTGCAGGTTAAAATGCAAAATGAACCTGAACGCATGAGGTTTAGTCTCTCCAAAACAAGACTCCTTTGACTACTTGCTGCAATAGGGCTGTGGCGTTTGCCCTCCTAGGTGTGTGACATCATACTAGGTTCATAAGGAAAGGGTTAACTAATTGTAAAATGACTAACCAATGGGAACTCAAGGGAAGGCGTTAGAGTTAGGGTGGTTGAGAAGTCAGTCTGGAGTTAGAGAAGAGACAGAGAGGATAAGTCTGTGGGTTGGGCTAGTTTGATGTGAGAGAGTGAGAGAATCTGTTAAGAGGAGTCAGTCAAACAGTTGAGATAATCAGTCAGAAGGTATTAGGAAGGTATAGGCCGGTAAAGAAACTAAAGTTAAGAAACTGACAGGAATATTATCTGAGAAACCATAAACTTGTTAATGCTTATAAAATAAACTTGTTTATTTGGTTCAATTTTAACAACTGTCTGGACTCAGTGTTTTACCCGAGAGTAACGGGTTGGTGGCAGCGGGGAAGCGAGCACAGTGGTGGCACAGGGATCAATAGACCGTTAAATGTCCAGGGACCCTGTGTGATCGCCACAAGGGCCACTGAATTAAATAGAATTACTCTAGAGTAACTGACTTGGAGAATGCAGAACAAAAGCTTGGGAATAGTGCAGTGAACACTAGATCTAATTCCGCCCCGCCCCCCGCCCCCCCGTTTTCCAGCCATTGTGCAGAAATGAATCATTTGCCAAAATCTTGATGAGCAAACACAAGCTAATAATAAATTAGCAGTTAACCATCTCTCCTGTCACAACAGTTCATGCTGCTGTTTATCAGGCCTGTTGCTGCTCATTGACCAATTTAATAATCCAGCTAGCATGCAGACCCACTTCAGCGCCACAGAACAGGATCGTGTTGTACTGCTTACCTGCCCTATATCTATAGCTGGGTTCAAGCTGGTGCCAACATCCATCACGATGTCTGTGCGGACATTCTAAATATCAGCAAAAGCAAAGGCTGAGTAAGTACAGGACTCACTTTATGCAATGAATTAAAAGGGGAACATATGAACTTCAAGAGGCTACCTTAGAGTCAGGCCACTGGCACATCTAGTTCAGTACTATTTAATCTGTTCTCCAGCTTCTCAGGCAGGAGTTTTTCGTCAGCTCTACCTGGAGAAGCTAAGGATTCAGCACGGTACCTGCCCCAGGCATAGCAGATGCTCTACCACTGAGATGTGCCTTTTCCCCAAGTCTCACTTGAACCTGAATTGTCACATAGTAGCTCTGAGCCTGAGCTCCGACTTGGAAGAGATGAACTCTCAGCTCAGCCATGAATGTGCCATGTTGTCTGGGAGAAGCCGCCATTTAATAGCCTAGCCTGAGCTAAGAGAGGTGGCCTAAGTTACATGATTATTGCAAAGATCATGGGGAAATAGACATGAAGAGTACTTCAGCAAAAAGGTGTTGGCTCTTGGTTAGAAGTCAAATATCTGGAGCCTTTAAAACTTGGGTATAAGTCTTCATAGCTAGCGGCTTGTGTGGAAACCATTCTCAGAACATAATCACTGTGAAGTATATAATTGCCCAATAGTGTAGTGATCTGCGTTTCCTCCAGAAGTTCAGACTATACCTCCCATTATCCCTGGCCATGCTGGCTGGGGCTGATAGGAGTTCAACTGCCTCTGGTTGGCCACAGGTTGCCCATCCCTGATATACACAGAGAAGTCAGGTACCGGTATTTCACTCAACGAATACCAGAGCTGGAAATAAATTTCCTTATCAAATATACTCAGGTTATTAGGTACTTTCCCAGTCCACCAGAACAGAGAAATACTTTTGACAAATCTGCCTAAGCTTACTTACCTTATGGTCACCTGTCAGACAGTCAATCTCAACCTCAGAACAAGCCACACCGTAAGAGAAGTAGCAGAAGGGCTTTCCTTCATTTTTCTCATAGTCATACCCAAGGTCTGGAATTCTTAAGGTTGGCAAGAAAGAAGGAAAAAATGAAATCTGCAGGAATTTTACTCATCACTTGACTGAAAGAAAGGTCTTTTTCTTACCCCACTGAATCACTTCCTGGTGGGCAAAAATGCAAGTTACTGGACTCAACAAGAATTCGGGGAGTTTTGAGGATCAGGCCAGCAATCATGATTAGCCAAAGTTTGGAGATCTGCATGCCTTTGATTGCTCTGTGAAATATGCCAGGCCAGATCCCCACCTCTCCCTTTTTATTTTTCAACCATACCAGATTTTTAGTTGCTCTCCAACCTCTTGTCCATATACCTCTAGAACTAGGCTTCTTCCTCTTCACTCTCCAAGGAGTTACAGCACTGGGCCTACTTCATTATTATGGAACAAGCCAGGACACTGATGAAAAGCCATAGATGGGGAACCTCATGGGGCCAAATGCAGCCCTCCAACTTTCTCTGTCTGGGCCCTGGGCCTCTCCCCAGGCCACATCCCTTTGGCACCCGTTCCTGTTCTGGATACGATGGTAGATCCAATTTTAATACTATTTAATAATGTTGAAGAAAGCAATTGATCTCTACTCTTTCCAGTCATCCCATCTTAGTCCATCACTTCCTTTATTCACAAGCATGCACTAAAAATCGAGTTTCCTTTCAATATTAAGCAATACAAAACATTTCAAAAATTAATTTACTGCAAATTTTAAATGTGTTCCCTCTTTTTCCAGCTCCACCTAAAACTGTGAGAGAAGTTCAGTCTTCAGTAAAATGCCCTCCTCCATTTTTACCACCCACAGAGAGTGTGGATAATTTGAGGAGATCATTTTCACTCAGCTCTATAAGCTTAAATTGGTTGCCTGTTTGATTCCCAAAACTACTGCAGAATGTAGGGCATTGCAAATGATGTTGCACATAAAGAATTGGCAAGCAAGCTTGAAAGCTCTTGTGGAGCCTGAGTTTCTACACCAAAACGGTACTTTAAATAAAGTAAACTGAAATCTAAGTTGGTAGATAGTTAGAGATCCAAGGCAAGGGGTAGCCAATGTTGTTCCTGTCCAGATGTTGTTGGCTCCAATTCCCATCACCCCAACCCTTGCCCATTTTGACTGGGGCTGATGGGAATTGGAGTTTGAATGTCTGGAGGGTGTCACTTTTTCCACTCCTTATCTAAGGTCTTCTGAAGCTTGTAAGAGATGCATAGTTCTGAATTCTGTATTTACAGAATGGGAATATTAAAGGGTTGGTTCTACTTTGGAGCCTTAACACTTTAAGGTATGATTTGAATGAATGGGAACTGCTTTTACATTTGTATGCCATGGGTCAAGTAGAGACTGCAGATGACTTTAGTGCCAAGGAAAAGTTAGCAGGTACATAAAGTTTATAGAATACAGCCTTCAAGGAAGAGATTACTAGATCATATCTTCTTATTATATGCACACTTCATGAAATTAGTTGAAATATCAGACCAATAGAGATAAAGAGGACTCAATAACATTTAGAAGGATTATTTGGAATCCCACTTGGGTCCTGTTCTGACTCACCTGTAAAATCCTGTAGCTGACAAACTCACACAGTCACAGTAGGCTGCTGACACCTAATGAAAACACACAGAGTTCTTTGTGTCTGGGTTTTTTGGTTTTTTTTAGTTAGTTCTGCTGAACTAGAATAGTTACAATGCATTCTGGAAAAGCTAGCAATGGGTGTGTTTCTTCAACATAATACAAATGAGTGCACTCTATCCACGTGCAAAAAGGGGAGCACCATTATCAACAAACCTTACATTTGACACCTCTAGACCCATCAGGCCCAACTTTGTGAAATATTGCACAAATGGAGCTGCTAAACAGATTCCACTCTTGAGAGATATCTTCATTCCAAATCACGAAGGAAAAAAATCTAAGGGCAACTTTCAGAAGCCTAGTCCATCATCATCTGTTATCATCGTCACATAAATCAACATCAGGAATGGCACTCAAGTTCATAGAGGGATTTACATGCATCACAAAACACTAAATACAATTCATAACAGAAAAACTAAAGCCCCAAATAAAATAGATCACAAGAACTGATCACGTCAAAATTATGCTCACCAACTCATATGGATGGACTGTTTTCTGGTGTGTGTGTGTGTGTGTGTGTGTGAAGAAAACACCCCATCCTATAGCAGAGGTAACTGCAGAACAGAGTGCCAGCAACAACCCTTTGAAGCCGCACCACAAAAAGTCAGTGTAGGATGGTGTAGGATGGTGATGGCACAAGATGGTGAGATAAAGTGGGACAGGGACCAAGCTAAAGGAAGGAGCAAGGAGGGGAAGATGCTTAAGATTCACAAATCATCACAGTTCAGAGGTGTATCAATTGCATCAGCACCTTGGTTATAAAGAATCCCAAGTTTCTCTTGTTGAAATCACAAAGCTTCATACTTGTTTGGGGCTTACAGAACTGCTGGAAGAGTTGCAAGAATACCAGCCAGCTCCCTACTAGCTCCTTTAGCCCCTGTCACGCCACAATGAATTAATAGATAATTGAGATTTTCCTAATGATAGCAAATCCACACCATGCTTCCAAACTGCAGCAGACACAAACATACCCAGTCTTCCCAGGAACCTTTTGGCTTAGCAAGTTTGATTGGCTCCAATCTCTTCAGGATGGTCTGGCAAGCATTCTAAAAGAAAGAAAGAAAAACATTTCAAAGCAAACAGATGCATCTTTTGATATTACAGCAAATTGCCACCAGGTATTCTCATTTTCATCAATCTAGATGTGACAACAGGTGTCCACATATCACAGGCTTCAGAATGTATTGTACTCTTTTGACTAACTATGCTTTTAATGGGAGGCTCTGGCTAGAAATGGGCAAGGTCCAAGGTTCAATCCACAGCATCCCCAGAGATGCCTGGGACCAATTATCGCCTGAAGTCCCAGAGACCTGTTGTTCATCAATGTCAACAACACTGAGCTAGATGGACCAGTGGTTTAACACAGTAGATGATAGCTTCCTATGTAGCATTAACATATTTCCCAAGTTAATACCATTGTTCAATTTGGAAACAACCTAACATTCGCCACATCACCAGAGAATACACATAGTTGGCTCCTTTACTGTTAAAAGCCACCACACTGGGCACTTTTAAGCAGCACACATGCTGATAGTGTGCTTTCCTCCGAAAGCAAAGTCTGCTAGAAGCCTCCCACAAGACCTATCTTCATAGAGGCAATGAGACAGATTCTTTCTGGGGTGGAAATGCAGTGCACTGCAGACAGAATCGGTAGCGTCCCTTGTAGAGTAGTGTGTTGAGTTCTACCCCTTACCAAGACGGCCATCCCATTGATATCAGCACTAACAGAAGCAGCTGTTGGAGATGCATTTGGCACTGTGTTGGTGCTTGTCTCACTGATGTAGATCTTGGAGGTGGGAATTCCAAGAGTCCTGCTGGCAACCTGCAGAGAGACAATGCCCAAACGTGAACTTCACTGCAGTTGTCATCACCACCAATGAAATTCATAGGACTTGAAACAGTTCTTCTTATTCCAAGTCCACAAAGCTCCAAAGACTTTTGAATAGTCCAATATTCTGCCCTGTTATGCAACTGTGGGATATTTTTCTGATCCGTGTTAATTTATATTTGCAAGTAAGATCAAAACACACAGGAAAGTTGCTAAGCTTCTAAAGAATGCTGCTTTGTAATCCTGCTACACCCTCCTCCATACATTGTGAGAAAGTATGGGTTGTAGTTAATCAACTCTTACTCAGGGTAGACATTAATGGCCATGACTGCTCTGAGTAAAAGTTTATTTATTATTAAATTCCTCCCACAAGAACCCATTCTTTGGATTTCACCCTACATATCCACATTTAAATTAGAATGGATGTGGGAGGAAATTGCAGCATCTGTAAGATAACATTCTGAAAATGAATGCTGCAGTACATTTTTAATACATTTAATGGATAATAATAATAATAATAATAATAATAATAATAATAATTTATTTATACCCCGCCCATCCAGCTGGGTTTCCCTAGCCACTCTGGGCAGCTCCCAATAGATTAAAAATAGAATAAAACATCAAACATTAAAAACTTCCCTAAACAGGGCTGCTTAATGGATAATGTTAATCAAAACAGCACCAGACAATTAATGCATTCATAGTTTACCTGGATCATCTTGGTATGGAGGCCCTGGCCCATCTCAGTCCCACCATGCGTGAGCAGCACTGACCCATCCGTGTACACATGTACCAGGGCACCAGCCTACAACAGAAATCCAAGAGAGAGGCTGTCAAAGACTGTTTTGACACACAAGCTCCCTGAAGCACATCGTCTACATACAAATCAACATTCCTCACTTCAGGCAGTATCCAAGGCCTTTGTTCCATTAGCGCAAGGATTTACATTTATGCTACTGTACTGCTCCCGATTCTCCTCTCTCTGTGCATGCATTGTGCCCTCGTCAATTCTGCTCTGGAAGGTTGCAAGAAACCCCAGAACAGATTTTTTGGGGGGGGGGGGTAGTTCCACTGTGCAAGGGTAAATCCTTGCTCTATTAGAACAAGAGATTGAATGCTACTTTGGATAGAAGTGTGTGTGTGTGTGTGTGTGTGTGTGAGAGAGAGAGAGAGAGAGAGAGAGAGAGAGAGAGAGAAGATAGAAATGATCCAATAAGCCTAAAAATTAACTTTCGATTGATTCAATACTTAAGAAAGCACTGCTTCATTTCCTGATTCCTCTTCAGCCCATGCATTCACTGACTAGGGTGGGGGCTGGTATCCCCCCCCCCAACAACATTAGCAAAACAAGAGTCACAAAGAATGCACTAGAATGAAGGCGGACTGGTGGATGACATACAACATAACCAAGGCTGGAACTAAAATGTGCCTTGGGTGTATCGCTTCAAACATTCCCATTACTGGAGAATCTTGAAGATGGACAGAAGCATTTTGCCACAGAACCTTGCTGCCCAGCTGTAATAGTTAAGGGTGCTTGCCAACCTGATTCAGGAAGGGAACTGTGAAGCTGATCCCAAACTTGGTTGGAATAATAGCCATGCCCCTCTTCTTCCAGCGATTCTTCCTGGGGAAACATAACGATGTCAGACTCTTGTTCCCTTGCAGCATGCACCCATGCCTAAACTGCTTTCTCTGGCATGCTCTCTTTTCCTACACAATTTTGCATCAGAACAAGACTTCATAGGAATGGGTCCAGGGAGCGAATTGAAATCAACAAATCAACATGCACTTTTCATTGATTTTGAGCTTCTCTTTTAAAACACAATGGGTTAATGTTTTCCCCAAAAGATTACACCTTCTGCAGAGATGATTTGTATGGATGGGGGAGAAATTTGATTCAGACTTTTAATTCCAGGCTTACTAATAAGGCCTTTATAGAATATTTTAGTATACCTGATATCACTCTGAAAAGCAAGATACTTACCCGTTAAACTCATCAATAAGTTTCCTTCTGGAGTGATAGTCCGAATTTGCAAGGCACTCATCCCAACATCTTCGCAAGGTGAAACCTTCTAGCTTTTGATTGAAGTGAGTCAGGTCTCCTTCATTATAGAGATTGAGTTTTCGAATCTTTCCAAAGCAAAACCCACATGGCCATGGTCACCAACGAGTCTTTTGGAAGAATGACTTTAACAGAATGTGGAATGCTGGGCATCTTGATCCTAAACACACCTTCTTAAACATGGAGGTCAGCTCCCCCAAAATTCTGTAGTGGGCAGCCATTTCAGGGTCAATGGTTGCATTCCCTTCAGAGAAGGGGACTACACAGCAATGGTGGTCAGTACAGCCAAACCAAAAAGTAGACAGAGGACATCCCACACACACACTTCATCCATCTCACAAACACACACATCCATCCGCACAAACATACACATGCATCCATTCATAAAAAGCAGAAGCACACAGACACTCATCCTCTCTCTGCTTCGCCCATTCGTTCTCTTTCTCTCTTTCACTCTTCCGGCTGGGTGAAGTGTTGCGCTGAAGGAGGCCAATGACCACTTCCCACTGGAGTATAAAGGAATGACACACAACATCCTTGATATGTAATATCATTTTGATATCCAACCCATAAAGGACTCTAACAATCAGTGTCAACACTGAGATTACATTACCCAATGTAAAGCTGCAAAAAGAGCTCATGGGTACCGAACTGGTGACATCTCATTTCTTTAACATCCTTTGACTGAAGCATGCAGGGTTTATGGAAATGTCCAGCCTTTTCCTCTAAGAGCACATATCCAGTGCCTCATTTACGTACAGTATAAGCTAAATAAGCTATAGCTTAGGGCCCCACTCTCTTGGAGGCCCCCCAAAAAATTAAACGGGGGAAAACCCTGGATGTACATTTCCAAAATATATGATAAAAAACAAATAAAACAAAACCTACATATAGCAAAAGTGTTTTGTGTTGTATAGGCTCCTATGCTAAGTAATGGGCTAGCCAGCTCCCTAAAATATCACTGGTTTGCTCATTTCTATATATAGGGTGCCTACATGGACTGGTTCCATGGCAACACGTGCAAATGGCTTTAGATACCTGTTAGGTCCATAAATTACCATATAGCATATATTCAACACAAAAAACAGTGACAATTTGTTGTTGACAAAGGACAGCTGGACATATAAAGGGCCTCATTACCTTCAGTAGCTTAGGGCCTCATCAAACCTAAATCCAGCCCTGCACGTACCTCTTCTGCTGGCAGCCCACACTTCATGGCAATGTCGCTCATCCAGCACTCAGTAACCATCATTCCCTGGGGACCCCCAAACCCACGGAATGCTGTGTTGGAAGACAAGTTGGTTCTGCAGACTTTGCCTATGCCTCTGATGTTTGGAATGTTGTACGAGTTGTCCATGTGAAACAATGCTCTGTCCATAACCTGGTGACCAACAATAAAAAGCAGGTCAAAAACAGACTTATGAAATTTTAAAAAAAGACTTAATTTACGAGCCATGCTTTTGTTCTTCTGACTCTACAATCATAAGTTGCACTAACTAACAAGTAATCATTTACATGTTTTTTTCACCCACACAGCAACTGCAGCAAATGTATGCTCATCCTCATATATTGCGTGGTGCAGTGATTAGACTAGAACCTGGGAGAATGAGGTTTCAAATCTCCACTTGGCCATGAAGCTCAGTGGGTGACCTTGAGTCAGTCACTGCCTCTCAGCCTAGCCTATCACACAGGGTGGTTGTGGCAACTAATTAAAGAATAGGTAGACCTATTAGCCCCTTGGAGGCAAAGATGGAGTATAGACACAATAAATAAATAACTATTGAATTTTTGCAACAATACTGTCATCTTTCTATTTAAATCCCTAACTGAAATTGCAGGTTAAGTAGTAGTCAAGATGTTGCATCAAACATTAAAACTGTCCCCATTAGAGAAGGCTTGGGGACAAATGATCTTTGTTTAATGAAGCACAATTTCAGGATGGGACCATTTTGATTGAAGGAGGTAGGTGCAGTGTGTGTGTGTGTGTGTGTGTGTGTGTACACATACAGAGGCTTGAGTATGCTTCTCAACCAGTCACCCCAAGCTACTTTTTCTTCCTCTTAGAGTCAGAAATGAAAAACAGCAGAATGTATCCTTGACTCACGCCATGAGAAAGATCAACAGAATTCCCTCCATTGCTGTAATATGTCACATCTAGACTAGTAATCCTTCCATTCTTCTTAAAGCCAACCTGGAAGAAACAAAGGACGGAGGAATACAGAATTCACCTGTTACAATTACAGATGTTTTGTTGTTGTTGTTTAGTCATTTATTCGTGTCCGACTCTTCGTGACCCCATGGACCAGAGCACGCCAGGCACTCCTGTCTTCACAGATGTTTAAGGAAGAAACAAATCTAGGAAGCTGTCAGACCCTTTGGTCCATCTAGCTCACTACTGTCTACACTGAGTGGCAGTGGCTCTTCAGGATTTATTGACGCAGGATTTTTTTGATGCATGCAAAACATGTGCTCTGCCACTGAGCTACAGTCTTATACCTCATGCCCCATAAACCCAAAGGGTAAAAGATAGCTATTGGTAGATTCCAGCAGTCCTGTTTAGTGGTGTTCTTCTCCCTATCTGTAGCATTCCACATACAGTCGTACCTTGGAAGTCAAACAGAATCCATTCGACTACCAAAAAGTTCAGAAACCAAAGCGTGGCTTCTGATTGGCTGCAGGAAGTTCCTGCAGCCAATCAGAAGCTGCAGAAGCCCCATCGGAAGTCTGGCTTCCAAAAGAACATTCAAAAACCGGAACACTCACTTCTGGGTTTCGATCGTTTGGGAGCTGATTTGTTTGGGAGCCAAGACGTTTGAGATCCAAGGTACGACTGTACTGCTAATACTGGTGGTCCATATATCTCCCAATGCTCTATACTCCAAATCAACCACTTTGGCCACACCCATCTTTGACATGCAGCCCCCACAGGGTTGGCAGTGGGTGACTGTGGCCGTCAGCTGAAAAAAGGTTGGCCATCCCTGTTGTGTAGGAATGAACAATGCATTGTACCTAAAGATCCCCTTACACTTTTTAATGTGACCTTCCCAAGATGGCATACTTCTCTTGAAACAACAACCAACATTTCAATTTACCTTATACTGCCCCAAAAAGGGATGTCTTCCACCAGAAATCAGCATATCTTCATCTCGATCCAGCATGCATCTTACTGGGCGGCCAGTTCTGTAAGGGCACCAAAATCAGGCTGAGAATGAGCCTGTGTCATATAATTGACACAATTCATTTTCATACATACGTACGTACAACTTACAGGCAATCCCAAAAACCGAATTTGAATAGCTTACAGGGATTTAAAAAACAAAAACAAACTTATAATAAGCTAATAAAATGCAGGTGAGACAAGGTTACTGATTATACAGCATCACTATAAAAAATGACTTTGAAACAGAGTAAAGGGGGAAAGATTTTGCAGCACTAACAACACAGTCCCATACACATTTATTCAGAAGTAAATCACACTATGTTCAGTGTAGCTTATTCCCGGATAAATGCACACAGAAAGGTAGCCTTAATGCATTAAAACTAAAAGGCAGAGAAATTTAAATGTCACAGGGCTAAAGCAATACGAAGCTACAGCATAAGTTAGAAGGCCTGGGAAAATTTAAAAAATGTTCTTGCCTGGTGCCCAGTTCATCAATTTGTGCAGTTGTCTCATTGACAAAGCTGTAATTAATATTTCCAGTGTGTCTGCTCCAATACTGAAAAATTCACTGAGGAATCCTGTGTACTTTATCATCCTTCCTCTTTATCCAATAAGTCTACTGTGGACAGCTGAAAACATCCTAACATTTATTTCTCCATATTTTAATTAATGGTAGATCTTTCACTTCCCAGTGTTTTTAATCAATCACTTTGCTTCCATCAGCAAATGGCAATTTCCTGTCTTGTTCCAAGTTCTTTCAAAGGCATGGGAAGTAGTGCTATAGCCTCCCAAATCCCTATTATTTCATGAATCTTACTCACTGATCCATTTCCAGAATTTCTTAATTTGGGCAATGCCACTGAATTGGAGTTGCCACTTTAAAACACATTATTGTAGGACTTGCTTTTAAAGGTTCTGCTCTTTTCTCTGCCTAAAGTACCCAATACTAATTATCTTATTCTATAGTTCTAACTCGAAGGTTGGATCCCCCACGCCTTCCAGAGCCTGTTTTGAAATCCAGAAATTCTGCATCAGTGGTGGCAAAACTATGGTCTCCCAGATGTTGAACTCCAAATCCTATTGTCATTGTCATTATTAAATTTATTATCTGCTCTTCATCAGCATGTCCCAGGGCAGATTACAACAGTTTAATATTTAGATTAAAAACAGTTAAAACAGGCTACAGTCAAAATAACAGTGTTGATCCTGAAAACACAAATTTGAGGTGTCCATTGGTCCAACATGGCCAATGCTCAGGGATGGTGGGAGTTTAGTCCAATAACATCTGGATGACCACAGCTGCCCTGTCCACCATTGAACTTACAGGAATCCAGTGGGTTCCAGGTGGTTCTGGTAGCTTCTGTGATGCAGAATTAGTGTGTTGGCAAAGCTTCCAGAACTAACTGTGTTGAAAATTAACAGTCTCACTTTAATAATTAAGCTTGTTTTTGTTTTTTGCTTGCCTTAGAAGGAGGAATTCTTCTCTTGCAATGAACCATGAAGGTACTTTTCATCTACTTTTCCTAGAGTCTCCTGAAGATGAACATGCTAGATCAAGTTAAATTTGACTTGAGTTTTTCCGATTTGTCCGTCAGTGACCTATTACTGTCCAGCTCTGCTCCCCTGGCCCCACAACAGCTTTGAAGTCACTACACCCCAACCCAACCGCATGCCACCTCCAATAGGATTCTGCACTTACTCCTTCACCTCCCAATTGTACCAGCCAATGCTGGTCCTTCAACCTTGCAGTTATTTATTTTATTTTGTTCTTTTTTTAAAAAGGAGATATATAAAAAGGACCCCCCCAAAAAAAGAGGGGGGGAAACCTGACGAACAAAAAAGGGGGAAATATTTGTTTCTGGATTTAGTTTCAACCACATCAAAGGCCTGCTTTTGAACTGGGGCTAACATCTAAAACTCAGAAAAACATGTTCTGTTGTGAAGTAGGGAGAGGGGCAGGCTATCCCAGGGAAGATATAAATAGTTCTGAATATCAACGCTGTGTTGGGGAGGGGGAATCTCTTTGGCCTATTGATCCAGGAGTCTAATGACTGCAAAACGTAGTCCTTGTTAAACTAGTGGCCTTCTCTAAGGCTACAAGATATGGGTGGGCTGACCATTTACAATACCGCACCACATGTATAATTAACAGCAAACAAGTCAAAAGTCAAATCACACTGTAAACTGGTTTCCATCATGTTCCTTCTCAGCAGTGGAAGCTGCTGCTCTTCCCCATGCTGGAGAAGAGTAGTCCCCCACCATGCGTAGAGCAACACAAATAAAGATGCACAAAGTGCTCAGTTATGTGGATGTCTAGTTCATACTGTTTATCTCTCACACAAAGGAATGGATTTTTTTCCACAAATTTTCCTTGCCTTTGAGCATTCATGCGGAAGACGCCTGTCAAATAGGCTATAAGCATGATAGAAAATGGAGGTCTTCTGCAGTATCATCTAGGATGGCTTTAAAAGAGGATTAGATGAATTAATGGAGGGAAAGTATATCAGTGCCTGCTAGCTATGATGGCTATTGCTCTGTCTGCATAGTCAGAGGTGGTAATGCGTCTGAATAACAATTACTGGAAACCTCAGGAAGGGAGGGTGGTATTGTGCTTGAATCCTGCTTGTGGGTTTCCCATAGACAACTGGGTGGCCACTGAAAGCAGGATGCTGGACTAGACAGGCCATTGGCCTGATCCAGTGGGCTCTTCTTAGGTTCTTATGCAGAGTTATGAACTCCTAAGTGGTGAAAGGAGCAGGGTAACCGTCCTGCCAAAGTAAATGCAGATGTTCTAGATCTGAAACAAGTCCATAATCTTGATCCTCTTATAAACAACAAAGAGTTATCCTAATATTCAACTTCAGGTCAGTGGCGTAGCATGGGTTGTCAGCACCCGGGGCAAGGCAAGTAATTTGTGCCCCCTAACCCGTGGATTTGCGCCCCTAGCCCGTGGATTTGCACCCCCTAACCCTAACCCCAGATGTTGCGCCCGGTGCGGCCGGCCCCCCCTGCACCCCCCACGCTACGCCACTGCTTCAGGTTATCCCAATGTGGCCATTCATCACAACTTACTTATCTGCAGCCACTGCTACAACTGTAGAGAGAATGGTGTTTCTTGTCTCTTTGCCTCCAAATCCTCCTCCCATTCTCTTGACTCGAACCACAATTCGATTTGACGGGACCCCTAAGGCATTGGCAACAAATTCCTGGTACCAAAAAACAAAAAAATACATCAGCCTACAGGCAACAATAGAGTCACTGAGAACAAGACACAAGAGCAATCCTACTCTTGAAAAGACGTTTACATATACACTACAATACAGTGTCACCAATTAATGAGCATCTCACTGGAATTTCTAGTACTGCTCTGAAACATCTTTGGCTAGCTTACTGGCTCACCTGTAATTAATAGCACAAAGAAGCACGAAGTCCAGGTCTCTTTGGTGTCCATTTATTTACATAGGACTTTTTAAAAAGTTGAGTGGGAAAGAAGGATTGGTAGCTTTGAAGAATAAAATATAAATGCCTCCATTTCTCCACAAACATGCAGCTTTTTGAAGGTGCAGATCTAGCAGGCAGAGTTTTGTTTTTGTTTTTCAAGTGCAAATAGCCTCATCAGGGGAGGTGCTGATAAGTTGTGGTTTCAGGGCAGGCAGGCAGGCTGGCAGAAATTTATTTTTAATGCTTTATTTCCCCGGCTGCTGTCCTAAAAACATGAGAAGAGCCCTAGAAATCTAGTCCAACACCTGTTCTCAAAGCAGCCAATCCAGATGCCTATGGGAGGCACCCAAATGCAATAGCACTCTCCCCACTAATGATTCTCAGCAGCTAATACTCAAGTAAAACATAGGCTGAGGGAAATTCCTCTACTGAAATTAACATCTGTATTGGTGGATTCCTCACTGGTACAAAGGTCTACAGTGGAGGAGGGAAATGTTACATTCTGTTTCTCTGATTCCATTAATTTTCAGCCCATCCTGCACTGATGCTAATGCACTTTTAAAAGCCTGCATGTTAGATGCAAATATGAGTTTAACATCATGTGTAGTTTGTCCCAACCAGCAGATGGCTCCACATCTTAGGTAGAATACTTCTGAGGTGGAAATGGGTGTGCCGCAAATAAACTGAAATCACACAAATTCATAGAAGGCCAGGCCATAAATTCCTGCTAACCAAGCTGGCCAAGGAGACTGAATCTCACACTCTGGGCAACCTCAAATCACAGAACAACAAAAGATGGTACTCCACAAAAACCACAGGATGCCTTTACTCCAGCACTGTCCTGTGGCTTCTTCATAAGCATCCAGTATTTATAAAAGGAGACAAACATAATTGCAAAGCACTTATGCAAACCAGGCGGGTTTTTGTTCAGCAATATCGCACAGGTTTTGTACTTCAATTTCACAGCTTCATTCGCCAGCTTAACGCTTTCACAAGGGATTGCCTCACCTGTGTCTTTGTTAGGTTCTGGGTAGATACAAAGAGCTCCATTTCTCCATCTTCTCTCTTTGGCACAGCAATAGTGCAGTGAGACTCCAGATAAAAATGCTCCTGTCCACCGATATATATCTCACCTGGAAGGGGAAAAGAAGAAACCTCCCAATGTAGTAACTATCTAAGTCCAAAGGATTATTTGGGACTTAAATGAGCCTTCCAGCCACCAAATTTCTTCTTCTGAGTGCTCAAAATCTAAGGGCTTGGGAGGAAATGAAGATCCTGTGTCTATCGCTTGCCTTCATCACCTTGCTGCCACCTACAGCACCACCTGCGGAACTTCTCCCAGTTCCCAAACAATCTCTCTTCCTTCCCTCTTCTCTTTAATTTATTCTTAACGGGAAGAAACTGGATTCCCTGGACTTTTACACCACTCAGAGATCGGAGTGGCATGCAACAGTCTACAGTCTCCCATCGCAAGAGCCCTCACATAAGCCACACCACCCAGAGTAGAGACCACTCCATTGTGCTCTTAGCCAGAGTAGTCAACAACCAACTGATGGTATTTTGTAGGTGGGTGGGTTTCAAGCGTATACCAGGACATTTAGATTTGCACACAATTCAAGTGCAACAAAACTACTTTTAAGAAGAAATGGCTTTTCTTCTTAACTTTTGCAGTTAAGAAGTTGATGGGGGGAAGACTTCTTAACTTAACTTTTGCAGTTAAGAAGTTGATGGGGGGATGAATTGAAAAGTGTGGAATGAACGAATGATAATGGGGAGATGTATAAACACTCTTCAAGCAGGATGAACACTCCTTGTCACAGAACTTCGCCACATAGATATCTGAAGATCAGATACACTCCAACCTCCACAAGGTAAGCTGTCAAGGCTGCCCAAGGTCCCAGCTCACAAAGGACCAACGCTGCTTTCTAATTAAATACAAAAGTCTTTATTGAAGTTCAGTTTCACTTCCAGAGCCGCAGCGCGCAGCCCCACGTCTCAACTGTCAGACCGCTGATGACCCTTCTGAATCTCCTCCCCCTGTACACCAATTTAAGACCCTAGCCTTGCTCCACCTTTTCCGCTGCTCCTTCCTCCTCTGGGTCCGCCTGCCCACCGGGGTCTCGCCCTTCCTAGCCTCCTCTGACGCTGATTCCCCTGAGCCTTCTCCCTCCCTCCGGCGGGCTTTAGGAGCTGGTTCCCCATCCGGGTCTCCTGCTGTCCTGCGCGCCTGTACATTTGAACTTGGCGCGCGCGCCCAGCCAGCCGTTTTCCTCCTAACCGTTTCACTGCTGCTGTCACTGCTTCCCCCTTCGGGTGGGCTAGCTGCAACTGACCTCCCCTCCATTCCCCCACTCTCCGATGGAGGCGTGGTCAGCCCTGACTTACTCTCCCTCCCCTCCGGAGGAGACGCTGGCCCTGACACATGTGACTCTTCCCCCCCACTACACTCTGGTGGGGAAACTGATCCCGATCCTCCACTGCTGCTTAGGGGTTCCCCTCTGGCTCCTTGTTTCTGGTGCGTCCCCCCTGGGACCCCCCTTGCCCTGACCATCGGAGCCCCCTTCTGGGAATCTTCTGATTCGCTGGAGAAGCTCATGGAATCTCTCGGGCCACTGTCATAGTCCCCTACGCTTCCCTCGGATTCTTCCCCTTCGCTCTCCAATTCCTCTCTCCCCAGTGCTCCTGCTCCTGATTCCCTGACATAAGCTTTGTGCAAGCAAATCAGGATAAAACCTAGAGGAGCCCTCAGACAAGTTGGGAGCCTCCAACCAACCAGTTTGCTCAAGGAAATGTTGCCAAGTTTCACCCAATTCTGGGAAATGGGGAGAGCTTGGGCCCAACCATGGACCAAACCAATGTGTTCTACTGATGGTTCTCCCATTTCTAACTATTTTTTTCCAGAATTGGAATGTCAAGTGTTACACTAGTATGATTGATGTGAAGATTGCATAACATTAATGATTTTCTTAGAAGCACATAACCTTATAAAGAAGAAAAAGGGATCTCACCTTCCACAATATGATCAGCCTCTTCAAATCCTTTCTGGATGTTCCCTTTCTCAATCTTCCTCACAAGCTCAAAGAAGGACTGTTTTTCAATGGCTTCCTGGGAAAATTACAGGAAAATGATGGATATTTGGAAGTGCAGCAGACAGCTTTGCTTGCTGTGTATAGATGCCCTCGAATCTCTGCCTTTCCATTCTGCTTGATAAAGTGCTGCATAACTTAGCCATGGTTGGGTCACTTCTAAAACATAACCTCACCTATTTTGCATCTGGGATTAGGGACAATACAGAACAGAGATCCTCTACTTTTGACAGTTGTGTGGAAGAAAAAACATTTTGGTGAAGCAGTGTAAGTGTTGCAGGAGTGAAAAAAGCAGCACACAACTCAATTCCCTGTTCTTCCCAACTCCCAGAGCTTCAAGATCCATCTCTTTATTGGATGCAGTCACCCTACTTGCATCTCCTGTTCATCGGGATTAACATCAGTATCCAACCTTGCCGCTGAAATAAGTATAACAGACTTCCACTCACATGACAGGACTTTCCTTTATTCACTTCCACACTGCAGCCTCTAGCATGCCCTCAAAATCTTCTCCAGAGGTTTGCAGGACCTCCAGAGCAGGTTTTGAGGGTGTATGGAGGGTTGCAAGATGGAGAAGAGGAAGTGGACCTCTAGTTACTCTGCAGAAGTCCACCTGTCCAGCAATGGATATACACTGCATAAAATCACAAGCGGTGTCCCTGCTGGAGCTAAGCAAGTCTGGGTCTAGCCAATGCTTGGATAGGAGACGATCTGGGACCATCTGCTCGGGGATATAGGTTGTATGGCTCTGGCCTATAAGGAATGGGCTTTATGCATGTAAGACAACACAATGGAATAGGGGCCAACATCTGTACGTCAGAAGGGGCACAAGAGCAGAAAAAGACTGCCCCCTATGGACAGAACACAGGCTATACACATATAGCACACAGACAGTAGCTGTATGGAGCTAAATAAATTATTAAATAAAAGGAATATTCTGTGCCCTAAATCTCTCTTTCTATTTCACCCATCCATATCAGAATCATAGTAGTGAGAACTCAAATAGCTGCCTCCACATGGTTTTTTAAAAAATCTCGACTAATCATCCAGAAGGGGATTGCAGTAGTGTCACCTTACCTCAATGGTGACAATTGGTGTAAGGTCCTCATATGTGATCTTCACTGCTCTGGCAGCTCTTCGGGAATGTTCTTGTGTGTCTGCCAATATTCCACCAATGATGTGGCCAACGCATGTGACCTACAAGTCAAAAGACTTCAGTTTATTCACTGACTTCTGGGAATCTCAGTTCTGTTTTGTTCTTTGTGCTGTGGCATTTAATTTTGGACACAGTATCTTTGAAATGCATCTTCATTTAAAGGGGGAGGGTCAGGATTTTGAATTAAGATATGCAGTTAAATAACAGTAGGAGGTAAAACTTCAATGCACACAGTCAGAAGTGACCCACTGAGTTCAAGTGGAAGTACTTGTTCTTCACATAAGAGTAGACAAGATGGAAGCCTTGCACAATATGTCTGCACCAGCTCAATTCCCCTTGATTATCATTTCAAGCACAGCAAGTTTGTGGCTTATCCTATTTTCTGCTATTCATTCCCATGCTTAGAATTCTACTAACAAGTTCCTGACATGAATAACTGTTAATACTTCATCAGGGAGGCATCAACATCTTGCAATTAGTTTGCAAGTTATCTGTGCAATTATTTTAATTCCTGCCCTTGTCCCACGTATCCTCCTTCATTTAGTAGAGGTTCTCTTCAATTTTTTCTTTTCTTTTCTTTTTGAACATCCACAAATCTACTAATTCACTACAAAATTTCTTCTATTAATTTCTGAAGGGGACGGGGGTGAAAAGGTACTGGAAGCCTTTAGGTAGGAAACATAAGCAAATATTTGGGAATATCCTTTCTAAAGAACCGGCAGATGGATTTTATCTCCTGATCTCAGCATTAAGCATCATAGCATTAAGCTTGGAGAGAAAGACCTCTGCCTCCTCTTCAAGGGTAAAAAAAGCCAGCATCCCCCCACCAACTCAGCAGTTAATGCAGTTTGAAATGCTGACTTGAAGTGGAGATTCAGGACACTCTCTGTGTGTCTCCTATCTTATCTCCAGTCTTGGCTTCAAGTCCTGGAAGACCTGCTCCCTGCCTTACAGGCCTTTTCCACCTGGCATGGGAAAGCAAGGCCCGGACTGACTCCAACTACAAAAGTTGAGGCTGCTAAACACACTCTTGGTCTGGAGTATTGTTTGGAGAGGGGCGTTGTTGCTGTTTAAAGATACAATATCAATATCTGAGGAGGAGGAGGAGGAGGAGGATGTGGTACTTTGCACTTTATTTATGGATCAGGAGATCTTAGAAAGCAGTTGGGGCTGGCAGGCCAAACCTGGCCCAGAGTCTGCAGGTTAGTCACTCTTGCCTTAGGTACAGCTTTGCACATTTTACAAAAGGAAGGAAAAAAGGTAACTACATACAGTGTCCTTTGCAAAGACGGTTTCATCATTAGCAATCCCAGTGACATTACTCCCTGGAACATCCTTAGCGGAGACAAAGCAGACAAAACCAGGGACATTCTGGGCCTCTGTGGTGTCAATAGAACTGAGGAAACAGAACAGCACAGAGAAGCATTACTCTATGTTATCTAGCCCCACAGCTCACGTAAGCAGTCTCTGAAGAAAGGATTCCCTAGAGAAAGTTTGGCCAAAGTCCCAAAGCCTAAGTTGCCCAGCTGCCATGTGGCAGACTGGAGTCACAGCACAGCTTGACTCTTCTAGCCCAAGCTCTTCTTGCAAGCTACTCTCAGTGATGGAAACTAGCCACACGTTTTTTGTAACATTCTTGAGAGTGGAGGAGGCAGAGGTGCCTGGTGCCTCTGAAGTGATCCTCTAACTGTCAGAGTGGTGGGCACTTGGCTATCACTAGTGTAAGAAAATAGATCTGTTGCAGAAGCAATACGTACACAATCTTGGCATGGGCTTTGGTGCTGGTAACTAGTGTTAGGTACAGCTCATTCTCGTAGTGAGGAATGTCATCACAATAGACTGCCTCCCCACTTGCTTGCTTGGCAGCTGAAAGATGCACAAGGGGCCTCCCCACCATGTCTTCAACGGACTGTCCAGGAGGCACTTCCTGTAACAAAACCAAAGGCTGGTCATACATGCCCAGGACTAGTGGTCAAATGTTGATGCTAATATTGCTGGCAAATATAGTTATCTTCTCCAAAGTCTAAAATTCCAGTACTGGTAGTGGGGCCATGAGGATGCTTAGAGCAATAATCGTCATCACTTTCAGCCTCATGGAGAGCTCGTTCTATGCAGGAAGAAGTGCTCATTTAAACAAATAAATAAGAGGAAAGAAGGCCAAAGTAAGAATGGGAATATGTTCTTGATCAATATGAGACCTGGGGAACGGAGACAAAGAGTAGCACATTTTATAGAGCTGGGAAATGGAAGGCATGATCATTTGGTTCCTCTTTCTTACCTGGAAAAACTGTACATTTTTAACAGGATCCTTGTGAAATAATTGAGTGGCGCTGGCATACCTAGCAGGGACTGTATCAGCAAGATTATTCTGTAAAAACATATTTGAAATTCAGTGTTAGTCTACTCATATGCCTCTTGCATTTTGCACAGAGCATTACTCTTATTTTTAAAAACAAACAAACCCAAAAACTTATGAACAGCTAATACTACCTATGCAACTTTCCCTCTTTGTGACTTGTGTAAAAAATGAAATCACCCAAAGTTCCAGTTTTGGTCCATTGCTAACTGTTTGAGAGAGGAGTGATTTGAGTAAGGAGCAAGTCCCCTTTTCCTTTCCAGATTTCCCCCTTTCCCTCCTCCTCCTCTTTTAGTCTGTTATGACAACTGCCCACTCCTGACCATGCATTCATATCCTTAGAAAGGCCAGAAAGCGTCAAGGACCCAGAACCTACAGTGCAAAACACCTACCACAAAAATCTTATTTCCTCTGTTGTGGAGATGGGCAACTTGTGGCTTTCCACGTATTGTTGGACTACCAGTCCCATCATTCTTGTTAATTGGCTATGCCTGCTGGGGCTGATGGGAGTCCAACAATATTGAAAGAACCACAGGTACCCCATTCCAGCCTTCTCGTATGCCAATTTCTAAAGGGACCCCTAGAACTCAATAGAATCTGTCTCTACACACTATGGATTCCTGCTGAACCCTCAACCCGGCAAGAGGATGGAACCACTCACGTTGCCATTGAGTTCCCTGCCTAATTTCTGAAGCACCGTGAGATAGAACTTGAAGAAGAAGCTGAGGACGAGGGTCCGTCGGAAGTCCACCATGCCACCCGGGGCTGAAGGGGACAGGTTCATCTCGCCAGCCAGCAGGCGACAGGCTTCCTGCAAGAGCTTTTCCTTCCACTCCCTGTAGGGGCATAAACCATAAATTAACCCAAAACTCATTTCATTTGTTCCACAGTCCTTAGGCCAGGTCAGGGGAGTTGTAACCCTCCGGATTATGTGGGGTTCTCCAGGTCCCATCAACTCTAGTCAGAATGGTCAGGGATGATGGAAGTTGTAATCTCACAACATAAGGATAGCAACAGGTTTCCCATTGCTAACTTAAACCATGTTTATCTCCAATGCATCTGCATTGCTGATGGGGCAAAAAGAACCAGCGGTGTCAACATTTATCTTGTATTTTCATCTTATGAACTGCCCCGAGATCTTTTGATGAAGGGTAGTATTCAAATCTAAGAAATACAAAATAAATAAAAACACAGTAGCAGAAACTGTCAGCAAGGGGTTTGGCATCCAAGACTCTCATGCAGGCACATGATGTTATGAGGGTGGTTGTTTTTTCCTTGAAGGGGTAGGACATATGCAAAGACCCTTCTAACCCCTAGATCCAGAAAGCTTTGAAATATAAGCCACACCAGCTTCCTGATGAGGTGATCACTCAGGCAATGGGCCATGAAGGGGAATAATGAAAAGGGGGTCTGTGTGAGATGGCAAATGAGCCCTCAGCGCACAAATAGTTAGAAGGACAATGTGAGAGTTGAAGAGTGAAGTGGTGTGAGCCAGAAGAAAAAGCAGCAAGCTGGAAAGAGAGATAGAGAATCTGTTTGTATCCGAGGCCGCAAGATGGATGAAGCAAGGCCCTTTTTGGGGTGTTAATGCTGTGAACCTCTCCACTGTAGGCTCAAGGTTGTATATATGTGTCAATAAACCATATATCATAAAGACACCACAGTCTCCACTGGGCCACATTCTGAAGAAAATGCAAACCCTGGGAATGCCAGGACCCCTGGAGCCTTGCACCACTTGGAGATTGGGGTGGTGTGCAACAATAATTTCCTCTGTTACACATCAGGGTCTAATTCTCCTACCTTCCAATGAGCTCCTGACAAGTTTTAACAGCCAATACAGTTGTGGGAGCCATTCCTCCATAGCTCAGCTTAATATCTTGCACTTGATCAGTTCCTTCTTGAAACAGGACTCTCATCCCACAGGTCACTATAGCAATGTCATCCTCCCGCCTTGAAGCTTGCTTGAATGCTGAGAAATATTCACCCTAGGAGAAGAAAAGGAGAGAAATGTTTGCCTCAATTTGTTCTCTTTGAGCACAGGTAGGATCAAGAGAATGGACAGGTTCATAGTCCATTTCTATACACAGAACTAAAAACCAGAAAGTTCCCAAAAATATGTACTTTATTTTCAACCCAGGGCAGCAAGTGCAAAAAAAGCAGCTGTTAATGCATATCAACAATATTAGCCATTCATTTGTTCGTTTGTTCGTTCATTTGTTTGTTCATTTGTTCGTTTGTTTGTTTGCTGCCCATCTGACTGGGTTGCCCCAGCCACTCTGGGCAGCTCCCAACAAAAAAATTGTAAAAAAAAGACAACATCACACACTAAATTCATTCTGCAACTTAGACCTCTTCACTAAACAGCGCATAAAATTAATGTGTAAGGCTAGTTGTCCACGTACTTCCTTCTCTATGAACACTGGTCACTAACAGAAAAGTAGGAATGTCTGGATAGCAAAGTTTTGAGTGGGTTAAGTTGACTGGGCTAGTTGACTATCCATTACCTCCAGTATCAGAATTTAGTGTTTCATGCCCAGTTGGCCATGCAGTCAGGTGACAGTACCACATGTAAGATGGCAGAAGAGGCTGCAGTCTTGGACAGGGTTACTTCCAAATGAGACTTCTTAAAAGGAGCAGGATTTAATGTTGTTTTATGTATGCACAGCAGAGGGTGCTGTGAGCTATATTTCTAAAAAGCAAAATTCACTGTTTGGCAGATAGAATCACAGAACTGTAGAAATAGGATGTTAAACCAGACATGGGGAACCTGTGAACAGATGTTGTGGAACTTCAACTCCCATCTACCCCAGCAAGCATGCCTAAGGGTCAGGGATCATGGGAGTTGTACTCTCACAATAGCTGGAGCACCACAGATGCCTCATCCCTGGATTAAACCATCCCACTGCAACAATTCAAAACGTAAGGGTTTGGGTCAGTCCTTTGTACTGAATCTGAAACTACACTGCTGCACGTTCCTGCAAAGCAGGCATGAGATTCCTCCCGAGGCTAATATAACACTGGAAAAATTAAATCTAATCAACGGTTTCATGCAGTCGGTGCCAGTTTCTATCTTGCACTATGAGACACAGCACCTCTGGGGTCCATATTGCTCTGCCCTGAAAAACAATGCAAGCACATTTCACTTTAGAGCATGGGGTTGTTTTTCACACTTTCCACTGCATGTAGTTATTCTGTTTGATGTATTTCAGAGGATAGGCTTTGGGGTACTTACTTCTCAGCTTCCTCCCTTATCTCTCCAGTGATTACAGAGTGGCAGGACCAAACCAGACCAGTCAGTGAACTTGGCGGGGGGGTGGTGGTGGTTCAGATATAAAAGACAACAGGACTCCTGCACAGTCACTACATAACAGACTCTGACTACATATCCATGAATAGACTTTTGTGACAGCAAACCCAGGCTTATGATTGATTGATTGATTGATTGATTGATTGGCTCTCTCACAAGTGTGTCCATATAATCCATGTCTATCTTAAAGGTAAAGATAAAGGTACCCCTGCCCATCAGGGCCAGTCGTGACCGACTCTAGGGTTGTGCGCTCATCTCGCTCAAGAGGCCGGGAGCCGGCGCTGTCCGAAGACACTTCCGGGTCACGTGGCCAGCGTGACTAAGCTGCATCTGGCGAGCCAGCACCAGCGCAGCACACGGAAACGCCATTTACCTTCCCGCTAGAAAGCGGTCCCTATTTATCTACTTGCACTTAGGGGTGCTTTCGAACTGCTAGGTAGGCAGGAGCTGGGACCGAACGACGGGAGCTCACCCCGCCACGGGGATTCGAACCGCCGACCTTTCGATCGGCAGGTCCTAGGCTCTGTGGTTTAACCCACAGCCCCACCCGCGTCCCGGGATGTCTATCTTAGCCATGCTTTAATTTATTTATTTTTACATGTACACCTAAATTCATAAAGTGCAAATCAGCCTGATTCACTGAGAGAGGAGGTCACAATCTTTGCCCATCTTTTCCCAGGACAGCAACTCTGACCGATTGTTGATTTCCCTTTGGGGATCAGGCAAACTATCAATATGTTACATTTCTACAGGTAGGTGGCAACAAAGCCACTTGGCTCTGATTAACATATTGGAAAGCAGAGCACTCAGCAGGGGAAGGGGATAGGCCTGCCTTCCATTTAGAGTAGAAGTGGAGAATCTGTGGCCCTCCAGGCGTTGTACTGTAACTCCCAACATCCCTGACTATTGAGTGTGCCTGTTGGGAGGAGGAATGTGAGTTCCTCACCCCTGAATTACAGGTTCGTTCTGGTCCCTCATTTGTGGCACAGAAACAGTTATTCCATGCCAACTTAATAACGGTATACTCTATTGGAACAAGTGCTGAATCCTTGAGAACAAAGAAAACCTAAAATAAATATTACATGACCTCACTTAAAATCAATGGAATTCCATTGCTGGAAAACTACTGTAAGCTGGAGGAGTTCAAGAGGGACTTGTCCTCAACTAACCCTTACAATTTATTCCCAAACAAATGCTTTCACTTCAGTCAAAAAGAGGCAAAAAAGAGGAACAAACTTGGTTCCTTTAACTAGCTGCCTTGAGTTTCCTTGAAAATTAGGCTAACTTCCCCCCAAATAAATAAATAAATAAATAAATAAATAAATAAATACATGAATAAATAATACCATTTTAAATATAAAGGCTGATCCTGAGCAACTATCAAAAAATATTAATCAATGAGCTCTTTTCCCAGAAGTAGGGCCTGAGAAGCAATGGGAGCTGGATAATGTGGTAATCTCTTTCTCTCTCTGTGTGTGTTACATACATACTCCTTCTTGTGCATATTTCAAAATGTCCCAGGGTTGCACTTCACTTGAAGTAGCTGGGGAGTATATTGGTTATTTTCTAGGAACTAGTCTTTCCTTCATTTTCCTTTCATTTTTGTGATCTTCCTGCATTCCTGAGGAATCATAACATACCCACCTTTCCTTCAAGGATGGATCAGTAGAAACAAGAGAGATTTTGCCTTCCCATTAAAGTAAGTGTTGCTCTCTACCTAGCTTTCAAAGCAATGCTATACTGTATTCCAATCACCTCACCTTCCTGCTGAAGGGAATCTCAACCGAGAGCAGTATTTCCTGAGGTTTAAGCTTAGTCTTCCTATAACCAGTGAAGAATGTCTCGTCCATCCTTATAGTCCTCCTTCCCTCTGCAAAAAAAAAGACATTACACAGTGTGTGGGATGTGTAGGGAAATCATATTCCATTTCATTCATTCTTAGTGGGAGAGTTGCTGGTTTTGAGTCTCTGCAATGAGAAACTATGGAGCTATACTTAATGGAAGAATATATTCTAGCAGCTACGGTCATGCTGTAAAGTATATCCCCATAATGTGTGTGGTTTTTTCTCTTGTGTACTGTCTGGTATTGACTGGCATCAGCATCTTTTTGCAGGGTTAGGGTCTCCTGAAGACCACTCTAAATGGGTTAAGCAGGACATCCTTGCTGACAAAACTTGGGAAGTCAAAATCATGAACCCAGGACAGGCAGAAATTGGTATCAAGTCAGAAGCTAAAAGGAGGCACTGTTGTGGCAGGGGGCACGCCCAGCATGGGGAGACCCCAAAGGAGTAACACCCTTTAGGGAGGAGCAAGGGGTGGGGTGGGGATTCTCTTGGTTGTACTAGCATAGATTTTCCTCTCTGGGTGAGAGCCAAGGAGGGAGGGATGTTGGGTGGGGTAGCCACATTTGAGAGGCAGGTTGGTTTCATATATACACCCTAAGTGTTTGTGGTTATGTGATGGCTTCAGTGGGAATCTGGAGTGAGAGGCAACAGGGAAGGAGATGATTGTCAACAGGAGAGTTGCACCCTGCAAGGTTTAATGAGAGGGTTTTGTCTGAGCACCTTCTCATATATGATCAAACCCAGCTTGCCAAAGTACAACCACAGAGGGGTGGTGTGGGCGTGTTAGGGAACACACTTAAGCACACAAGTACAGTTGCCCAACACTATTCCATGTGAACTGAGTGTGCACCCATGAACTGATCCAACAATCCTCTTTAATGGTCAAAGATTCTGTGACAGGAATGCAGAGGTTCTTTGACAGACATTGATCTGTGAACAGTGTAAACATTTTTGACCACTTGGATACGCCACTGCATATGAGCTACCAATTCTGCCAAATACAAAACACTGCCTCATATCAACTCCCAAACACTGCAAAATTTCAAACATTGAAATCAATGAAAATATCTGGAGGGCATTTCGAGACTATCTGTGCATTCAGAGTGACCTGGAAAACATTCACCATCAAAATCAACAAAGCAAAAGAAGGATCTACTAGAGCAATGCTACCAAGTGTTATCCACCAAAGCTGATGGAAACAACAGGCGCTGCAGTGCTACCTGATTCATCCCAGAAAGAACAGAGGTACAAAATTCCCCGGGCTGTTACCATTGTCCTAAGCAAGCCAGAAGATGGTTGGTGATGCACCATCTGCCATTCTTACTTAAAGCTTACCATTTGATGCCAAGGTCAGTTTGCTCCCACTTGCCATAAACACTGGATTTAGGTCAGATATTGGACTTGCAGTCATTATATTTCCTCCAAGAGCCTGAAACCAAATACAGAACATGGTTGGGTTAGAAAGCAGCTGGAAAGACATTTCAAGAATACTTCTTTCAGTTTAAACACTGTTACTGAATTATCAAATCCAGGCAGGGTAAGAACCCAACAGAGGGGTGGAGCAACATGAGTGAGGGATTTGCTGGAGCCCAAGCCAGTCCACTTGCAGGAACGGGACCCAATCTGAGCCTCTCTCTGCCTACTGTATACTCCATACTCCATATGCCATTGTATCTCAGCTCCCATCAGCACCAGACAACAATCAGGGGTGAGGAGAGCATGGTATCAGAGACAATATATGTCTGGATACCAGTTGCTGTGAATTACTAGTGAGGAGACTGTATTCAGGTCCTGGTTGCAGGCTGTCCCAGGGCATCTGGTTGGCCACTGTGAAAACAAGCTGCTGGACCAGATAGGCCTATGAGCTGATCCATCAGGGTTTTTCTGAGGTTCCCCAGCCCTGCTCTAGAGCTCTCTTGCTCAGTGCCTTTCCCCAACTCCAGCACTTCTCACCTATAATGCCCCTTCATGTGAGTAATGTGCAAAGGGCCTAGAGTCAAACTGGAAGTAAAACTGCAAAGCAAGGCAAGATTCAAAGGAAAGGTGAATCGTGCATGCCTGCTATTTTCTCATTTGAGTCTTTCCGCACTTCCAGATAGGCTGTTTATTTATTTTTTAACAACAAATAACAACAAATTACTAGCCTGCAATTCAGTGCAATTATTGTTCCACTTTTCTGACTGTGAGTCATCTGAGTCAGGATGAATGAGTAACAGGCACAGGCACCGTATAATCTTGTGCAAGTTTGTGCAAATGAATTGGCATGAATTCTCAAGGAACAACTGTCCTGAAAGCTGCCTTTGCTCACATCGAAAGAAAAAAAGGTCTTACAGCAACATTTCGGATCTGAGGCCCTGCAAACCACCTCAGTTGTTCTAGGACCGCTTGAAACACCTCTGATTTGTAAGGAGGAAGGTGAGCCACCACTTTTTGCAGAACCTCTTCCATGTGGCTCAGAGTGCATGAGGCTCCAAAACTAATTCCTGGAAAAGCAGAGACACAAGAGGAATTTGGCTGGTAGCTATAACGTAGTCTCTCAAGATGAAAGAGCTGCCCTGAGGCATTGGCAAGCCTTGGCAGTGGCGTCGCAATGGGGGGGCGGGGGCGGTGCGCCCTGGGTTCCATGTCTGCGGGGGTGACAAGAAGCCACCCCGTGGGGGCTCATGGCGATGCAAGCAGCCATCGTGCCGCTGCAGCCACCTTTGGAGGACCCTCCGTTCGCGGCTACAGCCGCAAGCAGAGGATCCCAACACCGGCAGCAAACCACTAAGTACAGTGCATGTGCAGCATTGCACGCATGCACTGTATGTAGTGACACCGCACATGCGCTGTATAGCGTTTGCGGCTGTAGCAGCGCCGGAGGGATCCCGGCACCGTCCATAAGGCGCTGAAGCGGCGCCAGCGGCAAACTGCTATACAGCATTTATGCATGCGTCATATGTAGCGATGCCGCACATGCACCCTACGTAGTGACGCCTGCCCCAAGTGTCACGACACCTTCCTTCGCCCCTGGGCCTTGGTAGTATTTTAAGACCTCTAAACCAAGAGGCTGTGGCTTCTTGGAAGCATTTTATTATCTTCAGCTTATATCTTGGGAGTTCCTGGGGCACCAGGAACTCTAAGCACAGTTAAAGGATGTTAAAGCTGTCAGCATGTCAAGTTCAATGGAGACTGGTCCATTTGGCCATATGAGGCAGTGCCCAACCTGTGCTGGTCTCCCTGCCTTCTTCTCCACCAGCCCCAATGGGCACCAGCCACCACTGAGCCAGTTGCCACATTTAGAGGATGCAGAGGCAGGAAACTATTTCAGATGTGCCACTTTTTGCAAGAAAGGCAAGGAGTCGCTGAATCTATGCCGTGCTGGGTGTGTTATCAGTGCAGACAGACACAGACACACTACAACATGGGGGTTCACTCCCTTAAAGAAAAAAAAGGTAGACAATTATTTTCATTTTGGAACTGCCTACATAAATGCAATCGGTACACCTTGGCCTCAGGAACAAAGAAGGTATCAGAGCAGGGGATCCACCTACTCACTAGATGAGTAGTGGGTGGGAGACAGGCCTGTGGACCTAATTAGTGACAAATCAACATCCAGAATCCTTTGCATTGCTTAGAAGTCTTTCCCTGCACATTTCTCAGGCCCACGGCCTGTCTCCTGAGGCGATAAGCATGTTGCTACTTACCCTCCTCAGTGTGCTGAACAGAGTTCATTTCAGGGATCCAAGTTGGTGCTATGATCACAGGGTACAGCATGTTCTTTAACCGCATTTCAATACCTCAAGGAAACACAATCCAATGAGGTCAATGCAGACATGGCAGCCGGCCAGACTTAACAGGTTTACCAATGAAAGAGCAGGGCTGTTACTTAACAGGCCCAGCCCACCGAAGCCTGTTTCTGTGACGATATCTATAGTGACTCTTAGAGCTTTCGCCTGAACAATCTCTCCACAAAGCATTTGCACTGTTTTGCCATGGAAGTTTAAGGTCAAGGGCCAAAGGGATTCACCATTGCAGCTAGCAACGTCAACAAACACTGCCTCAGCACACACAGTTTGATTTCTACGGGAAATTACAAGATTCTAGCTAACATGGCATTAGCAAACCATGAGGGTAAACATCAAGAATGGGGACAATAGAGACTTAGAAAGGATGGTTTTGGGGAGATTTGATTAGTCTGGCCACTTTCAACTCCTTACCTAAAATGTGCATTGTTTTCAAATATGTAAAGGTCACCTCTATACTCTCAGAGGGTAACAAAACCAACTTGCCATTAGGTTCTGGAACCCCAACATCTGCACTGGAAGGTGCAGTTTGCCAGGAGCCTGGCCAAGGGTGGGGGCATGCTCAGATTCTTCATGCCAATCTAAGGCACTACATGCTTTGCATGCAGAAGGTTCCAGAATGAATCCCTGTCATCTCCAGGCATGGCTGGGAAGGACTGACACTCTTGAGAGCGTCAGACAAGATTGAGCTAGATGGACTAATGGTAAAGGTAAAGGGACCCCTGGCCATTAGGTCCAGTCGTGGCCGACTCTGGGGTTGCAGCGCTCATCTCGCTTTATTGGCCGAGGGAACCAGAGCAGCGCACGGAAACGCCGTTTACCTTCCTGCCAGAGCGGTACCTATTTATCTACTTGCACTGGTGTGCTTTCGAACTGCTAGGTTGGCAGGAGCAGGGACCGAGCAATGGGAGCTCACCCCGTCGCGGGGATTCGAACCGCCGACCTTCTGATCGGCAAGTCCTAGGCTCTGTGGTTTAACCCACAGTGCCATACGCATCCCAGGACTAATGGTACAGCTTAGTGTAAGACAGTTTCCTATGTTCCAGATGGAGCACATCAATTATACCTCAAATCTCAACTATTAAAAAGCTCAACTATTACAATGGAGGCAGGGCAAGCTCTTAAGACAGTTTAAAGAAAGGCATAGGTAGATTCTTAACCAGGCAGGCAATTTAAGGCCTTGTCCATACTTCTGTTTGTGCCGCCTCTTTCCTCCAGAGAAAACCTGCTCTTTACAGCTGAATCGGAGCAAATGTCAGGCAGATTTTCCATGGATTGACATTTGCTCTGATTTAGAGGGTTTTTTTCCCCAGGGAAAGCAGTGGGGAAAATAGCAAACTGCTCAGACCCATGCTTTCTAGGCCTGGAACAAGCAGAAGTGTGGAAGAACCCTTAGCCTTTGCATTGTACTGACAAAAAACTCAAACAGAAACTGAGTTCTTTCCTTACCTACTTCAGTGTTCCCCACCACAAGCTTGGCAGTTGGGTACTGAGCTTTGAGCACCAACAGTTCCTTGAGGCTTGAGGGCTGAAACCACATCACTCGCTCCCCTTTGAAGCACAGTTGTTTCTGAGATTGATCAGTGTGAGTCTGAGGAAACAACACCAGATTTAGCTTCAAATCACAATACGTTGGCACACGAGCAAGGAATCTAGGCTCTGTTTGATTCTTCCTATGGTGAAGCAAGACTGAAACCATAAAGCTAAAAGTTAGAAGTAGTCAACTGTTATTGTTGTGCTTTGGTGTGTGACACCTTTATACAGTGCCTTGCAAAGTTTTCATAGGCAAAACAAAACCAAAACAAAATCTTAGGTGAAAGCAACACCACAAGGTAACTTTGTCCTTCAATATACATGTAGCAAATAGCCTTCCAAAAGTCATTGAAGTTTAACCTTCCAATGCTTTGGGCAGATCATTATGATTACGAACCTCAGCCACTCCTTATTCCATGTACCTTCATAAAGAAAGTGAGACCTTTCAAATTTGCTTAAGGGAGGGGGAGTGTGATTGTCATGTGTAGTTTGACCCTTGAGCAGGCGTTTTTCTGGCAGTACTCACAGGAACGCAGTTCTGGCACCTCTCAGGTGGGCACCTTTGCCATTATAAGAGAACAAGGTATATATTCGTGGTGAGTTCCGGCACCTCTTTTTTCTAGAAAAATAGCACTGCCCTTAGGTGCGTTTTACAAGTGTCAGAAGCATCCATAGAGCAGCTGGAGGAATGAAGTTTGGATGGCATGCATGTGCCAGCCATGTTCAGATGTCCCTATCCTCATAGGTCAGGGCTGAGGAACCTTTCTGGTGTGGCAGGCCTGATCTCGATCTCCCCCATCCTGCTGGACCAACTTTGAAAAGACCATGCACCTGTCAAATCATTTGACATCATACTGAATGCACAGGTTGGTCCCACCCCCTAGATGTGGGTGTGACCTGGCAGTGGCCCCCACCTGTCATGTAGGAACATAGAAAGCTGCCTTGTTCTGAATCAAACCATTGGTCCGTCCAACTCAGTGTCCTCTACACATATTGGCAGAAGCTCTCCAAGATTTCAGACAGGGTTCTCTCCCAGTCCTACCTGGAAGTGCCAGAGACTGAACTTGGGGTCTTCTACCACTGAGCTTTGCCTCTTCTCCTGGCTGTGCTCAGTGTCTGTTTGAAGACAATTATCTGGACACAAATAAGGGTCCTCCACCAAGGCAAGGGCAATGAATGACCAGGGGACCAGCAGAGCTTAACAACCATCACTCAAGGCCTTCAGCCACTCACTACCTCAGAATATCCTACTCCACAGGCCAGTTGGAATGATAATATGGGATAATCGTATGTCCATCTCCAGGAACTTCGTGAGGAAAGACCAAGTCACAAAAGCAGTTAAGAAGTTGTATATCTCTGTGCCAAGGCTATCCTAGGACTGCTATACCGATGCAACAACTCCAGTCTACACAAACATTGTATAACAAGTTGTTCTGTTCTCCATTGCTTCATATCTTGGGTCATAGGAAGTGCTTTTCCCTATGGAACTGTAAACTCCCAGAGATAACAGCCCTTCTGTTGTATACAACTATATTTTCCCAAGATTCTGCCTCTCCCCAGTTGTGTTTAAGTGATTCACTGCTTAAACTACAGAGGCTGAAGTGAATTCATGGTCTATTGTGCCAAGACATCATCTGAACATGTTCTCAGCCCATGCACAGAAGTCAATGGATAAATAAATCTTCCATGCAGGAGGAACACCACAAGAAAGTCATGAGAAGAGAACGTTCTTACCAATAACTCTGGTGGGAATATCGGCTCCTGGGTAGGGTCTAAAGGCTGGAACTCAGATGGATTGAACAGCTCTGAGGAGATCAGTCCCTGAAGAAATTGTCATTGGTTAGTGCATATATATTTTTTCTCACTGTTAAAGAAGATTACTACTTGTATGTCTTATTCAAAACATATCAATATTACTAGCCCAACACAGAGCAGTAGTAAAATCCTCATAGTGAGACTTTTTAAAAAAATTAAAATCCTTGCTACGAAAAGGACTTGAAACAATCACAATATTTGTTTAATAATGAACATTTAACTTTTAAATATACTTATCATGGTTTAAATAGGTATATAGATGCACATTACATCAATAGCATGGAAGCACCTTGGTCCACAGAGGACCTCCATGACCTAACAAGAACAACTGCAGTTGAATTAAATTGTGAACTGCTTCTGCTAACTCACATTCACAACCAATTCTCCCAACAAGATACAGAATCACAGAATCATAGAGTTGGAAGAGACCACAAGGGCCATCGAGTCCAACCCCCTGCCAAGCAGGAAACACCATCAGAGCACTCCTGACATATGGTTGTCAAGCCTCTGCTTAAAGACCTCCAAAGAAGGAGACTCCACCACACTCCTTGGCAGCAAATTCCACTGTCGAACAGCTCTTACTGTCAGGAAGTTCTTCCTAATGTTTAGGTGGAATCTTCTTTCTTGTAGTTTGGATCCATTGCTCCGTGTCCGCTTCTCTGGAGCAGCAGAAAACAACCTTTCTCCCTCCTCTATGTGACATCCTTTTATATATTTGAACATGGCTATCATATCACCCCTTAACCTCCTCTTCTCCTCACAGGAAGGGGCTCAGCTCACTGTTAGCCTCCCTCCCTCAGAGATCACTCACTATGTTCCAAAGGCTGCTGGGCACACTATTTCAAGACCAATAAATAAGGTATAGCTTCATCTGTACTTTGCTTAAGCATGGCTTGATATTCTATATATTTATTTCAACAAAAGAAGATGGAAGAAGAGGAACTACAGTAATAGGTTTGGGGCACTTACAGTATTGTTCTCTTTTCCATTCATGCAACAGCCGTTCACTTTTTCTCCACAGCAACCCTCACCCTATTTGGAGGGGAGAGAAAGAGCAACATGGGAACTTTCTTACATGGAGATGAAATGTCATTTGCTCTCTCTTTCCATTTAAAACAGCAACTATAAGGCACACACATATAATATTTAAAAGGACACACACTATTTCAGATGATTACGAACAGAGAAAATCCTAACAAATACAGCTGTCCTTACCCTACTTACTTGGAAATAAGCCCCACTGAAATAAGTATGTTTTAAATACAGTGGTACCTCTGGTTATGAACACAATTCGTTCTGGAGGTCCGTTCTTAACCTGAAACGGTTCTTAACCTGAGGTACCACTTTAGCTAATGGGGCCTCCTGCTGCTGCTGTGCTGCCAGGGCTTGATTTCTTTTCTCATCCTGAGGTAAAGTTCTTAACCTGAGGTACTACTTCCGGGTTAGCGGAGTCTGTAACCTGAAGTGTTTGTAACCCGAGGTGTTTGTAACCCGAGGTACCACTGTAGAGCAAACTCCCAGGCAGGTGTGAATATGGTTGCAGACTTATGTTTATATCCAGGAGTGCCAAGAGACAAGTTCTGGGGTACTGGTATACCAGACCCATAGTCAGCAGGTACCCCAGACTCTGGGCTTTCTTTTCTTTTTCTTTTTTAAAAGTAAGGCCAAGACTCAACTAATAAGGTTTACTAGGGGATACCAGCACAGCACAGCTTTCCCCTTCCTTCCCCCGGATCCCTTTCACATTCCACTCTGAAGGGTCAGAAGTACCCCCAAAGAGAATGTAGGTGAGGAAAGGGGGATCAGTCCATCTGACAAGCATAAAAGCTTGTGCACGTTGCTGAATTCATCCCTAAGTCTCTGACCCTTCTAGAAAGAAAGTTATGAAGCAAAATGTTCAAGCAACCTTCCAAGTTATTTTTGTGAGATGACCCTGCCTGGCTGCTCCCACCTTTCAGTGTTTTTAGCCAATGAGTGAAGTCAGAGCTGTGATGGTTGGTGCATAATATATAATCATATAGCATATTAAGAGCATAATCATTTGCATGTTTACTTGAAAGTAAATCTGGGTACGTTTAGTGGTGCTTAGTCTCAAGTTAAGTGTGCACAGAATTGCAGTCTAAAAGCTCCTGAAATCCCAATACTACAGTAACTACTATTTCCTGAAACCTGACATGGGAATCTCAGAATATAACCGACAAACTTTAAAACCTGTTTTAATAGTCATTCTCCTTTCCCCGAGAGAATCCTAGTAGTTTTGAGGGGGCTAGGAAAATTTTCAACAGAATTCTCTGTACCCTCAGCAACCTGCAATAGTGATTTGGGGAAAGACAGGTATGAAATATCCTAATTGCAGTGATTTAAAGTACATCACACAAAATAATAATAATTTTCTCCTCTTGGAAATGTATGACAGGTTTAAGAGACAACCAACCTTAAACCATTAACCAACTTACCACATTATTTTGCTTTCCAGCCATGCAGCAACCAAGACCATTAACTTTATTCCCACAGCATCCCCCATCCTAGATGGAAAGAAATGTTTCAAAAGAAGCTCCATCAAAGCTATATTAATTTAACACATTTGCTAATGAAACCATTTAACCATACAGATTTAGGGCTCATTCATTCATTAAAAGTGGAAAGTAAGGTTCCCATACCTCCATTAATTCTCCATAGTCCGTATGGATTTCTGCTACAAGTCCGCTCACCTTTTCCAGGTGGGCGGCGTTGCAGCCAGGCATCCAGGGCCCTGCAGTGATCCGGTGGGGGGCTGGAATTGGCACCCTCCATGTCACTGTCCAGGCTGTGTCACTGGTGCTGGGCGGGGCCCCACCCATGGGTAGCCCTGCTGACCAATCAGCAACTGTGGGAGGCGTGGCCACGGGGAGCCCTCCTTTCTTGCCCTTCCCCGGATCTCCCAACCCACCCACCCACCCTCTTTTTATGCTTTTCTATGACACAACCTTGCTATGGACAAACGTCAGCCGCCATATTGTTGGGGCCAAGTGGGAATTTTCCCCACTTGGCAAATTGGCACCAATCATTTGGCTTTCACCTACCTTATAGCAATCATCACAACTCTGTGAGATTAGGCACTGGGTAAGCCTTTGTTTGGATGGAGGGGAGTTGTAGCCTCCGCCTGCCCCTCCTCATTAAGGGTATCCTGTTAAAGGGATCCGGGGGTGTGGATTCTGTCTGATGCCCGGACATGGGCTAGGGCCATGCCACAACCCCAACGGGGACCCCTCAGGATGCCCGTATTTGATTTAAGTCATAGGGCTCCCCCTATTTGTGGTTTGCTCTTAGATGGATTCCCTGCAGATGGGCAGGAGTCGAGATATAGCCTGGCTTCACCCAATGTCTAAGCTAAACCGCTCACATCTGTAACCAATAAAGTTGTGGCCTATTTGAACCCATAAACTTAAATACTTGTATCCGTGTGTTTATTATCCCCTAGGGAACTGCGGATCATGCAAATCACTGCCTAAATACACTTTCTCCTCCCTTAATCCAGATTTTCTCATACCATCTCCTTTCTAGAGTATCCCTTTCCCTAACCAGACTTAAATTAATGAAGTGAACACCAGTTTGAAATAAATTTGCCAACATGGGATATCATCTTCAAGGATGTTTTCTTGTACCAGTCCTACATAAATGAATGGGAGCCATGGAAGGGCAGAGTGTTCTTTCACATCCTATATTAATTTCAATAGAGTTTGCACCAGAACTCCTCCAAGAATCATGATCTGTTCCAGAAAATCCAGACTTTAGAACAGATCCTCCCCGCCCCCATTAGAAGTGCTAGCTCTGTAAAGCATAGGTAGGCAATGTGGAATGTGCCTTCCATATGTTGCTAGACCACAGATGGATGGGACTTGGAGTCCCACAACATCTGGAGGATGCCATGTTCGCTACCTTTGTTGTAACAACATTTGTGGCAAGATTGCTAAAAATGGAGGAGGCACTGGAGAAGTGAAAGCAAATTGGTTTGTATCCAATGTTAGTCCTGTTCAGAGTAGGTCCACTGAAATTCAAAGACATGACTAATGTACAACCATTAATACGAATGGGTCTGCTCTGAGTAGGACTAACATTGGACACAGCAGACTAACCTTTTCTATTTTAGGTGTATAATCCATTGGCATTGATCAAAAGCTAGCCTAACTCTACGAAATGCTTTCGATCTCTGGCTTCTTACCTTTGCAAATGTCCGGTAACCCTCCAGAATGGGCCTGTATCCAGTACAGCGGCAGAGATTTCCTGAATCACCAAATCAAGTTGCAGAGGTTAGGAATCACTTAAGGATGTACAAGAAAAAAATGATATTTATTTTGGCTCTGCTCTACCATGGAGGACATTAAACTTTCTGAGGATATCCAAAATTCACCCCCAGAGAAATGAGTGAGTATCATTGTGGTTCTATATAACTTTGAAAATGCGGTTCCAATCTCAAATGGCAACACAACCATAACCTCCAGGTAACACAGAATTGACCTGAATTGTTTGCCAAACTTCCTTTCCAAATGTTTGCCCAGCTTTGCTGCTATATTACTAGTTAATAAATTTTGCCTTGTAAGCTCTCTACCTTACAAGGATTATCTGAGGGCCAAATGGTAAAAGAGATGAAGAAATTTTGTGCAGTATTTTCCCTAGCAATTTTTAAAAATATATAAGATGATTCGCCCACCCCCAACCCGCAATGATCTAATTCCATCAGCAAGGACAGTCTAATTGGAATGCATGAGGGGGTATGTTAACTTTTTATTTTTAAATGGCACACATACTCTGCTGAGTCACAATGACAGGGCCATTCCCACCACCGCCAAGGATGGCAAAGCAGCTGAAGGCAGCTGAATTTCTTTTCTTAATATCCAAGGTGTAAGGTTGAACATGTAACAGCCCATCAGTTCTCCAATCATATATGCAGCCCCCTCCCCAAAAAATCAGGTTGTGTCGTGGGGGGTCGGACAAAAGTTAGTAAGATTCAAAAACCTTTCACCTTGGAAAGCATCTTCAATTGCTTCCATTTTGGGTTCAGGCTGATTGCGAAGGAGCGTGTACATGGACATAACAATGCCAGGAGTGCAGAAACCACACTGAGACCCATGGCTTTTGGCTATTCTTTCCTGGAAGAATGCAAGGACAGAAGGCTCTTATTAGTATGACAATGGTCCCCTTAGTTGATCTAGGACGGAACAACGTCTTGCCGAAGAAGGCACAGAGTTCAGAGGCCTAATTTCTTAAGTAATCACTAACCACATCTGCTGTGGTATGTGTGTAATTGTGCTTTATCCTTAATGGAAACACCATGCTTAAACACGTGCCTAAAACATGCACATTCTTCATTTGAGGATTCACTGCCAGTAGTGATGTACTCAACCATAATCACGATAATATTTCTTCTTTCATCGGTTGAAACTTTGAAGAAAAAGACACATTCATACGCCTACCCATGTGCACAAGAGCACAATCTTGGTGCTGTTGCTAAGGGTTTCATGCAGTGTCCATTTTTCCTGTGAGACTTCCCAATTCACCCTGCATAGTTTGTCAATACATAGTTGCGTTAACTTTTCAGCTTGGTGCCATCAGTAAATGTAATAAGCATACTCCTGCTTTGCTCCCAAAATGACTACCAAATAGCTCAGAAGGGTGCAACGACTTCATCTTGATGAACTGTATCTACTCTTGGTGAACCATACACTTTTCTCCAACTAGAGAGCATCCTCCTCTTTCCTTTAGCCAGCTCCTTGACTGCCATACAATGCCTGAATTGATTGGGAAAGGGCTTACAAAACACATAAGGCTTAGCAATTCACTGTGCCTTGAGCAAGGTAATATGGAAGGGCAGGGACTGTTAGAATGTAGGTTCAACTCCACACCTTACCTGCACTGGGTGCAGCCTTGTCTTTGTGCTTCCTATGCCTTCAATGGTAGTTACTGCTACATGGTGGAGAGCACAGATAGGAAATAAACAAGCATTTGCAGAAAAATGTCTAGAGCCATGAGTTAAGGAAGTTGTTCACTTTGTAAAATTGCTTGCTGGTAACACTAATGAAAGCCAATGGGCTGTTGGCTTGTACTGAAACTGCACACACAACATTGGTCAGAAGCAAGTTGTCCTAGCAAGCAAATATTGCAGAAGGGTATGCAAATTAGGCTGTGTACACATTGCCATTTCCTCTGCCTTCAGCATTATATGTAGAGGATGTGTATACTTGTGAAGAGATCCATGACCTGGAACATGGAAGGCAGATTGAGAGTATATGGGTAAAAATTGTAGGAGAGGGAAACAGCAGTGACCTTACTATAGGTGTCTGCTATAGACCTCTAAGCCAGACTGAAGACTTGGATGATGCCTTCCTACAGCAGATTACCAAACATTCAGAAAAGGAGAGATATAGTAGTCATCGCCGAAGAATTGATGCTTTTGAATTATGGTGCTGGAGGAGACTCTTGAGAGTCCCATGGACTGCAAGATGATCAAACCTATCCATTCTTAAGGAAATCAGCCCTGAGTGCTCACTGGAAGGACAGATCCTGAAGCTGAGACTCCAATACTTTGGCCACCTCATGAGAAGAGAAGACTCCCTGGAAAAGACCCTGATGTTGGGAAAGATTGAGGGCACAAGAAGAAGGGGATGACAGAGGACGAGATGGCTGGACAGTGTTCTCGAAGCTACCAGCATGAGTTTGACCAAACTGTGGGAGGCAGTGGAAGACAGGAGTGCCTGGCGTGCTCTGGTCCATGGGGTCACGAAGAGTCGGACACCACTAAACGACTAAACAACAACATAGTAGTAGTAGTCATGGGATACCTCAACTACCCCAATATCAGTTGGAACTCAAACTCTACCAAGAATACAAGGTCCAACAAATTTCTCCATTGCCTCACTGACAATTACATATCCCAGAAAGTGGAAGAAGCAACAAGGGGATCAGCTATCTAGGACCTGGTCCTCACCAATAGGGAGGAACTGATTGATGAAGTGGAAGTACTGGGAACCTTGGGAGGAAGTGATCATGTCCTCTTGAGTTTCATGATGCAGAGGCAAGGGAAAGCTGAGTGTAGTTGGACATACACTCTGAACTTTAAGAAGGCTGATTTCAAGAAGCTTAAGAAACAACTGGGTGAGATCCCATGTTCCGAAATACTCAAAGAGAAGGGAGTCCACGATGGATGAGAGTTTCTTAAAGGTGAAATACTGAAGACACAAGGCAGACAATTCCAACAAGAAAGAAAAATAGGAGGCATTTAAAGAAATCAGTGTGGCTGCATAAGCAGCTTACAGATGAGCCGAGATGCAAGAAGGGCATGCATAGGGAAAGAAAATGGAAATCACAAAGGGAGAGTACACAGGAGTAATCAATAGTTGCAAGCCCTCTGCATGGATAAGATTGAGAAATGTGATTGGGCGACAGAGAGAGGGTGGAACTGCTCAATACCTACTTTGCCTCTGTCTTCACCCAAAAAGAAAGCAGTGACCAACCTGGTGATAACAGGATAAATGATGCAAGGAAAGAGCTGCAGCCTGAGATAGGAAAAGAAGTGGCAAGTTACTTTACAGTAAAGGAATTCAAATATCCAGGGCCTGATGAGCTGCACCCAAGGATTCGAAAGGAGCTTCTTTTAAGCCAGGAAGGTGTACTGTACATAGCCTAAGTGGTATAAATCCAACTTGGGCTCCAACCCAGATAGAGTCATGGGCTGCAATGTATTCTATGCAACTACAAGCTCAAGACATAGGATGGAAGTGATCGCTGTGCCTCTTGTGTTGTGAGATGGATGGGAAGGTACCACACACACTCAAGCACTACAGGCAGATATCACATTGGATGTGCACACAGATAGACATCCACGTTCCATTTGAGCACATGATTCCCAACCCAGGAAAGGAATTCATGCTCAGAATTTCACAGGAAACCCAATAAAGTTTCCTGGTTCCCCAGCCCCCAAAATGCTGAAGAATCATTTCCAAAGCAAGACTATACAAACTACTAAAGCCAACATTCTGAAAATGGGTGAGTTTGATAAAAAAGGGTGGGCTATGAACTCCTAAAGATTTAAATTAAGATTGTGCTGCTGTGAAGAGAAACAGGGCAAAGGGAAGCAAAGCAGGGAAGATGAGCTAAGAAGAGACCAAGAGAAAAGTAGATTCACTCAGTATACGGATGCTGAACTTTGGCACAAAACTGTCCATTGCATTAAAGCAAACATTAATCTTACTAAGCAAACAAATCTGGGAAAGGCCAGTGGGTTTTAATAAGCACCCTTATCAGATGTTAAAGCTAGGAAATCAAGATAACAGCAGGGGGCAAAACATTTGGATGTGCCGTAACATAGGGTAATAATGTATTTTGCCATTTCTAGGAAACCAAAAGGATTGCACAGGCCAAGGGTGATGAAGCTGCCAGCCCCTAGAAGTTGCTTGACTCCAGCTCCCATCGTCCCTGATCATTGGCCATGCTGGCTGGGGCTGATGGGAGTTGAGAGCCAAACCATACCTGGTTGCCCCTACTCTATACAATGAGATTGTTGCGTGAGCCAGCCCCAATTCTTGGCATTTTTTAAAAAAAAGACTCACAGCACCATGCTAAGCACCGTGTCTATTCAGAAGCAAGTCCTCAGTGGGGCTTACTCCCACATGAATGACGATATACTTTCAGCCCAAGTGATTACATAAAGGAAGACCCAGCTGGCATATTGTGGAGCTGCATGAGGCTTGAATGTAGTGCCAAGCAGCTACTTCGGCAAATATTTTTAAAATAAATTGCATTTTGTCCTAGATGACCATCGCTCAGAGATGGGGAACCTTCGACCCTCTAGAAACTGCTCAAGTACAACTTGCATTATCTCTGACCATTGGCTACACTGGCTGGCACTGATGGAAGTTGACGTCCGAGAATTTCTGGAGGGCTGCAGGTTCCCAATCATAGGCAAACTTTCTGCCACCCATCAAAGGAACAGAGCAAACAAAGTTATCCAATGCATTTGGAAATCTATGGGAGGAACAGACTTTACACAATTACATTTTTTCCATCCACTGAGAATCTGTACTCCGTACTGCCGATACCTACATTAGAAACCCATTCACCCATCTCATCACTTGCCATTCAAAGGATACATGGTTTTCTTCTGGGATCTGTCGAACTTGGAAATCATAACAGTGCAGGCACCACATCCACCTTCTCCGCAGCCCAGCTTCGTTCCACATAAGCCCACTAACAGTATGGCAGTTAAGGAAAAACATACCAACCGAGCAAGAAATTCTTAAATATATCTACAGCCACTGCTTCTTATAGCAGGGTCAGTTTCCAGATGCACAGAGTAAATAAAAGATTGAGTTATCCAATTTGTCTAGGACTATCCAACACTTTCTTAGGACACAACAAAAACATATTGCGGCCTAGGTTTCTTCATCATCCTTCAAAACCATTTCTGTTTCCTTGTTAGTGGTAATTCACTTATTTTTGCTTGTGCAAATAAATGTATCAACTGATACAAAAGTACAGAAGAATGGTCTTAAATATCTAGATATGAATTATCCTTTTTTAATTGCTGGAGTGGATCAGCCAGTGAAAAAGAAATGTAGAATTGTGTTTACAAACACATGCTTTATTCACTTCTTAACAACACATGACCAGCTAAAGAAACATCAGATTTAGGCATCACTTCCCCAACATAGTTCATAGATGTTTAGTTCCGACAAAGATTATTATGGATGTTAGCGCATATCTTTGGATGGAAAAAATGCATGATATTTACCTTAAAAGTATTCTTAATCTAGTTAGCACTACATGGCCACTTGTCCATGAAAATAGAGGCCAGCCTTTTTTTGTGTGGAAAAAACAAATAGTTGGGCCCTAAAAATCAGTTATGTTACCACATATTAACCCCCAGCACTGCAGAATTTGCTTCAATTTTAATCCAAACCAGAGAGGTATTTCCTCCAAACCACCCAGCCAGCTGTTCTCTCTCCAATCTGTTGATTATCCAACTCCCCTCCCAAACCAATATCCAGCAGGACCAAACCAGTATTCCAGCAGCACCAAACCATGAGGAAAACGGGGAGAGGGAGGGACATATTTCTGCACCTGACATGGTGTGTTGCCATGCACTGGACCATGAGGCCATGAGGAAAGTAGTTAACTTCATTCCCTGGCATCAGAGACAGGACTGGGAGAGACTACCCTCCCCTCTACCCATGGCTTGCTGTCAACTACTGCAACCAGGAGGCTTCCAAGTCTGTGAGGGAGATTGACGAAGTCAAATTCACTCAGAAATAGGCCAAGCTGTTTTTCAGTTGTGGGTCATGGGAGTAGGTGGCTCAACTAATTTCAGAGCCAATCTGACAAGCCAAATAAAGGGGGGTTGATACAACAGAGAGGCTTTTGCTCTCAGTCTTGAACCACATTAAGCATCATTGAGACTGGGAATGGTAGGTGTAGGAATAGCGGGAGAAACGGTATTAGCAGGTGCCCAGTTCTAAATTCAAGTGAAGCTCAAATTCTGCAGGACCATCTATACAACTATGCCTTGGCCATTTTAAAACTGCACGCAGGACGTGCCGGCTGACATCAGATACGTTTCCTTCGAAGGTAGGTTAGCAAAGTAGTTTCCGGGTCCACATTCTTCTCCACCACCTGGAAGACAAGAAACATGATTTCCTTAAGATATGTGTCCATGCATGCGCTATAGTCAGTGCGTCACCAGCATCAGAAAGTATTTTGGAAGTCAGAAAATTCTGATGATTGTCAGTAAATCTCCCAAACCATCATTTTAAACAAGCAAACAAACAAAAGAGCTCTCTGCATTATGCTATGGTTATGGAATGGGTATGTTAGCACTGTAGGATTTATCCCTTTGGTTTTCTAGGCGATTGTATTATGGTGTTTGACTTGATAGATCTTTTCTTTGGAAAGGTTGTTATTTATTTGCTGCTTGATAGATTCTTGTTTTATGGGAATTGTGATTTTCAACCTGTTTAATTTTGTACATCATCCGGAGAGCTATTCTTATTGGGTGACTGTAAACTAAGAAATATTTAATAAAAATTATTATTTTTAAAAAATGGAATAAATAATAGTATGACACTAATTATATTGTGGTATTTCTGTCCTATACTGTGTTTTGTTTTGTTTTAGAAGCCCCAAGTGCCTTTCCCCCTTTCTATTTTGTTGAATCATGGAATTGTAAAATGGAAGGGACCTTGAGGATCATCTAGTCCAACCCCCTGCAATGCAGTAATATGCAGGGGATTGAACCTGCAACCTGAGCAGTATAAGCACCACGCTCTACTTGTTTTTATAAAAGTCTTGCTAACTACCATGTGTACTCTATTCTCTGAATGGAAAGGCAGGCCATAAGGGCAAAGGGAAGACCAGCACTGTCCTATCCATTAGCCAGTGAAAGAGCAGCCACTCTGGTGCTTGCTTTCCTCTTCCCTCCCCATTTGCTTTTCCTTTTGTGTCTGTACAAAATATACAAGGGCAGGTACCGCTTACCTTTCAAAATATGTATGGCGGTTGGAGGACCAGGAATTTTGGGGACTTTATAAGTGAAATAAAATAAAATAATAATAATTAATAATAATGGCAATTTAGCTTTGGGCACTTTCATGCATTGTGATTTTTTTGAGGGGGTTTTGACTGACACCTCCCCATGGGTGCCATAGGAGGTACTGGCAAGCAAACTGATGCTCATGGATGCCCTGCTGCTGACCCCTGCAGTAAAAGCTTAAAATCTGCCTGACAACATCTGAAGTGGCTTTTTTTTTCTTTGTTTACCTTGCCTCTCAGGTTCTAGATGGAACTTCAGATGCCTGGGGCAGCACAAGCCTTTGTTCCTGCTGCTGCAGCTATCGCAAGCCCACAGGATCAGGACAGGACTTTTTGTCAAGATCAAAATGGCACAATTTTCTTCCTACATGTAGAAGGCAGGCACACATATTTATTACTGCAAAGCAGACTTTGTGGCACCTCAAGTTGCCCTCCATTCCTACAGTCTTGGCTTAACACTTTTGGCCTTGCCAATTCCTCTCCCGGCCTTCAGCCAAATTAACCATTTCCTTGCAACAAAACAGCTCTTGCACAATAGCTGCTTGCATATGACCTTCGCTGGCTTTCTCAGTAGGCTAATCCAAAGTATGTACCTACAAACCATGTGTTGTACACATATGTATGGGTCATGGCACAGTGGTTTGGCAGGCGGTCCCAGATTTAATCCCCAGCTTTCCTAGGTATGGCTGCAACTTCCTCCAAAGCATTCAGTCTTGGGGATTATGGCAGCCGGGGGTGGGGGCTTTTTACTTTTAGAGCTCCATAAAATTATGCATGGGGTGGAGGAAAAGAGATGCTTTTCTCCCTCTCTCATAGTACTAGAACTCAGGGACATTCAGTGAAGCTGAATATTGAAAAATCAGCACGGACTAAGGACTTCTCCACGTGGTTCATAGTGTTACAGAAGTTGGGTGCCACCCCTCACTCTCTGCCGAGTGGTAGCAAACTTCCAGGGACTTCCACCCAAGGTCTGTGCTCCTTTGGAGAATTGAAGACGCAGCAGAGACTGTCCTAGCTTTAAGAAATATGATTTATTCACCTTTTTACACCTTCAGTTTGCATGGAAGGAGTCCAGATCCTACAGCATGGTCATCTTAAGCAAGGCTTGTTCCCCACAGAAGTGCAGCTCAGGATTCAATGGCATCTCCCCCAGCCAGCCTTCAGCCAGCCTGCCTAACCTGGAGCCCAGTCTTTATTCTCTCCCTTCTTCCCAGCACACCTTGCTCAAAAGCAGTCTTTTCCTGCCACTTCTCTCACGCATCCCTTCACCATGGCAACCTCAGTCTGCCCAGGCCCAAGATTCCTCTTACAGTGGCCATCAACACCTTTTGTCATGTTGTTGTTGTTGTTGTTTAGTCGTTTATCGTGTCCGACTCTTCGTGACCCCATGGACCAGAGCACGCATGGCACTCCTGTCTTCCACTGCCTCCCGCAATTTGGTCAAACTCGTGTTAGTAGCTTCAAGAATGCCTCTTATCGCAGCTGAGGCCCTGGCTTGGAAAGGAAGCTTAGCCTGTATTTTTCCGCTGACCTCCAATCTTCCCTTCAATACTCCAAATAATCAAAATCCTACCATTTATTAATTTACAGGGTTTATAGCAATAGAACTCAATCCCACAGGAGGAAGTTATGGCCACCAACTTGTCTGGTTTTAAAATAGGATTAGACAAAAATCCATGAATGGCAAAGCTGTCAGTGGCTAGTAGCCAAAATGGCGACATTCTCCATTAACTGCCAGAGGCAGTAAAGCCTGCAAATACCAATTGCTGGGTAGAGAGAGCCCTGTTGTGCTTTGCTCCTGCTTCCCACAGGCATCTGGTTGGCTACTGTGAGAAAAGGATGCTGGCCCAGATGGGCCTTTGCTCTGATCCCACAGGCTCTTCTTTGTGCTTTTCGGGGTGCTCAGTTATGTACAAGTTGTTGCTGTCCCAGTGCATTCTGAGAATTCTAGCAGGAAGAGAAGCTTGCAAAAATTTATCATTTGCCCGATAATAAATGTTGGAAATGTAAAGAAATGTAAAGAAATGTAAAGAAAATGAAGGTACATTCTTTCACCTTTGGTGGACGTGCCCAAAGATTAAGGCTTTCTGGGAGATGATCTATAATGAAATGAAAAAGGTATTTAAATATACCTTTCTGAAGAAACCAGAGGCCTTTCTCCTGGGCATAGTCGGCCAATTGGTGCCAAAGAAGGATAGAACTTTCTTTATGTATGCAACAACAGCAGCAAGAATACTTATTGCAAAGTATTGGAAGACACAAGAGCTACCCACCCTGGAAGAGTGACAGATGAAGGTGACGGATTATATGAAATTGGCGGAAATGACTGGCAGAATCCGAGACCTAGGAGAAGAGTTGGTGGAAGAAGACTGGAAGAAATTTAAAGACTATCTTCAGAAATACTGTAAAATTAATGAATGTTAAAATGATGTTGGATTGAAAATAAGCGGCATTAGCAACAAAGTTAATAAGAATATGCAAAAATGAATTGATAATGGATGAAAAGATAGAGTTATAATATGTTAAGATACAGAGTTAAGATAAATGAAAGAGGGTAAGGATTTGCTGATTTGATTATTTAAATGGGAATATAAAAAGGGGAGGTGTGAGGAGGCCAAAGAAATAAGCTAATGAGTTCAAAGTTACAAAAAACGGATTTGTTTTTAATTCTTTTTTTAGCTATTTGTCTTTTGTATTTTGTATTCATCTTTATTCATCTTTTTTCTTTTTCATGTATTTCTCTATGTTCTTTTTTTTTTTGTATCCTTTTCTTATTATATGACCTTTTTTCATTTTGTAAACTTACGTTTTTGTGAAACTTCAATAAATATCTTTTAAAAAAAAGAGAGAAGGTGTGCCAAGCAGCTTCTTAAGGAACACTGAGGGAAATTCCCCAATGAAGAGATTGATTTTCCAAACATGTCAAGACAATAACCACTTGTGCAGCTGTCTCTCATTTGGTTTGACTTGCTCTACAACTTCTTTTTTAATCCTTTCCTGCTATGCCCAGGTATTCCATGCCCTGCACACATAACAATTTGCCCAACTGTCGTAACTGTTGCAGTTTGCTAAGCAGGATTCCTGACATCTCTTTCCTCTTTGGAAACAGAACACCTTCTTTCCTTCCAACGCTTGGCCTCCATCAAGCCCTTCCATATTTTTTAAAAAATTACAAATTATACTAAAACAGAAAGAATTGCATGTTATTGTTGCATGTGCAAGCTGCTTTACAGGCATGATTAAAAGCAGCACTAGAATATCCATCCACCTTCGGGGTGGGGGGAAGTATCCACTGCCTATTCTAGGATTTAATGTTTCAAGCTGCGCTACTGAAGAAACACATTTGGCCATTGAAAGTTCCATTTGCCTGCTGACTGTTGTGGCAAACTGAAAGTGGTGGTTTATCTAGGATAGCTTCCTGGGCCATTTTCTCCCATCTTTCTGTATACAATGTCTTTATGGTGTTTAGAAGCCTGTCTGTTTTGATGTTTGGCTGCATTAGGCTGCACATTTGCAGCTAATCCACTTCACGACTGCATTCATTGCTATAGTTTGTCCCATTTTGTATATTTTAGTAAAAAATTGCAGTTTCTTTGTTCCGACTTCTCACGTTGTCTTTTGAAACTGAAATCCCCTGGGGAAGGCAGAAGGTTTCACAAAACTGCCCTGCCAACTTTAAGCTGCTGCCACCTGTTTTATCAACCTGGCAGTGGTGACAAGCTAGCAGTTCGAAAGCACGTCAAAGTACAAGAAGATAAATAGGTACCACTCCAGCGGGAAGGTAAACGGCGTTTCCGTGCACTGCTCTGGTTCGCCAGAAGCGGCTTAGTCATGCTGGCCACATGACCCGGAAGCTATACGCCGGCTTCCTCAGCCAATAAAGCAAGATTAGCGCCGCAACCCCAGAGTTGGCCACGACTGGACCTAATGGTCAGGGGTCCCTTTACCTTTTAGTGGTGACAGTGCCTCTGGGAGATCCTCTTCCCTCACAACAAGGCTGCAGAGTGAGTGCAGGAAGCATTGACTTCAAGTCTGATTGACTTAACAATGACCAGTCAGAATGAGGGCAAATGTCCCCACGACACAGCCTCCTGAGGCCAAAATGTTGCTCCGGCCAAGGAACGCAATTTGACGCAACTCCTCATTACCTTTTAATTCATGGGTAGGCAACCTAAGGCCCAGGGGCCAGACCTGGCCCAGTCGCCTTCTAAATCCGGCCCGCAGATGGTCCGGGAATCAGCGTGTTTTTACATGAGTAGAATGTGTGCTTTTATTTAAAATGTATCTCTGGGTTATTTTTGGGGGCATAGGAATTCGTTCCTTTTTTCCCAATAAAAATATAGCCCGGCCCCCCACAAGATCTGAGGGGCAGTGGACCAGCCCCCTGCTGAAAAAGTCTGCTGACCCCTGATTAATTTAATTCATTCAGAACCTCTAAGGCGAGAGCTGGTTCTGGAGAACTCTTAATCAGAAACATCCCAGGCAGCTCAGCCTCTGTTGTTAGCAACACTGCTTACTTTTATCTTTCCTTATTAGCTAGACACTTAGGTTTTATTTCAAAGACTTTACCCTTAGGGTCAGAAGGACAACATTCCTTTGCATTTCTCTTCCTGGCCGTAGGGCATGGAATCTCTGTTGTGATTATTATTAACAGATTATCTAAGCACATTTCCTACTCATGCGCAATAAGGTGATCATGTGCTCCTAGCTCTTACCACTGCACAAGCGACTGAAAAGTATTTATTCGATGTTTACATCACCTAGATTGGCAGAAGACTCAGGGCAGACAAACATAACACATAATTTATCTATGGAATCGGTGGCTCGTGTAGGTCAGGGTTGTGGGTTTGAGCCCCATATTGGGCAAAAGATTCCTGCATTGAGGGGGTTGAGCTAGATGACCCTCGTGGTCCCTTCCAACTCTACAATTTCTATGATTCCTGTTCTACCCTTTCTACTGAGATCTATGGGAATTCTTCATCTTATTTTACCCTAGAATCATAGAACTGTAGAGTTGGAAGGGACCACCAGGGTCATCTAGTCCCACCCCCTGCAATGCAGGAATCTTTTGCCCAATGTGGGGTTCGAACCCACAACCCTGACATTAAGAGCCACATGCTCTAACCAACTGAGCCATCTCAGTTCTATTATACACTTTAGGATAAAGTGCTTCAGTTTGGTTTTTTTTTATTTCTCCCTTACTTTCTTAATCCTGATCTGTTATGTACTGTGTTGAATAGGATCCAAAATGCAGCAGTCTGATTGGTCCTAGAACAATAGGATTCAGAATGCAGCAGTCTGATTGGTCCACAGGAGCCACCCAATCCAGCTCCAGGTGGAAGTGAATCCGCAACCTGATTGGCGTACAGGAGAATCCCAAAAGTAGCCAATCACATGGGGCCCGTTGTGTAAATAATGTATATAAAGCAGACACTCTGGGGGAACTTCCATTCCTCCTCACCACTATGAGCTGAATAAAGAGCATGAAATCCACTCTCGACTCCCAAGTATATTTCATGGTCACTGGGTTCAATCAAGTTTTGAATCATACGAGGAACTCATATATGCCACGAGACATGGAGACACCTACTCATTCAGCTTTAAATGTGAGTTAGACAAATATATGGATGGCAGCAGCTATTTGCTGTAATGGTGGGTTGATTATTTATATGGAACCTCCATATGCAGAGGCCGTATACCACTGAACACAAGCTGGGGAAGAGCAGAAAACCAACAAAGAGCTATTAACCTCAGAGCCTAGCTTGGGGGCTTCCCTAAGGCACCATATAGTTTGGCCCTGTACATTTTTTGAGGACATGTTTTCAAATTGAAGCAAGGGAGAGGGGCATCAGGATTGGACCTACAGCATAGGAGCGGGTGGAGTTTTTTTGGTGCTGTTTTCCCAAGGGAAGTCCCCTTCAGAGCTCCCATAGCAGCTTCCCCCTCAGACAGCACTAGCAGCTTTAGTAGGTGAATTCCTTTTGTCCAGGCAGCAGTGTGTAAATGAATGGTTTACAAGCCCTCCCCACGCTACTGCTCTTTATCTTTATGTGGTTAACATGTAAACACACCTATTTCCCCAAGAGCAAGATGTTAAAAAGAGAAGAAGAAAAAACAGTTTCCAGCTACAATCATGCTGCACTCTCATAAGCGGTCAAGGGACATTATCTTAGCAGCCGATACATAGCAGAAATTAAACAGGTGCTTAAAGACACACCAGCAGATTTGCCTGTGAAATAAGAGTTGGCTGGTGAAGTTTCATTGTAGCTTGTGTGCCTCTGCAAAAGCCGTATCTTATCGTTTGTCCCTTATCGCCCGGCCTCATAGCCTTGAAGTCACACGCAGCACAATACAGCACTGGTTATTTTTGCGATGTCAGGCTATCGGCAACAGAGACGAAGTAACCTTTCTCACCAGCTGCAGGACAAGGTATCATGTTCTGTTCCAAGCTCTCGGTCAACATTCCCAGGGGGTGTGTTGCAATGCTCCACCCATATGTACTTCAAGCCTCCTGTTCCGGTAAGCATTGCATAATGACGGGCCTTTGCTTGCTGCCGGGTTTGCAAGGATCTGAACAAACGGTTTGCAACAGAGATCAATCTTCAGAGCTTCCAGGTTATGGTCTCCTCCTCCCCGTTTCACCCTCACGACAACCCTGTGAGGTAGGCTGGGCTGACAGTAAATGGCTGGTCGAAAGAGCTTCCTGGTTGAGTACCCTGGCCCCTCTGGTCTATCACTCTAACCACTACACCTCTTGCAGTTTTGGTCAGCTTTATTTAGCACGTGCACCAAAATACAGTGGAAACTCTACTCAGGTATGGAATCCATTCCGGAGGTCTGTTTGGGAGTCGATCCGGGTCGCTGGGAGAAGCACCATTCTGTGCATGCACATTTGGCGGCAGCACTGTTCTGCACATGTGCAGACATCGGCAGCCGCTTATGCGCATGTGCAGTCGGCAGAAGCTGCTTCTGCGCATGCAGGAATCGCGGCAAACCCAGTATTTACTTCCAGGTTTGCCGCAGTCATGAATTGGATTGTTCACGAAAGGGGCGGTGGGAAGAAGAAGAAGAAGAAGAAGAGGAGGAGGAGGAGGAGGAGGAGGAGGAGTTTGGATTTGATATCCCACTTTATCACTACCCTAAAAAGTCTCAAAGCAGCTAACATTCTCCTTTCCCTTCCTCCCCCACAACAAACACTCTGTGAGGTGAGTGGGGCTGAGAGACTTCAGAGAAGTGTGACTAGCCCAAGGTCACCCAGCAGCTGCATGTGGAGGAGCGGGGAAGCGAACCCGGTTCCCCAGATTACGAGTCCACCACTCTTAGTCGAGGTTCTCCTTATGGGTGGGCTGATGGGTAAAATACCAGCCTATCTGGAGGTACTAACCTTAGGCAATCTCCTGTATTTGTCGAATGCAAGTGTGCACTTAGAATCATAGAACCCTAGAGTTGGAAGGGTCATCTAGCCCAACCCCCTGGAATGCAGGAATCTCAGCTAAAGCATCCATGACAGATGGCCACCCAACCTCTGCTTAAAAACCTCCAAGGAAGGAAAATCCACAACCTCCCAAGGGAGACCGTTCCACTGCCAAACAGCGCTTGCCGTCAGTCTAAATGCAGTTTAAAATATACAATGTGTGAAGCAGCCCTAACCCAAGTGGAAATGGCATAGGGAGGCAGTGGCACAAGTACAAAAGGCCGCGGCTCCGAAGCAGAGCATCAATCCCAGGCATCTCCAGGGAGGGCTGGGAAAGGCTCCTGCCCAAAGCCCTGCAGAGCTGCTGCCAGCCAGTGCAGACAATACTGAGCTACCTTGACCAATGGTGCAACTGTGTAAGGCAGCTTCCTATGCCCTGTGCTGAGTCAAACCACAGGTCCACCTAGCCCAGCATTGCCTGATCCAATTTAGCTGTTAAGAGATGTATTTTTTACATTTATAGCCCACCTTCCCTCCAAGGTGCTCAAGGTGATGTACCTAGTTCTCCTCCCTCCCCCTTTTGTCCTCATAACAACCCTGTGAGGTAGGCTGGTCTGACAGTGAGTGCCTGGTCAAAGGTTAAAGGTCACCCAGTGAGCTTCCTGGCCAAGTGGGGATTTGAACCCTGGTCCTTCAGGTCCGAGCCCAACACTCTAACCACTACACCACATTGGCTGGAGGTCCTATGCCCTGCCTTCCCACCCAATATCCTTTTAGCAAGCGGTGCTGGGTGGGGGGAGGTAGGGGTAGGACAAGGTATATGCAGCCTTCAACCCTATGAGTTGCAGGTGCACAATTCATCTCAGAAACAAGTGTGTAAATGAGGTCCCAGCTGTGCCCTGGTGGCTTCTGGAAAAGCTGTTGACTCCTGTTAAGCCTTCCATTATTGCTGCTTTCTACAGTGACACTTGTAGGACATGCACTGCAGAGAGGGCCAGATTCCTGCCCAAATGTTAGGGCAGTCAGATGTCAGCACTCTGCTTTCCTAGGTTCAGCCTCGCTGCCACTAAAGGACAAAGCGCAGGACGAACAAGTCAATTTGCTCTGTGATTTGCTGATGCAACTCAACCCCCGTCTCCACCCCTGGCCCTTCCCAACCGTGCAACCCATATGGAAGCTCTCTGGAGCTCCCAGCGCACAAAGGTGCGCCCTGGTTGACACCACTGGGCAGTAGCAACACAGAACCATCTGTTTGCTCGGGAAGGTCAGCTCCAGCCCCGGGCAGAGGAACAGAATTCCACCATGCTGAATCAGATTAATACCACTATTTATAGAGGGGAGGTGCTGATTCGTTTCAGTCTGTGTACTGCAGTCTCGTGGCCGGAGCAAAATCTCCACACAGTCAGGCAGCTCCGGCTAAATTAACCTAAGCATAGCCTTGCTGGGTCAGACAGAATGACTAGGTGCAATGCTCTCTCTCTCTCTCAAATGCATCAGGAACGGAACAACCTGCCACCCCACCCCTGGCATGCAGCTGCTTCGCTGGTAATCGCTAGCATTTGATCTCTTTATGCAGAGGTGGAAATCGCTGTAGGTTTGTAGCAATCATCGTGCTTGCTTCTGTAATTTAATTTAGGGAGGGTATCAGTCCACCAGCAACTGCCCAGCGCTGTCACTCAGTTGTTTGTTGCTGGCTGGACAAGCTACAGGCAGAGGGTGTGAAGAATAGTTACCGTATGTTATCTACATTACAGGTAGTCGTATTTTTTAAATGTCATAGAAAGCAAACACAGGATGGTTTTCCTTGCATGTACTTCATTCACTGGGCATCTTTCAGTAGCCTTCTTCCACTCTGCTTTATTCAATGTAAGCTTAGGAAATGTGGGTGTTTATTGAATTGGGGTCTATCTTTTTTAAATGTAACTATTTAAATTAAATGACTATTTGACTATTAAATGAAACAGAAGCATTCTCTGGAAGAAACAGGCTGAAAAGCATTACAGATCGTTATTATTTTTTGGCTAAATAAAGTTGGATACTATTTTTCTGAAAGAGAGAGAGCAATAGCAGCAACCTTCCACTTGGTCATTTGATTAACGTGTCTCCCTTACTCTACACTGAAAAAAGTAAAAAGTTTTAGTAGTTCAATAAAGTTTGCTTGTTTTAGAAATGATGATTTTTCAGTTTCACAAATGTTCAAGGTTGTTTAGCTGCATGTGGAGCACAGTTCTCAATAGTACAATCTGCAACTTGTGAAGTTAATCCAAGGGCTGAGATACAAACAAAAGAAAATTAAATGTGAGGGGTCTCCCTTACCTTCTTGCCATTGACAAAGAAGACCAGCTCATCTGAAGCCATCCTCTTCAGCTTCCTAACTTCATCCAAGAGCAGGGCAGGATCCCAGATCACACTTTTCTGAACAGTCCCAGCGCCACAGCAATCTGAATCCCTGCAATGGCAGCCCAAGCAATACAAGGAGTTCCTTAAGAATCTTTCACCTTATTCCAACGGTAGTGCCCTGGGAGAGCCCAGGTTATATAAGAGCCACCCGGAGGCGTGCCAGCTGCACTTGGCTGTGCCTTCTCTTTTCTCCCCCCCCCCCCTCTCTAATGATAGCACAGGAGAAGCTGAACAAAACAAAGTCACCGCCCCTTTCTATGGCACAAGATTAGACTGAATCACTCTTCAAGTACATTGCTGTTCCTATAGATCAGGGCACCCAGAACCTGGCACAAGAAAGTTTGCCAACAAGTCGTGCTCCTGTTCTTTCAGCTCCCAGGTAGATTTTCTAACCACTTCTGCCATCTCTGCCACCCCATTATGCCACCCACCTAGCTATAGCTTCATAGCAGATTTTACTAACTTAAAAAGAAGCATGTTAATCGTGGGACCCCTTGGCTAGTGACTTACACAGTTAGAACAGGGTTCCCCAAACTTTGGTCTCTGGCTGTTTTTGGACTACAATTCCCATCATCCCTGACCACTGGTCCTGCTAGCTAGGGATGATGGGAGTTGTAGTCCAAAAAATAGCTGGCGACCCAAGTTTGGGGAAGCCTGAGTTAGAAGGTAGCTTAAGGCTGGAGACAGGAGTCCCTACCCCACAAGTATCTGTCAAGCGCACACTCATCTGATTATCGTCTCCAGCTATAGGTTTAGTAGGTTTTGCAGTGCGGTATTTCAAAATGTGACAAACATCAACAGCTGGACAAAATAACACGATAGAAAGTGGTCAACTCTGTTAAAAACTATTATGAACATAAGAAGAACCTGCTGGATCAGGTCAGTAGCTCATCTAGCGACCAGTCTTTTCTCAGAGTGGCTAACTGGCTAACCAGGTGCCTATAAAAAGCCTGCAAGTACAGTCTGAGTGCAAGAGCACTCCCTCAACCTGTGGCCTTCAGTAACTATGGAGGCAGAGCACAGTCACCATGGTTAGAAGCCATTGGTACCCTTTTAATAATAATAATAAATAAAATTTTATTTGTATCCCGCCCTCCCCTAACAACAGTAAAAGTAATACAGCATTCTAAAATCAATTCATTCTAAAATCAATTCAAAATCAAATTAATGGTAACCATTGGGCTAGAGTTCTGTGAGGATTACCAAAGGAGGGGATCAGGCTGTGCTTTGGCCAAAGGCCTGGTGGAGCAGCTCTGCCTTGCAGGCCCTGTGGAAAGATGTCAAGTCCCGCAGGGCCCTAGTCTCTTGTGACTAGAGCGTTCCACCAGATCGGGGCCACGGTCGAAAAAGCCCTGGCTCAGGTTGAAGCCAGCCTAACCTCCCTCTGGCCCAGGACCTCCAAGATGTTTTTGTTTGAAGACCATAAGGTCCTCCGTGGGACATACCAGGAGAGGTGGTCCTGTAGGTACGAGGGTCCTAAGCCGTACAGGGCTTTGAAGGTTAAAACCACACCTTAAACCTGATCCTGTACTTCACCGGGAGCCAGTGCAGCTTTTCTTTTCTCCCAAGAATCAGTCTAAACCACTGGTCAATATATTGGCAGTTCTGTCTCCATCCGGTTTGTCTCTACTGGCCTGGAATCTCCCCTTCAACTCTCCAAATATTATCTAGATACTACCATTTATTAATTTCTACCATTCACTAACAGACTCTGGTACCCTGGATCTGTGACATTATGAAGGAAGGACACTAACTCGAAGCAAGATCAGAATAAATCGTGGGTAACAGATATCAGCTTAATTCACAAGCTGGAATGGTTGGTTTTATAGACATACATTCATTTTGGACCATAAAACTAATATTTGAGGTTAAAGGTTTAACTGATGTTTGGGAAATGCTCAATCCATCATTTAAGGTAATAAAGGCAACGTTTTCTTCATCAATTAATGGTCAATAAATCTGGATTGTGGAATGTGTAAACAAGATAAGCTGGGTACATGGATGTCAAGATAGAAATAGTCCTGGAGATGGGCAGCCTTGCAACTCAGAGTTTGGGAATGATAATAAGTTGGAAACATTTCAGGACTGGAAAGGTCAGTGAGACAAGTAAGAGATAAATTAGGGTTCGAACCTGACAGATTCAAGTACATACAAATCAATTAGTTCCTGAATAGCTTCTATAGAAGCCAAGAAATTTGGAGAAGACAGACCATGTTTGAAGCATTATTATTAGAGGCTGACAAGCCCAGGTATTTATCAAAACTGTATAAAATAATTGGCAAGGTACGCAAGATAACAACCTAAAGATAGATGGCAAAATGGAACGAGGATCTGAACAGCAAGATTCCAAGCATAGTATGAGCATTTGTTTCAAATGTGTTCAAACTACTCAACTGCAGTATCTTATAAAGAGAACTGTAATAAGATGGCAGCCCAATGGCACTGGGCTCCATGAAAAAGGTGATCAACAAGTCAGCAGATGGAAATAGCTGGACATGTCAAGAATCGAAGTGAGACTCTTAACATGTGTGGTGGGCTTATAATAAAGTGCAACACTTTTGGAAAATGTACAGGAGATGGTCTGGGTTATTTTTAAGCTCCTGATGGTGGCAAAACCATAACTATTCCTGTTAAATTATAAACAAGGCCGATGAGTTATAAAGGAATACCAGATGCAAATTTTCTATGTGACCATTGCCAAGATATTCTTTGCCATGAGCTGGAAACAGGAGGAACCCAAGCAAATGGGAAAGTGTCAGGAAAATCTAGGAACAATTAGAGATTATAAATTTGATAGCAAACAGGAAAAGACCAATTGGATACCAACAGTACCATATTAAAAGAGAGCTGGATACCACCAATATAGGACTAAGTCATATGCTACCGATATAACCAAAGTTTCTTTTCCCCTATTGAAGAATGGGTAAGACAGAGGAGTACTAATTGACAATCTGTGTTGGTTTTGGTTGATTGGCGTTTTAATGGATGTAGAATTGTAAGTTAGGATGACATGTTATGTATATATGAAGCTATAATTAATTTTTTGAAGAATAGCCTACAGTTGATGCATTAATGTTAGGATTCACTTGCTGAAGGAAACATAGAACTTGCCTTAACTAGAAGATATATACATGTCTCCACTTATGTGTCTTTTAGGAATGTTTAGGGAAAGTAATTCAGTGAGCATGGGCAAACCCTTACAGATTGTGAAACTGTAGGGATTGCTTAGAAGCAGTAAGACAAATTAGGCTCACAAATTAAACTATGGGGCAGTGAGTAATTATCTTCTTATGATAAGTTCTCAGGAACTGTTTAATGTGCTCTGAAGTTTGGGTGTTATCAGTTTCCTACCATCAGACGCTTACTTACCTCCATCTGTGCTGGCAGGATCTCACAGGATGAACTCAAGAATTCTTTCCTGTGCTACAAATTACTTTCTGTTGTACCTGAATTGAACCCACACCACATCCAGCTGTCTCCCCTTTACTGTGATGATCTTCCTGGCAGGCTGGTGTGCAGCCTCCCATGTGCTCTCAATGTCCTGACAGGTAGCAGAAATCAAAATTTGCTCCCTTAATTTCTGCAGTCCTAGAGCAACTAGCATTTGGAACAGATGAGGGGGATTGTTTGTTGGTTTTTTCAGTGAGCAGGGAAAAAAGAGCTCTCTGAAGTTTTTTCTGGCTTATGGATCTTCTCTGGCTTATCCCCTTTATTACTTTCAGTTGTCACATTTGTAGCCTACCTTTCCTCCAACACGGTGGCGAACATGGTCCTCTCCCTCTCTGTTTTATTTTAAAAACAACCCTGTGAGATAGGCTAAGCTAAGAGACAGTGACTGGCCAAGGCCACCTAGAGAGTTTCATAGCTGAGTGGGGATTGAACCCTGGTCTCCCAGGTCTGAGTCCAACACTCTAACCATTATACCACACTGGCTTCCTTGTCATGGGTGTTCTTCCTAGGAGGTAGGAAATGTTGTGTCTCAATGGCCCTGGGTCACTTGGCGAGTGGCAAGGGTGCTTCTCTTCTGCTCTACAAACCCAGGTAATGTTAGTCCAGCATCCTATTCTGCTGAGCTTCTGCTTTGTACATCTGTAATATTGTGCCAAACACCATCTCTGGCATAACTGAGCTTCTTGATGAGTTGACGGACACCATTCATGGACAGAGGCAGGGGGGAGGAATCCTGTTCCTGTACTTCTGTATTTCAAGTCAAACTGCAATTGTGCAAGCATCTCAACTGAAGCTACTGTGACTATTAATATATGTCCTATCGCATCCTGTGCATGTTGATTCACAGACAACTCCCAGAGTTTAGCAGGGCTGACTCCCAAGTCTGCACATTGGCCACAACTTGAATGAGAGCCACATTTCAAACTTTCTTTGCTGGGTGGAAACAAAATTATGCTAAACTGTGTCCTTGCCCCGGTTTTATTTCTTGCAATATTTTGTGGGGGTTGGGTGTAAAGTGAAACAAAGTTGGTGCAAGCACTGGTTAGGAATGCAGTCGCTTTCCCCTCTGGTTTGTCTGCATTGGTTTCTTCTGTGCTCCTCTCTCTCGGGGCTTCGTTTACATTAGGTCTATGCAGAAGATGGCACATTCCAGCAGGTTCTCAGGCAGGTGCCACTGCTGAATGTGAGCTGCCTCAGTCAGTGCTTGCTTTTTGAAACCATGGCATCTGTCCAAGTGCTGAAACTTGCATACCCAGTCAAAAATGGGTCCTCTTTTTCTGATGGTGGCTGTGGTGCTGTCTGCCCAGCAATGTCTGAGAATTAAAAGCAATTCACACAGCTTCTCAGTAAGTTTTTTTCAAATATAATGATCATCTAAGAAATGCCAGCGTTACAACAAACACACCCTTAAGAATGTGAAAGAAGCCTTGCTAGATCAAAGGTGGCAGGTTCAATTCCCAACTTCCTCCAGGAAGGGCTGGCAGGGCCACTGCAAGTCTGTGTAGACAATACTGAGCGAGGCAGACAGTGATGCAATTCCCAGGTTCCTGTCTTACTAAATCAAGGGTCCCTCGGGTCCAGGGTCTTAGAAGTCACCAGTCAAATGCCTTCAAGAAACATACGAGCATAGAGAACAGCATTCCACCTTTGCATACCCTCAAGACCAGGAATTGTTCAGGATGGGTACTCACAGTACAATCTAATGCAGGCTTACTCAGAAGTAAATAGGGGTGTCAGCAGTCCAACAAAGACAGAAACGGAAGCAGAAATTGCTAACGTCCACACGTTTGTCTCATGCCCATAATAGGTATCAATCTGGTGGACTTGATCAGTAGTGACTGCAGGGCTTTCTCCACAAATGATATGCAAGTGATGTTTAAGTATTTACTAAACAATATTCATTTTTCCTCTGTTCTTCCCACATCACCCTCTGTGTTCTCAGCATTGATTACGGTATTTCTTAACAGTTTTGCAATGTCCATTGTTAATACTTAATGCCTATCTTAGTCACAAGCACCAGCTGCTGCGTTGAGCAAGCAGTAACAGTGCGCACCTGTATAACGCAGATATAATTACAAGGCTGCATGATATGGTGGCATTACTATACTGTCTCAGCTTGACACAAACTTTATTGTGGTTGTCATCATTGCTCTGAACCAGGACAATGCAGTCATCAACACACTAAAGAAGAAACTGAAGCAATAGGGAGAAAGCAGGATGGCGACATGACGTTGCTCACTCGCAGTCCCACTAAAGCCAGTTGCAAGGATGACATTTGGAGCATGGTTGAAGGTGCAGCTGCACACCCATTCAGTACTGAAGCAGGCCTCAATTTTTATTTATTCATGGCATTCACATCCCCCCACCCCCGCTGTTACCAAACAGCATCTGGTCCTACTTAAAACCCACAGATGGGCCCCAAACACAGCACATGAGCTGAGCACATGCTGCAGCATGGCTAATAACCATCAATGCATGCAGTCATGTGGCTGCATTCTGGGTAGCCCAGAATCACAAGGGGAGATAGGGAAAACAGGATGTAGAACCCACATTAGTCAAATTCCAGATTAAGAGGCCTAATCACTAATGGATGCCAACTCCCCATAACCAAGCTTTTTCAAATTTTGCAATCCTTTTAGGTGTCCTTTCAGGCCACCCACAGGCCATTTCTGTAATCCCTTTTCACCAAGTAGGAATATGTCTCCCAGCAAAGATGTCGCCAACTCCTGGTTCTAAATGAGGTTCTTCTGCCATGAAATAGCAACACAGCATAAGGACAGGGAGACAAGTCATTAGGGGTGGGATCTTTGGGGAGTGCAGCATCATAGGAGGCAAAGGGAAGGTGGGTAGTTCAGTACTAAGGGACAAACTCTGCAGGCAGGAGTTCAAGAGCTGGCAACTCCTGTTTCAATACAACAACAGAAGCAGGAAGAGGTGAGTTAGATCAGTCCAAAGTTCTGCAGGGACTCAGATACGCTCTGTGTGGCTTAGGAGAGTTCACTGTGCACCCTCTTTGAATGCACAGTGGAGTCTCCCACTGAACTGTCTGGAGAAAACTTCACTGCAGGAGCATAATAAAGGCTCCTTACCAACTATCCGCCACCAGCCCAATTACTACATCAGCTCTTACTAAGGCCCCATCTGCCCTGTACATTTAAAGCAGTATCATACCACTTTAAGTGGCCGTGTCTTCCCCCTGGGAAGCCCAGCTTGTTAAGGGCACTGACAGTTGTTGTGAGGCACCTACTTCACTCACAGAGTTACAGTTTCCAGAGTTCCCTGGGAAGAGGCATTGACTGTTAAATCTCTCCAAGAACTGTAGCTCTGTAGGGGACTAGGGGTCTCCTAGCAACTCTCAAGAGAAAGGCATGGCTGTTTAAAATGCTATGATACTGCTTTAAATGTACTGTGCAGATGGGGCCTGCATTTAACACAGTGTTATCTGTGATTTGAAATAAAAGTAGTAACCAAAAACAGTTACACTAAACTGATTTGCCTGTCTACCTAATAACTGGCTGGCTGAGTGCCATGGGCCAAAAGTCCTTCACCCCATCCCAAGAGCTTGCACCTAATACCACTAATGGTGTTATCCACACTTCTGTTTGTGCTGCAATTTCTAGGCACAGGACTGTGATTTGTAGGCATGGGACCAAGAAGATTCCCTCCCCCCATCCTACCCCTTTCCCCAGGAAAACTGATTGTATATCATTAAACTGGAACAAATGTAAATCTGTCAGAAGTTAAATCGTTATAACAAAAGAAAAAAACCCGCTATGGAAAACCGCAAAGAATTTTTTTTGCACTTCAGCACCATCTAGTGTTACAAGTTTATAATGCATTCAAAACACTGTTTTATGACTAACGTAGCTGAGTCTCTCATTGATGTAAACAGTGGCTTTTCCCAGGGAAAGGGATGGAACAGGGGGAAAACCCTTCTTGGACTTGAGCCCTTAAAAATGAAGATGGATAAACATATGCAGGAACACAAGACATCCCTGTGCCTTGCTTGAGAATGGAATGTACACACCACAGGAAAATGACAGGCAGCAAGTGGATGGGGGAGGAAAGGGAGGGGCTGAATTTGAGATATGCATGTAGTCCTGTTCTCCTGGCATACGTGCAGCTGCTCACATTACGGCATTTAGTGGAAGCCAGTAGGTGTAGACAGGTACAGTATCATCAAGGTCAAGTTGGTTGATTCTTTCCCTTGCCTTCTTGGGCCAGTGGGGTGGGTGTTCTCACCTGCTCTCTCCTTCTCTCAAGCAATTCCAGCTCTCTCAAAGAAGCTCATGCTAAATGAACTTGCTCTGCTTCCTGTTAGAATAAGGGTGGAGCCAAGGGAGCTGAATGAAGCAGCAAAGGCTGTTTGCTAGCACTACATTTTGACTCTTCAGATATTGTATGCGCATTCAGAACCTAGCAAGACAGGTAGGCAAGCTCCACATCGCTAGATGCAAAATCTTATTGCTGCACTTCCTTCAAGCCTGACCCCACTTTCCTCCTTTGCAGCTTTAGGTGGCCACCAATTTCCTATTATTAAATAAATATATCCTTTATTAGGCATAGCAAACCACACATTATCGTACAGACACCGTATACAAATTGTGCAAAATACGAGCTCAACATAACAAGGTTTGTCCCAATCAGATCTTTAACTCCAGAGAAAATCAATTTACATAAATAATACAATACAACATTACCACATCACCAATCAATTAAGAACCACTAAATCTCTTTATAATGGCCCAAGGTCTAGGTCAGCGGTGTCCAAATTATTTCAAAGAGGGCAAGATTTGATGAAGGGAAGGGCTGTGAGGGCCGACCAAAGGGCCGACCAAAGTTGTTGACCTTTTGTTAGGATTGAAGTTGTTTATTTTCTGGGGTAAAATCACAAAAAAGGTAAACTGCCACAGGGGCCAGATTAAACCAACCGGCAGGCCAGATTAGGCCCCCGAAACAGACTTTGGACGTGCCTGGTCTAGGTTTTCAGTCACCGTGTGGTGAGAATCACATGGTTCTGAAAGTTGATGCAAATTCACTTTTGAAGTCATTGCACTATTTTGAGGAACCTGGAAATAGCACTTTCCTCACTTAGACACAACACAGAACTACTTCTAGGAGACAGCTTGATCCCCGAAAGATGGGATTGTTGCTTTGCCGCTGGTGGGGCTGTTGTGGATTAACCCATCAGCCTTGCTCAATCTGCATTTCCTGGGGTGTGCTGAAGGGGAAGTGAAAGAGCCTTCTGCCATCCCCAGGTATTCTTGGAACATCGAGGAGAGGAAGTGAAAGGGAAAACATCTCTGTAACCCATCCCACAAAAAAAAACCATTGTTTTGAATTGGGGGTTCAGTCTGCATGATCCCTTGAGTTCCTTCCAGTTTGTGGGGTCCTGTACCCAATAAGGGGGAGACACAAGCTTCTTGGATAGAAAATACACATCTGCGGGCACCAGCATAACAATAATCTTTAACTGGGTGGCCTGAAAGGCAGGCACTGAATGGCTTGGCTTGGCTTGGCTTCACTGTCAAAACTGCTCACGAAAGGTCTTTGCCTAAAGTACCTGGGATTTCCCCCAAGATTAATTGCGAGCCCTTACGTGAAAACTGCTCTGAGAAGGATAAAATCATTTCCTAAAAAGAGGAAACATTTTGGTTGGCCACATCAAAATCTTTGCGAGGTAGAACCACAAATAATCTTCCGAATGATCTGTACTGGCTTTCCCAAAGGTCATCAGTGTACACACACACCAGCCATTAAAAATGGTTTAGAAAAATCTCATCTCACTTTATTCCATAGAATCTGTGTAAACTATGGTGATCAAAGGAGAAGGGGGGATAAGAATGACGATGAAATCTAAAATATCCAAATGCTGGAATACAACAAAACAGGATTTGCATGCCAGAAAAATATCCATAGTAAACATACACTTGATCATAGATTTAGATTACATATTGACAGTGTTTCTTCATTTAATAAATACATAGGCAAAGGATAGGTTTTATTGATTGCTTAATCCTATCCTAAGAAATAAATCCTACCATTAAAAACTATGAGCAGTAGGATTAAACAAAAAGGAACTTAAGACAGCAAATCACTAAGCACAATAAATGCCTGTTTAAACAGATCATTTTCCAAAGCCAAAAAGGCAGAAAGAGAAACCAATGGATATACTCAGGGAAGGCATTTCTAAGTTTTGGCATCGCCATTAAAAAGGCCCTATTACTTGTTCTTCCTCCAGCAATAATGAGAGAAGAAGAAGAAGAGTTTGGATTTGATATCCCGCTTTATCACTACCCGAAGGAGTCTCAAAGCAGCTAACATTCTCCTTTCCCTTCCTCCCCCACAACAAACACTCCGTGAGGTGAGTGGGGCTGAGAGACTTCAGAGAAGTGTGAGTAGCCCAAGGTCACCCAGCAGCTGCATGTGGAGGAGCGGAGACGCGAACCCGGTTCACCAGATTACGAGTCTACCGCTCTTAACCACTACACCAAAAAGCAGACTCTTTGCAGTCAGTCTTAGGGCTTGGGCAGGTTCATAAGCTGAGCCTTAAAGGCACCTGGTCCTACCAAGGCTGTTGAGGGCTTCCAGGGTTGGCACCAGCATTTTAAATGGAACCCAGGGGGAAAAAAGGAATCACTGTAATTGATGTTGGGATTATTCTGGCACCCACCTTTTAGACCAGTTGCAGTTTCCAAGACATAATTGGAGCAGGAGTGTCACAGCCCTGCAACATCAGCTCTGCAAGATATCAGTTTCAAGGACGCTTGGTGAGCACGCAAGTCCCAGTAAGGTAAACAATGCAATGCACAGAGGTCTCTGGGGCAAATACACCACATGACAAGTTGTTAAGAGAAACCAAGAACAAGGTAACAATTAAATAAAGCTAACCAGACCCCAGTAAGCTCTCCCTATCACCTGGGCCAAATAGCTACAATACCCCTCTCTGGCCAACACAGCAGAGCAGAGCAATCACTTGCTCTGCCCTAGAACTATTTTACTGGTGCAGAAAAATCTGCTGCCAGATTTCTCAGTTCAGGTCTTCTGGAGCCTTACAAGGAGTAGCTAAAACTACTTTCTATTACAGTGGTACCTCGGGTTACATACGCTTCAGGTTACATACGCTTCAGGTTACAGACTCCGCTAACCCAGAAATATTACCTTGGGTTAAGAACTTTGCTTCAGGATAAGAACAGAAATCGGGCTCCAGCAGCGCGGTGGCAGCAGGAGGCCCCATTAGCTAAAGTGGTGCTTCAGGTTAAGAACAGTTTCAGGTTAAGAACAGACCTCCGGAACAAATGAAGTACTTAACCCGAGGTACCACTGTATTTAAAGTAAAGCCTACAGCTAGTGAACTAGTTAAAACTGGTAAACTGTTTCTCTCAAGTCTTCTAATTGGGAGGGCTCAGCAATGTCTAGTTGCTGCTTTTCCATTTTATGGTGCAACCAAAATTTACAACAGAGCACCTACAATAGTACAGGGCTTTTCCATGTACATGTCTTTATGTCCAGTCTACAACATAGTGAGCATGAACCCCAACCCCTCACAGTTACTTACGTATTCTCAGCATGAAACAGTAATGGAATCTGCATAGAGGACCTTTTCTTCTAGCCGTTAAATATTTTGTGTGCTTTAATACATTTTTTTAAAAAATCAAATTCTACCCATCTAAAGCAGTTAGAACTCATTTCCTTCCTTCCCTCTTTGCAACCAATCCTTTTCAAGAGCATGTGTTTGCCCACAAAGAATCCTGGGAAGTTGAGTTTGTAAAGGGTGCAGAGGATTGTAGCTCTGTGCCTGGTAAACTACAGCTCCCAGAATGCTTTAGGGGAAGCCAGGTGCTTTGAATGTATGGTGTGGTAGACTGTAATTAAACCAATGGGCAAGCAGGAGGAGCCCTGAAATCAGATTAGCTGTGGTAGAAAGAAGAAGTAATTGGTTAAGCATGGGGGGAGGGGGGAATCGACAGGAGGAGCCTTAAAATAAAAAAAAAAAATGAAGGGAAAATAGCAATAAGGAACATATCGACACCTGCAGAGTGGATATGTTAATAGTCCATTGTTTTTCTTAACCAGGAATATCTGCAGTAGGGGAAAACAAGTTGCCTGCTCTGTGTCCACACCAGTGGGTGGACAAGGGGCATGGATGTCCACATACAGCTTGGATTTTCAAATTGGATCTCCAAAATCTTCCTGTGCCCTTCGTGTTATATACTGAAGTTCTCACCCTGGGCCAGCAGGGGGATACTGTAGATAGTTTTCACTCAGGTCCACATAGGCAAATAAGGAATTGAAAGTGACGTTTAGTGATTGGATAGTTACAGAAAGGTGTTACTGTTGCGTTGTAGTGGAGCTCTATATAAGCAGGCTGGCTGAACCCTTCAGTTCAGTTCAGTTCAGTGAATAAACAAGAGCTGTTTGAAGAATCGCTGTGTCATCTGATATGTTCACCCACAACTTAACTTTGGTGTACTCAATAGGTCATACCCTTTCTATTCATTTTTAGAATGGGCAATTTCTGGCAAGTTTTTGAGACTGAGTGGTATGTGCCAAAGCATGGAAGCATCTGATACCATATCCAATGTCCTGTTAGCCACAGAGCCTTACTGTGAATCAAGCCCCTTTTGTGTTCATAAATTTTATTATAGTTATGGAAATTCTCTGTGGTTACAAATTTTGCACTGCTCTTTGCAGAAGAACTAAGACATAAACTCTTCTGTTTTTCAGATATGATACTTATTTATTTGTTTATTTATTTATTATTCCTGTTGAATAAATTGGCAGTGATCAAAACAAGACTGAATCAGATTAATAACCACATGTCTCTGACCTAAGTTCTTAATTTTGCGTGATAGCTGATAGTCCTACCAAGTTCCATTAAGCTTTATGCTCAAGTAACTCGACCCATTTCATTTTAGTATCAGACACAAAGTTCAACCGCTTTCCTTGAATTTTAACAATTAACTTTGGTACTGGCCTTTTAATATCAAATCTGTATTAATGGACTTTGGACATTTACCTTTAAACTTCTTCCTGCTTCCACACTCCTGCCCCTTGCATCTGATGAGAAGATCTTGGCAGCATTGTGAGATTTTATTGACTTTCTAAAAGGTTTGTCCATCGCAGTTCTCCCAAGACAAAGATACTTACCTTTATACAGTACGTACGCACATACATAATTTTGTTTGTATGCCACCTTTTCACAATTCATACCATGCTCGAGGCAACTTACAACAAGGGGAAAAAATAGTGTCAAGCAGCATGGGAGTTGATCCAGTTCCTCAGGATTTTATCATCTCATTCAGCAACATGTGTAGACTAGAATTTAGTAGGGGCACTTTTTTCAGCATGTTTTTCCATCTGCATCATGGCATAGCCATGAAGATGAACATAATAAAAGATATGGGTTGTGAATGTGGTCTAAAAATTGCGGCAGAATCCACTGGTGCTATGCTTAGCCCTGCTTGGTGGTTCTGCACATAGTAAGAGAGGGCGCCACAATCCCCCTTCCAAAACTGCCTGGGACTCATCAAGTGTCTAAACACAGCAACTACAAGCAGGGCCAGATTTAGGTTTGATGAGGCCCTAAGCTACTGAAGGTAATGGGGCCCTTTATATATCCAGCTGTCCTTTGACAACAACAAATTGTCACTGTTTTTGCTTTGAATATATGCTATATGGTAATTTATGGCCCTAATAGGTATCTAAAGCCATTTGCACATGTTTTATTTTATTTGTTTTTTATCTTATATTTTTGAAATGTACATCCAGTAGGACCCTAAGCTATAGCTTGTTTGGCTTATACGTAAATCCAGCACTGACTACAAGCCCTAGTCAAGCCCAGCCGGGGGGAGGGGGGGTGGTCTTTTCACAAACCCTTTTGAAATGGATAGGAGTTGTGTGTGATCCTATTTGTACTCTTTTATATATGTAATTTTTTATTAGTTTTACATAAAACTTATACACCATAAACATAACATTTTCACACACACACAAAAAGAAAAGGGTTCTTTTGAACCTTGAGACCTCCTTCCTTCCCTCCATGGGTTCCAATTCTAAATTTTCTTCCTGCATCTTTTGCTGTCATCTATCTGTTATATAATCATAGTATCCAAAATCCATATTACATTACAAATTTCATTGTATTCCTGCCAATGATTTCAACTGTTTACAGTGATCTCTCAAATACGTTAGAAAGTTATTCCAGTCTTTTAAAAAATACTTGGTCTTCCTGATTTCTGATCTTTCCGGTCAGTCTTGCCATTTCTGCATATTACATCAGTTTGGTCTGCCACTCTTCTCTGGTCGGTACTACTTCTTCTTTCCATCTCTGGGCAAGAAGCATCCTTGCTGCTGTCATTGCATACATCCTCTCCCCAGAAACCTGGAGACGGTAGCTGACCCATCACAAAGGTAAAATTCCCAGCACCCCTCACCAACTACAGGTCCCAAGATTCAGGGAGCAGGGTGTTTTAATTGTATGCGCATCACTCTAATAACCAAACTGCACATGAAATTATCAGTGCCATTAGCCCTTGTGTGACTGGGTTTTTCTTCCCAATAAATTGGTGTGGGTGGGGGAAACAAGCTGCATCAGGGCCATATTGAGAGGGCTTTAACCCTTTGCACCCCTAAATTGGTGGTGTCTGCTATTTGCCAGGGCAAGAAAGCTCCCAATGATGGCAATGATGTTTTTTTCCATTTCATATATCAAACATAGGAGGCCCTGAATGCAGCAAGGGGCAAAGGGTAAATGCCCCCTCACCCTATGCCACTCTTCCGCTCAAAATGGGGCAGAGGCACACTGGCTACTTATCTTATCTAAAGGGCTAAAGTTATGAACAATATGAACATATTTAGCTAGACCCTAATGTCTGTATCTGTAACGAAAACAACAAGAATGATGGCATCTTCCACAGAACTGAAAAATGTGTTCCTGGGCCACAGAATTCCACTCAGCCATCTAGTGGCTGCTTGCAGGAAATTGCTGCACCGTGTAACTTGAGACAGCGACTGACAGGCAAACTGAACTGTGAATAACAGCCATGTTATGAAACTCTGGATGAGTTAGTTATTTGCACAGTGCCTGCCAATGCAAGATTCCCATGAAGAAGCCGCAGCTGCGAGGGCAAGGGACACACCTCCAGTGAACCTAGGAATTGATTGGTGTGGGAAAACAGCTTTGTAAGGGAGGGGGAGACTTTCAAAACGGGGTCAGCTGAATTTGTGCACTTTGGCAGTGTTTATCAGGGCCACGTGCAACCGTTGTTCATGGTCTTTGGAAGAGATGGTTGTCTGGCCATTTCTGCTGATCTAATATTGCAACTGCGGTTTCACTAGATGTCCTGAAAAGTTAAAAAAGAATGTCCTTGGAAACCTACATTGTGCAATGAAGCCATTGAGAAATCAAGAGAAGCTGGCTGTTAAATGTCTCAAACTCAGACGCTTTAAAGACATCTCATCTATCCTTTGCTGGTACTACTTTTGAGACAGAGCATATGTGAAATAAATTACAACATTAAATGAAACTGTGGCATATTGCTCTAACAAGTTCAGACCAGGTTACCTCCTAGAATGCCTTACATCATATACCTGTTTCTGGTTACTTGGGAAAGATACTCTGTATGCACCTGAAGCTCATCTTATGTCCACTAAACCCATGGCCTTTATTGTCTCGGGCCCATTGTTGTTCAACGTCTTTATAAATGACTTGGAAGAAGGAATTGAGGGGATGCTCATCAAATTTGGAGATGACACCAAACTGGGAGGGGTAGCTAATGCCGCAGAAGACAGAAACAGAATTCAAAATGACCTTAACTGATTGAAGAACTGGGCACAAGCTAACAAAATCTATTTCAATAGGGACAAATGTAAGGTTCTGCATTTAGGCAAGAAGAACCAGATGCACAAATATAGGATGGGGGACACCTGGCTTACTAGCAGTACATGTGAAAAGAATCTAGGGCTCTTGGTGGACCACAAGCTTAACATGAGTCAACAGTGTGATGCAAAAAAAGCTAATGCTATTCTAGGTTGCATCAGCAGAAGTATAATGTCCAGATCAAGTGAAAGAATAGTCCCAGTCTTAGTCAAACCACAGTTGGAATACTGTGTCCAATTCTGGGCACCACGGTTTAAGATGGAGGAGATATGATAGCCATCTTCAAATATCTTAAGGGCTGTTACATGGAGGAGGAAGCATGCTTGTTTTCTCCTGCTCCAGAGGGTAGGGTGAAATATACTCAGAGTCGCAAAGTGATTTCATGCTCTTTATTCAGCTCATAGTGGTGAGGAGGAATGAATGAATGTCCCCTCAAAGTATCTGCTTTATATACATTATTTACACAATGGGTTGCACATGATTGGCTAATTCCGGAATTCTACTGTAAGCCAATCAGGTTGTGGAGTCACTTCTATCTGGAGCATGATTGGGTGGTTCCTGCCAACCAATCATACTGCTGCATTGTTCTAGGACCAATCAGACTGCTGCATTCTGAATCCTATTGTTCTAGGACCAATCAGACTGCTGCAGTTTGGATCCTATTCAACTCAGTACATAACATAGGACTTGAACCAATGGCTTCAGTTGCAAGAAAGGAGATTCCGACTAAACATTCAAAAAAACTTTCTGACAGTAAGAGCTGTTCAGCAGTGGAACAGACTCCCACGAGAGGTGGTGGACTTTCCATCCTTGGAGGTTTTTAAACAGAGGTTGGATGGCCGTCTGTCATGGATGCTTTAGCTAAGATGCCTGCATTGCAGGGGGTTGGACTAGATGACCCTTGGGGTCCCTTCCAGCTCTAAGATTCTATGATTCCATGATTCTAATCCTATAAAGTAGATTAGGTTGAAAGAACTCATAACTCTTCCCAAGAATTCCCTAGGAGATATTTTATTCGGCAGGGATTCGGCAGGCACCATAGTCATCTCATCTAATGTTTTAATGGCTCTGCTTTGTTTACTAAGCTGTAACCAGCTTTTATCACATATATCATGTGTTGCAAAAGAACTCAAAGCTGGAGCAAGCTATGTCATTAAGGTGATCTGCAAACATCAAGGTGTTGTGTAAGGAATCGTTTTACACTGAATTTCCCCCAATAACGGAAGCTGTTAATAAGCATGCGCACGATAGTAATGAGCATGTATGCTCTAGTAAGAAAGTTGAAGGTAAGCTTGTAGCTGCTTAGTTTTGGTTGGAAGAAGTACTGCACAGTGAAGCAAAGGGTGGCTGAGAAGGATGAGGAAACAACAAAAGAACAAGTTGAGCTGGTTTTGTGATAGAAAAAAGTAGCTGTAATAAAAAGGAACAAGAAGGTTCCACTGCTGCAGCTGCTTCCAGGTGACCCATTTATTTGCAGGGAGGTTAGATGGTGCTGTGTTCAAGCAAGGGTTAACACACACTTTCCTGTCACTTTCCTTATCGCAAACAGTCCACTTTGGGGGTAATTGGGTTTGTTGTGTAAAAGCTAGTAAAACTACAATTGCACAACCTGAAGGGTGGTTGATTCCCACTTCAAATAGCAGCCATCTGGAAGAACCCTTCGCTTTCACTAAGGACTGATCTCATGATTCCTGTTTCTCGAGGACGAAGCTCTACAGAAGATGTCTCCCAACTCTGTAATGGCAATACCACAAGATAGATTAGGCCATGGCCCAAGTTTTCCATTGCACTTTGCCAGCCCTGTGGGCTCATTTCTGCTGCTGGTTGCCTTTTGAGTCTTGTAATGTTGCCTTGTCAGTCTTCAAAAAACATGCACAAGGTTGTCAGTGATCTACACCTATCATCTGCAAAGCACTGCCCTATAAGTGCAAGTAACTTCATTACAGAGAGAGACTTCTCAGGATTAGTGCAGAATAGGACTGGGTTAAACTGTATTCCCCGCCTGCTGCAGTCCTTATAGATATTACCCTTCCCCTCCCTGGCTGATACTATTTGCATTTTTATTTTATTTTTTACTGTATTTTAAATGCAAAGACGTATTTAACATCTGGTTTGGACCTTAGCTTTAAGGATTGACAGATAACTCTTATCACTTATCAGCTGACAGGGTTCTCGAATCAGAATCTAGAGTCAAAAAGAAACGTCTGCATTCTCAGTCAAATCTGAATTGGTCCTCCTTGGCTGGGTGTGCTCAGCACAATGCATTTGCTGTTGCTGTCTCCATTTGGCAGGTTGGTTGTAGTTCATTCAACACCCACACGATGGCCTCAGCTGCTTGAGACATTTCCTGCTGCTGACTCCAGAAAATGACATGCTCTGCTTGAGCCTACCGCCTTAATTAGAAGTGCAGTTCTTGTTAAAATTGGAGTGACCTGGCTAGTGCATAACAGCAGTTATTCACGAATCCCATGAGAGCAGTGGGATCTTATGTCAGGGCCAGCAATTGGTGACAAACTACTTCGCAGAGGGGGGGTGAGGGGATATTTCATATGGGAACCATGTCCAGAATTTCACTTCAGAGGGAGGTGGATGACTAAAAGTGGACACAGGAAGTTGCTCCCAGCTTAAGTAAATATTGAATACTACCACAGCCGTTGGCACATTCTTTACATTGCTAACACGATGACTATATGAGAAATGAAGATGAGGGCAGACAGCTCGAGACAAGGGAGAATGCAGTTCCTTTCTTTCTGTAGCCAGCTTTGTCCAATTATCATCGAGAATAGAACCATGACCTCAGGGTGCATATGACAGGAAAGATATATATAATAGACCTTACCCCCAGTTTTGCACCCACACAATCCCAGAATAATATCAGTTGCAGGAGAAGAGAGTGCTTTTGTGCTTGGGGCTTCGCTCAAGCACCTAGTTGGTCATTGCAAGAACAAGATGCTGGACTAGATGGGCCATTGGCCTGGTCCAGCAGGCTCTTATTATGTTCTAAATTGACATTTGTATTTAAACCATTTTTAACTTACCAGTCTTTTTCTAGGCTAGGGGAAGAGAGAGGTTTTAGAATCCACAAGGGCACATTTTAAAGGTCTAATGGTCTGTATATCCATGCTTTACTTTGATGTGTATTTGGTAGGGTTCTCTCCCTAAAGAGTACTTGGAACTTGGCATCCATGAATTCTCCTTCCGCACCTATTTTTTTCCTTAAACCAACAACATAGGGATAGCTCTCGATTCAGCGTAGAGAGCGAGTCGAGTCTCTCCCTAGCCCAGTTCCAAGACAAGATGGCCCCTCATCTGTTGTTCTCTTACGCTCACTGGCAGCATCGTTTCCAGCCGGGGAGGTTGGACTCACTGGTCTGATCACTTTAGCGGTCCCTTTTCATACATAATCACATCTTATAGCTATAAAGCCCACAGGCTTAGTGGTGACTCCAAATATGCCAGCTATGGTGATTGTCTTTCCCTGCCCCAATCCTTTAGCACCATTTTTACTTGGCCCCACTGAACAAAACACTACTTACTTCTGACCTGGTGGTGCGTTGGAAGAAATAACAGCATATGAGATCATGCCCATGTGATTCTAGGCTGACACATCTATTTTCAAAAAGTATACTTGCCCAGCCTCCTCAAATCCCTGAAAATATATCCCAGCCCTGCTCAGAAGGGCAAGTCTTGATAGCTCTTGCTATTGTTCTCAAAGCGGATTCCGAAGCTCACAAGCATCATTGGATTACTCTGACCTCCTTCTTCCTAGATTTTTTGTTGTTGCTGTTGTTGTCTAGGTTTATGGGTGACAATTACTACTATTGCATAGGATCATGGGTAGGCAAACTAAGGCCCGGGGGCTGGATCCGGCCCAATCGCCTTCTCAATCCAGCTCATGGATGGTCCGGGAATCAGCTTGTTTTTACATGGGTGGAATGCGTCCTTTTATTTAAAATGCATCTCTGGGTTATTTGTGGAGCATAGGAATTTGTTCATTCCCCCCCCCCCAAATATAGTCCAGCCCCTCACAAGGTCTGAGGGACAGTTGACCGGCCCCCTGCTGAAAAAGTTTCCTGACCCTTGCTCTGGATTAACATCTCATTTGTGTCTGGTTATGATGTTTCTGGCTGCTGAAAGTAGGTGGGTTGTGAGTTTTTTTGTGATGTAAATGGGTGTTATTGTCTTGGAAGATGTTTAGTAGGCCCAATTCTGGGGTGATTTCTAGTACTTGCTTAGTTATTTTACATATTTCTTGTATGGCTGTTGTCCAGAATAGTTGAATTTTGGGGCATTTCCACCACATGTGGAGGTATGTGCCTGTGGAGGTGCGCCCTCTCTGGCATTTAGGTGAGGTTCGTGGGGGACCCACCCCACTCACACATGAAAACAAAGGTCACCATAGCCAATCACAAACAAACAACCACACCCTAGTACAACCCCAACCTCTCTCACCACCAAAGGAACACAAGCAAATAGCAGAGAACCTGCACAAGCAACGCTGACACAAAACCCCACACATATATTAAGTAAAATAGAAACATCACCACCCGTACCCGCCCCACTCACTTTTTCCCCCTCCACCTCTTTCCCCCTTTTTCTTCCTAATGTAACACTAATGTCTCAACAAATGAAACTGATCTGTAAAAATGTAACTTGGGGGGGGGGGGAGAGAGAGAGAGCTCATACTTTTGTAAACCAAGAAAATCTTTAATAATAATAATAATAAACACCACATCTCTTTTGTGGAAGACTTTCTGTTTGCCTGTTTTGGTCTGCCCTCTGGTAGTAAGGAAACACTTGACAATTGTGCTAAAATTCATGCAGTGTTTCTCAACCTGTGGGTCCCCAGATGTTGTTGGACTACAACTCCCATCATCCCTGACCACTGGTCATGCTGGCTAGGAATGATGGGAGTTGTAGTCCAACAACATCTGGGGACCCACAGGTTGAGAAACACTGCATGGTGAAAGTTTGCTTGTAGGTGGTTTGAAGGATGGAAGAAGATCTCGAGTCTAACTTACGGTATACAGTCAGAGCAATCTGCTTATCACTATGTCCACCTGACACTCTCTGACCATGTCAATACACTGCATGGCAAAAAAGTTCATAAGGGCAAGAAAACTAGCAGGGATAGCCTTACTATTAAGCTGAGTGAAGTGCAGAGGTGCTGAAGGACAGGGATTAGCAGTGAGTTGCTGGGAGGACATCCCACTGTCTATGCCTCACAGCTTGCCCTGTGACCTCCCAGCCAGCCTCCTTCCCTCAGGTGCTTTGGAGGATAGTAAACCATCACCAACCGAAATGAGATTTAATTACCAGTCATGTCAAGTTTTGTATACGGAATGGGAGGGGCACCATCTTGTCCTTCACCTCAAGGCAACACAACTTCTTGAGCAAGCCCAGTAAACTAGGCTCCTCTGCGTCATCCTACCAAGCAGTCAGGAGACACAGAGGAGTCACAAAATACATGCTGGAATGGTCACTTGCAAACACTGAAAGACTCACTTCACACACATTCCCACAAGCAGGGCTTTTTTTCCAGGCGGAACTCACTGGAACTCAGTTCTGGCGCCTCTCAGGTGGGCACCATTGCCATTCTAAGAGAACAAAGGTGAGTTCCAGACCTCTTTCTAGAAAAATAGCACTGTCCACAAGCTCCATGGGAACCATTACTTTGTGGTTCCCAACCCAAGCAGCTGCTCTGAGGCCAGAGCTGATTATGTGATCCTTTCCCACCTAAAATGCTGAGCTATGAAATCAGCTGTACTCCCCTCCCCCACAAGGGTAGTGTATTTGGCATTAATTTAGCCGCAACAATACATGCTAGCTCAGATGTGACATGCATCTTTGCCAGAGGGTAGACAATCTAAAGTAGTGTTGGGTGGAGTGGGAGTTTGCCAATAAGGTAAACAATTCCAGAAGATATAAATCTTAAAATAAGTGCAACATGTCTTGGCATCTATTGTGCTCCTGGAAATGATAAGCGTACTGCGCCTATTACAAGCCAATGAAGTATGCAAATGAGCTGTAGTCCAGACCACGGCTGTATTTTCCACATGGCCTTCCTTGAATGCTTAACAAGTCATCTGCTGGTGAGTTACACAGAACATTTTTACTAGTTCCTAGTCTCAGCTTGGCTCCAGTCGCTCTGTTGTCTTTTCTTCCATCGTTTGCTTCACCCTTCTGGAATTTTTAACTATATACTTATAAGAAGGCCTTTTCCAAAACTAAATCCATCTTGGGTTGTTGAGGTTGCATACAAGTGAAGGTCTCTGTGCTCCTGATATGTCTCCCGAAATCTGCCCCTGGCAGCACTGACACTAATCCACTTCAGGGATAAAATGTTTCTTGAAAGACTGAGCATACACTTGGCAGCAAGACTACTGTTTGTCCATCTGGTTGTAATAAAGACCTGGGCTCTGGCTGAATGGAGGAGCTCTGCACCATAAACCACCAAAGGCATATGAGGCCTTTCCCACAGCAGTTTGAGTTCAAATCCCAGCAGCAAACTGGAATTAGCATGAGACTTTCTGAAGAAGAAGAATGCAGATTCCCAATAGTGTGAAATATTGGCTGGAGAGTTGACTCCTTGGGCAACAGCTCCTGAAGGGGTTAAACCTGGGGTGAGAAACCTCTGGCTCTTCAGTTTTTGCTGTGTTGAAGTACAATTCTTATTGTGGTAATAACGGCTTGCAACCAGTTTACTTGCAGGATCACCTTAACCCATATAGTGCACACCCCGGAAATGATCTCTTTCAGCTTCTGCCTTCTGGAAGAAGGTACAGGGTTATAAAGACTAGGACTAGCCGCCTGAGAAACAGTTTCTATCCAAATGCAATTTTGGTTTTAAACGCAGTGTAAGGTAGTCTGTATGGGAGTATATTGCATTTAATTATGGGGTATCAGAGTTTTTAGGGGGCTACCCAGGCTGGGATAAGCTGGGATAGCAGGCCTGTTGGTTTTTGAATGTCTGATATAGATTTTTTCAATTTCATTGTTTTGTATGGGACAATGACAATAAAGATTATCGTATCATATCATATATGCCCACCCAACATTGAGTAAATAAGCTATGCCCCATGTTGGAGACAAAGGTAATATTCAGCATGTATTTTTTTATTTAAAAAAAAATCAGCTCAAAAGCTTATTTTAGGATTTCTGTGAGTAAAGACATGCATCTTTTCCCTAGCTATAAGATAAACATTTTTAAAACATATACAGTACTTTGCTGCTCACTACCGGTTTTGTGTCATAGCTTGTGATGATATGTTTAGCTCAACATCTGTGACAAAAGGATTCCCTACATTTATAAAGTGTGTGTTTGTTTATGATGCTGCTGTGTATCAAAATTATAGACTTCAGTTCCCTTAGTTATAGACATGAGAGTTGGCTAAGTGTTATGTGCCAACGAATGCAAATAATCTCTCATCACACCTCATTGTTTAAAGAACTCCTTTGATGTACCCTGCCTGTTTGCCTGTTCGGCAAACTTCCTAGCAGATAATGATTGATATGGACTCTCTGGATCACCTGCAGTGCAAACTTAAGCAATCATAACCAAGAGTCTTGTGGCATAATCTTTCATGGGCCTGAGCTCACTTCTTCAGATGCATGGCTTTGGCAAATGAAAACTTGCGCCATATGAAATTTATTGGTCTTTAAGGTACCACAGGATTGTCACTTGTTTTTTCCTAGCATGGTTCCCAGTCTGGTTTATCAAGGAAGTCCTGACTATACGCAGAATATTACAATATAATTCCCCTTGGTTTTAAGTTTTGATTAAAAGGCCAAAAAAAAGGGGGGTGTCTAAAATTTCATGTGTCCTTCTGTGAAAATTCTTGTAACGGTAAAAATCCAGATTTCACTGCTGGTACCATCAGTCTCATAAAAGTCATGCTAGAAAGAGACAGAGAGGTGTTCATGAGTAACGTACAAATCTTGGAGAGGAGACAAGTTTCTCTACCACAAAGGCCTTCCTGGTGTAGAATGAGCTTCAGTTTTAAACTGGAATGGCAGGTCTGTGTATACTATTTTTTTCCTTCCACCTCCTTGCTAGACCCAGTACCTGTGCATTTGTGGTGGAGCAATACAAAGGGAGAGGAGAATAAGGTCAGGTAAAGGGAAATGTGATGGAGGTGACATGCAGACACCCAGGGCTGGTCACTTTGTTGCTCATATCAGCAAGGAAGCCTGGCCTGGAACCTTTTATGATGGACAGAAAGTATCAGCTGATCCTCTCTATCCTATTGGTGCAAGGAGGAGTCTTCTCTGGCTAGGTATTGCTTGTCCCCTTACCAGGAAGTGGGTAGCACCGTGGAGAATGCTGGCCGCCATGTTGCCACCAGCTATATTGTATGTTGGGACACAGTCAGCAAGGCATCTTCCAACAACTGCAATGATCTCACAGGTCTCTATGGCTCAACCCTCTCTAGGCTTGGTTTCTACTTCCACTACAGAGGCATCATGCCTCTGAATACTAGCCTCTGGGAATCACAGGTGGGCAGAGGGCTGTTGTGCTCATCATGTCCAGCTTGCAGGCTTCTCACAGGTATCTGTTCAGCCACTGTGAGAACAGGATGTGGAAACAGAAGAACTGTTGGCATAATCTATCAGGCTCATCTTATGTTTTTACATACTCCTCCTTCTCCTCCCTGACCAAACTCACAAAGTTCTTCCTGAGCTACCTTTATCTCAACAGCTGTAAACATTCCCAGTTACCACCCAGTGTTCCTGGCATAAAACCCAAGTTTGAGTCACCTGAAGGGCAAGATTTTTACCTCAGCCGTGATCTCGAAATTCAGATCAGCAAGCCAAAGTAACAAGCCAGATATTCCTAGATCTTCAAATTGTCTCATTGACCGGTGACAGTGGGCTTCACAGAGCCTTTCTTTCCATGAAGCATAGATAATCACAGCTGTTTTATTGGCATAGCAATGACTTCAAAATTACCACTCATGACTCAGTTCTGTCTTTCTTTTCCCACATCAAAATAACATTTGCACATAGGATGTGAATTGCTAATCAGACCACACACATTTAAGTGTTTGCTGGAAGCACTGATGAACATATAACTTTGTTCAGAAGTATGAATGTATGTTTTCAGGCCTTAATAAAAAAAATTCTTAGCAGTTACAAATTTCAAAGATCACCACCACAGAGAAGCTGTCTGTGTGCTCTTGTGTTTATTCGTCAGCATCTGCCTTTCAGATTGAAACATACAGATCATTGCATTTGCAAATGGCCTAACATGAGAACTACGAAACGTCAGGAGACAGAAAGCAAACAATTGTTCAAGGTGTGGGGCACAAAACATTCTAGCACTGCAAAGTTTTATCAATTTCAACAGAACAAAAATAAAAAATAAAGAACAGATTAATAATTGGTTTAGAACTTTGTTTTTCTTGTCCTAATTAAAGGCTTCAAGCTATAATAACTTAAATTGGTAGATTAATCAACTAAAGCTTTAGTTGATTTATCAACAGTGGGAAAATTTTTGTGAAGGCAAATCTTAATAGGATGGACAGTTCATTAAGTGAATGGTGATTTATTTATCCAGGTTAGTTTAAGTTCTTGTCTGTTATACCATCGGGGATAAAGATAAAATAACAAGTGTCAAAACAACAAGAGGTTGCTTGTACTTATTACATTGTATTTTTTTTTATAAGATATTTATTAGGGTTTTAGAAAAAACAGAGATTTACAGAATGAAAAGAAAACAAAGAAAAATAAAAAATACAAAATACAAAAAATACAAAAATACATAGAAAAAAAAGAAAATACAAAATACAAAAAACAAATAGATAGGAAAAAATTAAAAAGCAAATCCATTTTTTGATATCTTTAAGCTCATTTGCTTGTTTCCTTGACCTCCTCACACCTCCTCTTTTTGTATTCCCATTTACATAATCAATTCAGCAAATCCTTACCCTCTTTCATTTATCTTAACTCTATATCATAGCATATTATAACTCTATATTTTCATCCATTTATCAATTCATTTTTGCATATTCTTGTTAACTTTTGTTGCTGAATACCACTTATTGCCAATCCAAACATAATTTTAACATTCATTAATTTTACAATATTTCTGAAGATAGTCTTTAAATTTCTTCCAGTCTTCCTCCACCACCTCTTCTCCCAAGTCTCGGATTCTGCCAGTCATTTCCGCCAATTCCATATAGTCCATCGTCTTCATCTGCCACTCTTCCAGGGTGGGTAGCTCTTGTGTCTTCCAATACTTTGCAATAAGTATTCTTGCTGCTGTTGTTGCATACATAAAGAAAGTTCTATCCTTCTTTGGTACCAATTGGCCGACTATGCCCAAGAGAAAGGCCTCTGGCTTCTTCAGGAAGGTATATTTAAATACTTTTTTCATTTCATTATATATCATCTCCCAGAAAGCCTTAATCTTTGGGCACGTCCACCAAAGATGAAAAAATGTACCTTCATTTTCTTTACATTTCCAACATTTATTATCGGGCAAATGATAGATTTTTGCAAGCTTGACTGGTGTCATGTACCACCTGTATATCATTTTCATAATATTCTCTCTTAGGGCATTACATGCCATAAATTTCATACCTGTGGTCCACAACTGTTCCCAGTCAGCAAACATGGTGTTATGACCAATATCTTGTGCCCATTTAATCATTGCAGATTTAACTGTTTCATCCTGCGTGTTCCATTTTAACAGCAAGTTATACATTCTTGAAAGTGTCTTAGTTTTGGGATCTAACAGTTCAGTTTCCAATTTTGATTTTTCCACCTGGAAGCCATTTTTTTTGTCCAAATTGTAAGCCTCTCTTATTTGATAATAATGAAGCCAATCTCGCACTTTATCTTTTAATTTCTCAAAACTCTGCAATTTCAATTTCTCTCCTTCTTGTTCCAATATTTCCCAATATTTCGGCCATTTGGCCTCCATATTGGGCTTTTTTAGAGCCTTTGCTTCCATTGGTGACAACCACCTTGGGGTTTTATTTTCCAGTAAGTCTTTATATCTTATCCAAACATTAAACAATGCTTTTCTGACAATATGGTTTTTAAATGCTTTATGTGCTTTAACCTTGTCGTACCACAAATATGCATGCCACCCAAAAACATTATTAAAACCTTCTAAATCCAAAATGTCTGTGTTCTCAAGAAGCAGCCAATCTTTCAACCAGCAGAATGCTGCCGATTCATAGTAAAGTTTAAGATCTGGCAGGGCAAATCCGCCTCTTTCCTTTGTATCAGTTAATATTTTAAATTTTATTCTGGGCTTCTTGCCCTGCCAGACAAATCTAGAAATGTCTCTCTGCCACTTCTTGAAACAGTCCATCTTGTCCAAAATTTGCAAAGTTTGAAACAAAAATAACATTTTTGGCAATACATTCATCTTTATAGCTGCAATTCGGCCCAACAAGGAAAGCTTCAAATTTGACCATTTTTCTAAATCTTTTTTCACTTCTGTCCAACATTTCTCATAATTATCTTTAAATAAGTTTAAGTCCTTGGCAGTCATATTAACCCCCAAGTATTTAACTTTCTTCACTAATGTTAAACCTGTCTCCTTCTGAAACCTCTCTTTCTCAACTGATGTTAAATTTTTCTCGATAACTTTGGTTTTTGACTTGTTCAACTTAAATCCTGCCACATGACCAAATTCTTGAATCAGTTCTAATACTCTTTTCGTACTAGCTTCTGGCTCCTGTAACGTTAAAACTAGGTCATCTGCAAAAGCCTTCAATTTGTATTGTTTGGCTCCAACCTGAATACCTTTAATCAGACGGTCCCTTCTAATCATATTTAATAAAACCTCCAGGACTGAAATAAAAAGCAGTGGGGAAATTGGGCAACCTTGTCGTGTACCTTTCTCTATCTTAAATTCCTCTGTCACCACGTTATTAACAATTAGTTTAGCCTTTTGTTCTGAATAAATTGCACTTATACCATTTTCAAACCCTTGGCCAACCCCCATCCCCTGAAGATTTTTCTTCATAAAACTCCAAGAAATATTGTCAAAGGCTTTCTCCGCATCTATAAAAATTAAAACTGCTTTGGTATTTATGTTCACTTGCAACTTCTCCAAAATGTTAATTATATTCCTCGTGTTGTCAGACAAGTGTCTACCTGGGAGAAAGCCAGCTTGGTCCTTATGAATCTCTTCCACTAATACTTTTTTTAACCTGTTAGCCAAAATGTCAGCAAATATTTTGTAATCCACATTGAGCAGGGATATGGGGCGGTAGTTCCTAAGTTGCATCTTTTCAGACTCAGTTTTCGGTATAAGTGTAATGTAGGCTTCCTGCCACGACTCCAGTGCCTTTTTCCCCTCTAAAATTTCATTGCAAACCTCCTTTAGTGGCCGAATTAACCAATCTTTCAAGGATCTGTAGTATTTGGAGGTTAAACCATCTGGCCCTGGAGATTTACCCAACTGCATATTCTGGATGGCACCTTCCACCTCCTGTTCTGTAATTTTGTGATTCAACATCATCTTATTTTCTTGAGAGATTTTTTGTAATCCATTTGTTCTTAAAAATTGGTCTAAATCAGTCTCTTTCTGTGGCCCTTGTGTATATAGTTGTTTAAAATATCTCTGGAAACACTTTCTAATTTCCAATGGATTCTGTATGTTCTTTCCATCTACATCCAAATTTGTAATGGTATTTAATTTTTGTCTTTTCTTCATCTGCCAAGCTAGCAGTTTCCCATATTTATTAGCCGATTCAGATGTCTTTTGTCTCATCTGCTTAATTTTCCATTCTACTGCCTGATTTATCATTTTCATATATTGTACTTGATATAACTTAATTTCTCTCAGAATCTCTTGCGATTTTGGTTTCGCTCTTAGTTTCTTCTCTCCTTCTTTTATTTTTTCCAATATTTTATCTTTTTTCTCATTTTGAGTTCTCTTCTTTATTGCATTCTGTTGAATCAGAAACCCTCTCATAACCGCTTTGCTTGCGTCCCAGATTGTTCTTTTTTCAACCGTAGTATTCAAATTTATCTCAAAATAGTCTCTCAAGGTTTTTTGGGCCTTCTTGGTAACCTCTTGATCTCTGAATAAGGTGTCATTCATCCTCCATCTGAAGGAACCGATTGGTGTTAATTTCATCTCCATCTTCACCGCATTATGGTCGGAGCAAGTTTTTGGGCAAATTTCCACTTTTCGAGTCTTAGGTGCCAGTCCTCTAGTTATCCATATTTGGTCAATTCTTGTCCATGTCATATTGGCTTCAGAAAAGAATGTTCCCTCTCTTCCAAGGGGTTTCTTAGTTCTCCAAATGTCAATCAAGTCCATATTTTCAGTCAGTTCAAAAAAGGTTTTTGGTAGTCTGCCATCTTTGGTTACCACCTGTCTCTGCGACTTATCCATGTTTGTGGATACCACTCCATTCATATCTCCCATCATGTACTTATTACATTGTAAGTCATCTTTACTTTCTTTCAGTATTTTAAAGGTACCTACATCAAGGTTTTGGAAATGTACAGATGTATTTCAGCTTTATTATGAATAGGTAAAAGGCAAATGTTTAATGAACGAAAATTATTTAGTTATCTGGAGACCCATTATTGTCTTTACGTGCTCAAAATGTACCACATCATGATTGTTGCAACCATGGCCCATCTTCAGACACAGTGTGGAAGCTCTATATACACAAAAAAGTAATGAAGAAAAAAAATTAAGGAATTTGTCCTTAATACAGGCATTGCAACCACCCACCTTGTAAATAGATCAAAAAAATGAAACAGTATTGCTGTTTTTCAAGTTGCTAATTGCAGAGGAACAAATACTTACCAATCCAAATGAAAGTAAGGGTACCGGATTATTCACATGCTTCATAAATTTATCACATGATAGCAGGGTCATTTGAAACGTTCATCACATGGAACTCACAAAAAACTGCCTCTTTATCCTAAAGCAATATGCGAAGCAATTCTAGAGATGTAGTAGAATTCTAATGAAAACAGGATAGGAAATTGCCTGTTTTGGCTTATTTGTCACATTTATGGAATGGAAATCAATGCAGCGAATATGATTCGTATTTACTGATAAGTTTCTTTCAGTCTGCAGATGATATGTAGTTGATTACAGTTTTTCCTCATCTGCATTGTGTTTCCTTTGCTTTGAAATTAATGGGGTGGAATAATGTGATGACATTACATGTCTGCGTCCGCGGTGGACAGCAAGACGAACAAAGAGGAATTCCCTCCCATCAGATGTCAAGGAGATAAATAACTATACAACTTTTAGAAGACATCTGAAGGCAGCCCTTTATTGGGAAGTTTTTAATGTTTGGTGTTTTATTATGTTTTTATGTGTATTGGAAACTACCCAGAGTGGCTGGGGCAACCCAGCCAGATAGGCAGGGTATAAATAATAAAATTATTATTATTATTATTATTATTATTATTATTATTATTATTATGTAGTGTTTGGCATATGGTGAGCTGCAGCCAAAGAGAAACAGTGCTGCATGCGATGATTACAGGGCAGAGTGGAAAATGATGCCTTCTTACATCCCCACCTGACACACATACGTTAACAACCTTTCTATGAACTGAATGTTTGGAACTTGTAACCATAATTTTAGAGCAGTAGAAGATTGTGAGGATTTCCCTTTAACTTAATCATTTATCATAAAGAATAGACAGTATCCATTCATATTTCTCTTGGGGGACAGCTGTATGTTCAACACTTCTCAGTCTACCAAATACGGCAGAGTCTACAGATCCAAATGCTTCTTGGTTATACAGTGGTACCTCGGGTTACAAACACTTCAGGTTACAGATGCTTCATGTTACAGACTCCGCTAACCCAGAAATAGTACCTCGGGTTAAGAACTTTGCTTCAGGATGAGAACAGAAATCGTGCTCCGGCAGCGGGAGGCCCCATTAGCTAAAGTGGTACTTCAGGTTAAGAACAGTTTCAGGTTAAGAACGGACCTCCAGAACGAATTAAGTTCTTAACCCGAGGTACCACTGCACAGTCAAGAGACTTAAACAATATATCTCTGGTGGCCTTTGATAGCTGAGAGGTATGCTTTTAAGACTGACCCTATTCTCTTGGCTGTAGTTTATTTTAAATATTTTTAATATCTTGTTTTTAAATTGTTGCAACTTGCCCTGGCACCTCATGGGGAAGGGCAAGTGACAGATCATTATCACCATCAGGTGTTGAAGATTTGGGTTTTGCTGCCTTGGTTACATATGACACTGTGGTGAAATGTGAATTCCCCCCCCCTTCCTTAAATGTAATGATGGTTCATATTACCTACGGCTATAGTGAATGGTTGCCCTATAATAAAATGCAGCTCTTAAGAGGTGTGGTTATTTCTCTCTTGGCTGTTTTGCTCATGATATGTTAATTATAACTGGAAGGGAGTATTCAATCATCAATAAATCAATGATGCTCCCAAGGGCAGCTGCTTCCAGGCTACCTGTTCTGTGCAGAAGTTGATTACCCTCACACAGTGTGAAATTCCATTTCCAGGGTCTTCCATAAATATCAGCCCTTTGAAGAAGGGTCCAACTCCATGCCCTTAACTCTGTGCAAGGAGGCTGCATGCCAGCTGTCTGAATCTGTCCTACAAAAGGGTTGACCAGTGCTGCAGATGTTCCTAGAACATTAAGGAAGGTTGGATATTCTACTAATGGTCAGAAGGAGTGCCATAGGCATGTAGCCAAAATGGCACTATCCATGCACAAGAGATAAGCATCAGCATGTCTGAGGAAAACTCGGAATTTTGGGGGACAGAGGCCGAATGGGAGCATTTGGGTGGGAACCAAAAAGGGTTTCAGGACAGGCCAGTGAGCACTGAGAATGCTAAGTGAGCAAGAAATGCTGACTGGCTGTTGGAGGGGGAGAGATGGAAATCCAGTGGGGAGGGCAAATAGAATGGAGTGTGCTTAGAAAGGGTCTGGCTGGCTGGCCCCCTGAACAGGAGCACTCCACACTGCAATATTTCACTTGCTCTTTTTCTAGGTTTTGGCTTTGTGGCAGATTCTTTCAACCATTATGGCTGGCAATGGTTGCCCAGTACCTGTTGTGACTCAGGCTGCTGCAACACCATTCTTCTTTAATGCTCTTTCCTCCCGATGTTTATTTTTATTCAGACAGATTGTCAAGGATGCCATTTCCGAACGAAATCTCTTACGGCAGCAAAAATCACAAAGAGCCTTGCAGCGCTTTGAAAGACCAACAGATTATATAATGTGGCGTACACATTTGCCCACATATCAGATGCACCAAAGCTCATTTCTTTTGTTTGTTTTATTCATTACATTTTTATCAAGTCAGCCCCCTGGGAGGTTTGCAGCCTATGCCACAATAGATTTGTTCAAGGTGTTGCATGACTCTTGGTTGTTTTTTCAGCTCCAAGAAGAAAGTTGAGACCAAGTCTCAGGGCTGGCTTCTCCTTTTCAGGAGCTGGATATTTCAGTCAGGAGTGCCAGTGAATGAGTGAAGGCAGAAACAATTGTCACCCTCTGCTTGGAAAAACAAGTGCTTGTTATAATGGAATGCTGAATGCCTCAAGAGCTAGACAAGTGGCTGAGTTAAAAAAAAAAAGGCAGTAGCAAATTCTTACATAACACTGTACACATATTTCCCTTGGTAATAAATTATAGGTCTAAAAGTAAGAGCCACACTTTTCTGTATGGAGGGCACAGACTTAAATCAGAACTACATCCAAATGATCTTTCCCAGTAAGGCTCTGAAAGCCTTGAACCGGTGAGCGGAGTAACCAGGGAGACTCCCAACATCTTATTCTCTGTGCCACAAAAGGCGGCTTGCCAGAAAAGGAAGCTACAAGTCCATCAAACTAGTTAGCTGCTGCTTTTGAGCACCACTGGGGCAGCTGGCCAAAGGAGGTACTGCAGACACAGCCAACCTTAAGTCTGCCACACTCTGGCTGATCCCTGTTGACTCAGCAGTTCATCAGTAATCCAGGGAGTCATTTATGTTTTCCTTTGTACTGTAGCCATCTCAGAAGCTGCTTCTACTCCTCATAGAGCAACTTGTTTCTCAGAAGGGCATTTTCTCAGAAGACATTTTCTTAGCTGGAAATCTTCTTGCCCCACGTTTTTTGCTCATCTAGAGACAGAAGACCACTTTGTTGATTTTTCTGCAAATATTCTTCAAATCAGAGGCCCCCTACAACATCCAAGCTGGCAGGCGGTACTCAGAAGTGACATCCACAGTGTGATGATGCTGACACTAGTAGAAGAAGGGACAGGGCTAGGAAGAGATCTTGAAGGCCAGGCTTGTCTGGAGAGGTAAAGTGGTGCCCTGAGGGTAGAGCATGGTGTTCACTCCTTATAGGTGGGGGACCCAAGGGACTGAGAGGCAATAGCCCTGGACAGGAAGCTATGACCTTTGCAGGGTAAAGAAATTACAGGGGCCCAGTTTTTCTCAAAGCCACACCCCTAAAAAAATTTTCCACCCACACAACCTCATACTTTCTTGGTGAAGGGTGGCAATTTTTCAGTGGAAGCCTGGAGCCATCTCTCTCAGAGAATGACCATAGCTTAGTGGTACAGCATCTGCCTTGCACACAGAAGGTGATGGGGAATAAATCGTAGGTAATATTTAATCCTAGATACCCAAGTGTGGGGGCAAAGAAATAGTCAGCTTACTGCCTGTATTCAAAGTGTGGGGCCAAACAGACTCTGCGATGGGAGACACCCCTAAAAGACTTTAAATACACTGTTAAAAGTTTTTCTACCCGTCTCTGCAATGAAAAGACCACACACTGCAAAGTAAGATTTAAAATGATTTACTTACATAATCCAAGGTCTGCTGCATGTGTTATTCCTTGCAGTAGCAAAAGCAACACAGGTTCTTGGATATAAATACAGAAAAATAACTTCAGACCTGTGCCTAAAGCTGTGAGGTATTGTGAGGCATGTCCTCCTCCATGGCTTGCATCGTGAAGAAGAGAGTGAGGAAAGGAAGAGAAGAAAAACACCACTTCCTTCTTCACAGAGATAAGGAGGCATGACCCCACTGAGCCTACTCTAGCAATTAGGACTCTGTGGTCCTTAACCCCTTCATATACCAACTAGCAAATCATGCACACTTATGTTGGATGGCAAATCTCCTACAGAAGATCCCAATTTAAATCTCTGGTGTCTCCAGGTACGGCTGGGGAAAGCTCCTGCCTGAAACCCTGGAGAGCTACTGCCAGGTGGAGTGGACAATAAAGAGCAAGGTGGACAGATGGTCTGATGGAGTATAAGGCAGCTTCCTATGCTCCTATAAGGCCCACCCCCCACCCCGACATGAAGCTAGCCCACCCCCCGCCAAGACTGGCGACAATGGGTGGGAACTAGTGCAGGCCTATGATAGACTGATGTTGACTGTAGCATAAGGTTTCATAGACTGGACTAAAGCCTTCTTCATCAGATGCAAGCTGCTTTTGATGATGTGAGCTCAAGCCTACATAAGCTCGAACCAATATACATGTATCAGTCTTGGTGCCAAAGGACTTGGTACCGTTTCCCTCATAACAGACTAACACTCTTCTGGAATGCATGAAAACATGAGACACCACAAGCTGCTCTTACTCCCACTTTCCATGAGGATGAAACCACAAAAAAACATTATGTCAGGCAAACTCTGAGTTGAGTCAACAGAGATTATATATTTAGTTACATTTGTACATTCTTCTTTTTTTAAAAATGTACAACCTGAAATTGTGGGATACAGTGACAAGTACATCGGAAACATGAATATTAAGTGTAATACTATGTCATACCACATTTGCCAAGAAGATGTAGGCAAAGTTTGCAGGTAAGGGAGGGGGGTGACTGTGTCAAGCCAAGGAAACAGCCGCTGGAATGCTGCAAAAATAACACTTCCCATGGTAAAAAGGTCTGGGGATGAATGCAGGAAATAATAAAGCATGGGTGTGGGGTGTTCTTTTTTAAATGTTGTTAAACCAGAAATAAACTCTTACTTGTCAGATTGCACACGGGTTAAGAAACAGTCATCAGAGATAGTTCAGTCAGTAAAGCATGAGACTCTTAATCTCAGGATTGTGGATTTGAGTCCTACATTGGTCAAAAGATTCCCGAATCACAGGTGGTTAGACCAGATGATCCTTATGGTCCCTTCCAACTCTACAATTCCATGATTCTATGGTCACCCAGCTCCATTGGTGGTTCCTTGGGGGTGGGAGTCCAAGGGTGTCCTTTCAGCATCCCCAAAAGCATTGCACTCCTCTGAACAGGGATGTGGGGACACAGGAACAGGGGACCTCTAGCTTGGTGACAGTGGTCCTGCAGGGCCACAGCCCCAGAGCATCCCTGGCCTCACTGCCGTTGCCTCACCCATGCCCATTCATTAGCCACTGTTGCCCAAGTCTCTGTGAATGCAGCCAGCCATAGAGATTGATGCTGGTGTAGTATCAGCATTAATCTGTTATGTACTGAGTTGAATAGGATCCAAACTGCAGCAGTCTGATTGGTCCTAGAACAATAGGATCCAAAAGGCAGCAGTCTGATTGGTCCTAGAACAATAGGATTCAGAATGCAGCAGTCTGATTGGTCCTAGAACAATGCAGCAGTATGATTGGTTGGCAGGAACCACCCAATCATGCTCCAGATAGAAGTGAATCCACAACCTGATTGGCTTACAGTAGAATTCCGGAATTAGCCAATCATGTGCAGCCCATTGTGTAAATAATGTATATAAAGCAGATACCTTGAGGGGACTTTCATTCATTCCTCCTCACCACTATGAGCTGAATAAAGAGCATGAAATCACTTTGTGACTCTGAGTATATTTCATAATCCATCCTGGATCAATTCATGACACCAGCACCATGTCACATGTTAAGATGGCACACTGCCTCCAGAGTGCTGTCCCATCCAAAGTATTTGGACGGTCCAGTTGGAAGTTAAGCACGTGTTTAAAAGTCAAAATGTTTTTCCTGGAATATGCCCTTATTTTCCAGTATTGTGGCTCATTGAATTAGGCTACTAAGGCTTTCATTTTTTTTAACATGTAATGTTGAAATGCTGTCTAAATGAAGGGAGTTATTAATACACCTGACCTAGTTTCACCGACTTAATTTCCATTTTCAACTGTTGGCAGGTATAGTAGATAGGTTAATTATCTTCCCACTGAGTTGATGGAAATGGTAGTTGAGATTCCAGAACGTTGACATGGGGAGTCTTGGCATTCGTATCTATGGCATTGTGCTCCCTTACCTTCTCTACAAATTACAAAATGAGGTACAGGAGAGCATAAGGGGAGCCTGCTGAATCAGGCCACTGGCCCATCTAGTCCAACATCCTGTTCGCACAGTGGTCAGCCAGATATCCTTAGGAAGCCTACAAGCAGGTCTTGAGCACAACAGCACTCTGTCTACCTGCAACTGATATCCAGATGCCCACTGCCTCTGAGAGGGGAAGTAGAACAAGGTACCAAAACTGCTTTAGCTTTTTTGTGAAGCAGAAGACAAGGCTACTTTAAATGGGTCTACAATCAACTAAGGTGGGATGGCCGACCTTTTGGGGCCTGTGAGCATATTGGGCATGTTGATAGAGAATGCAGCAGGCATCATCACATCTGATTTCTTATCTGTTCCCCATTCTGTTTTTCCATTCGGTCTGGGTAAAAGTTGGACCCAGCAGAAATAAAAGCAGATCCCCTTGAATTTGCCTGATTTTATAACCAAATTAGAGCTTGCAATGGCTGACTGCAAAGGATACAATACGATACGATATCTTTATTGTCATTGTCCCATACAGAACAATGAAATTGAAAAATCTGCATAAGACATTCAAAAACCCCTAAAAACTCTGAAACCCCATTTTAATATACAATATACTCCTATAGAGACTCCTTATACTGTGTTTAAAACCAGAATTGCATTTGGGTAGAAACTGTTTCTCAGACGGCTAGTCCTAGTCTTTATAACCCTGTACCTTCCTCCAGAAGGCAGAAGCTGAAAAAGATCATTTCCGGGGTGCGGACTATCCTGCACTATCTCTGCAGCTTACTTATGGCACCTGGCAGAATAGATTTGATCTAAGGTGGGAAGAGTGCACCCAATTATTCTCTCTGCAGTCTTTACAACCCTGGACAGCCCAGACTTTTTTTTTCACAAGTTAGCATTTACTTGGGAAGAGGAAAGGAAACCACCCTTGCTATCTCATGACAAAGGGGCCAGTGACTGGGCAGAGATTTCAGAGGCTTTGTAGGCACCAGGCGAAAGTGTTATTGTGTCCATGGGCACTCCGTCAGTGATCCCAGGATTATCTCATGCCCTGTAGGACATTGGTTCTCAGATAGCTAAGTACTTCAGACCACCGTTTTTCAAAAGCCAAGCCATAGATCCCTGCTTTTGAAAATTTTGATAACTCTATAGTAGTTTTTGGTGTATGTGACTAGTGCTGCAACCCCCCCCCCCCCCCGGGGTGGTTTATGCAGTTCACCTGGGGTCTGCAGACCACCAATTGGGAAACAGTGCTGTAGGCAGTGGTGGAGCTTCATGCTCTGGCACTGGGGGGCAGAGAGCAGGTGGGGCGGGCTGGCGCATGTCCTGGGGGCATGGCGCGCCACCTGCAGGGGCAGGGAGCCCAGCGTGGGTGGGGGGAAGCCACGATGGCACCCTGCCGGGATCGTGCTGCCAGGGACGGTCCGCTCCCCCCGCACTCCTCTTCCTTCGCCAGTGGAGTCCAGTGAATGCTGAACTGTTCTGTGCACTGGATTTTCCTGTGCTAAAATCCTGCATTCATAAATCACCACCGCCACCACTCCCCAAAATTGAGTTACATGCATAAGTGATTTCAGGATTGCATCCTTATTAAGCAGGGTGGTTTTTTGTTTTTTTTTTACTTTGGTCATAAAGCTATATTCCAGCTAGGAAGACAGAATAAGCAAATCAGCACTGTCCACTTATTATCCATCACCTGGACCTTTCAGAGACATGACTAGTCTATGATGAAAGGCTTCAGTTCCATCAGTGCTCAATTTTCTCACACATCCTTTTGCTTTAAAAAAAAAAGTCAGACAGAAAAAAGGAAATGCACAAATAACCAGAATGTTGAGGGAAATGAGACATCATCCTTTTCCCAGCATCTGGTTGCACATGAACAGAATAACAAGAGTTCCCAGGATTTGCTGATTTGACAGAAGTTGCATCCACGTTAAAAAGAGACTTTTACCATTTGAGTGAAACAAGTAAAAACTGAGGTAGGAGATTTTCTGTGACAGGACCACAGATATAGAACTCCGTCCCATTCTGAAGCATGATTGCTGCCATCTTTGTCCACCTTTTGACAGGTGGTATTCAACTAACACATCCCACTGGCACAAGGACTTGCCCCAATGACCTCCACAAATCTGCTCCTGAGGGTTAGGAAAACCCCTTAGAAAAACTGGAACATGAGGTAGGGGGAATTCTGTTGTGCAAGCAGGAATCCTTGCACTGATGGTCTGTTAATGGAGTTTGGTGCAACTCAATGCCAATTCAAACAACATTTACTCTTCCAGGCTTTTAGAGTGGACTGATTGAATATATTCTATTGGATGTAGCTGCTATAATGTTGCTGAGGAAAGTTTTGGTGCTGATTGATATAATTTTGTCAGGGAAGGTATTGATAACTGTGCAGCCTGCTGTTCTATATGGTGTCCTCCTGGGTAAGTTGTGACATTTTAACTTTTGTTATAGTTTTTTTAAAAAAAACAACTGTTGTTACCTGCCTATGTTCACAAGTGTGAGGAGGGCAGAGATAATTCTTATAAATCAAATAAATGAATAAGCAAACAAAAACCAAACATTATTAAAAGAGGAGTGATTTAGGTGGTTCCCAACTGTGTACAGGATGTAAGTGATGTCAGATTATTCATGGAAGATGTTTCATAGCTTCCAGGGTATTTCAATACTGGGGGTGTTTCAAATAAAGAGTCGACAAAATGGAGAATTGATTTATAAGATAGTCTACTTTGAACAGAAAGCAATAAAACAAAAACAAATATTCTAATTGGGAAGATCAAGAATAATTAGCTCTCTTGACATCTGGGTTTTTTCTTTCCTCCCTGGAATTCTTTGGCATTTTAAAAATGTGTCCAAAAAGGGAATCCTTATTAAACTGCATACTGAAATTTGTTAACGATTATGCAGAATTGGGGGGGGGGGTTATTTATTTTTTTTTGCAAAATTGAAAACTTGCTAATAGTGCAATCCATGTGCAGTGGAACCTTGGTTTTCGAATGTAATCCGTTCCGGAAGTCCGTTTGACTTCCAAAGCATTCTAAAACCGAGGATCAAAGGGCTGTCAGCAAATTCAATGGGGGAAATAGAGAAACGTGCCATTCAGCTTCTGAGGCGCATTCAAAAACAGAAGAATTCACTTTCGGGTTTTTGGCATTCGGCTTCCGAAACGTTCGGCAGCTGAAATGTTCAAAAGCCAAGGTTTGACTGTATAGTTACTCTGATATAATGCTTACTGAATTCAAATGAGCTTATTCCAAAGTAAATGTTCATAGGATTCCCGGCTAATGGAGCAATCCTATGCATGTTCACATTTTCCTGAAAGCAAAGTATGCATAGAATGATAGCCTAAGGCTACAATCCTATCCACACTTTCCAAAGAGTAAGCCCCACTGAGCAGTTGGATTTAGGCATAGGATTGCATATTTGGGTTTATCTACACTTTACCTTCTGCCTGTCTCTTTCCAGGCACAGGTCCATACTTTAAAGCTCCATGTCTGAGCAGAAGATGGAAGGGCTCACAGCACTGGCACTCCAACAGATCCTGATTCCCCATTAGGTTTCTGTGGGGACATTCAGGTCCTTCAGAACTTCCAAGAAAATCTACAGCTCTGACCCTTTACTCTGAATGACTCAGTCTGAATTCAAAACTGCTGACCAGGTAGATGACTAAAGGATGAGTCATCTTCCCACCTTTCTGGCCCATTCACAATAGTTATCCGATAACCATAACTGATAACCATCAGTGAACACAGGGACATGCCCAGGCAAGATCTGGCCACACATAAACCCGCCTTCCACAACCTGTCAGATTTTTTGAATACAACTCCCAGCATTCCAAGCCCTTGGTCATGCTGATTGTGGCTGATGGGAGTCGGAGTTCAATAACTCCACATTGAGGGTACCACACTGAGAAAGGCTGCTATCTACTCACAGGGCAGCTGGGTAGGAGTGAGACTCTTTGGGAGATCATCCAGACCCACCCCCAAATGCATGACAATACAATACAGAGATATAGAACATGGAAAAAAATGGTGAGGGGAAAACAACAACATTGCCCCTTGCTTTTCTGCAGCTGGCCGGAAAGCATAACAACCAGCCAGGCCAATTTGGCAGTTGTCTGGTGACCCTAGAAGTACACATGCATGGCGTTTGGAAAACATTAATACAAAGAAAATAGGGTTTTTAAAAAGAAGAAGAAAAATAAATAAATCCAAGAATCCTTATTTGACCAGCTCTAAATTCCTCTCTCTGCTGAGGGCCAGAGCATGTCCCTTGTATTACTTAACTCCACTTAAGGGCTTAAGTGGTTTAAGAGGTTTGTAGGCCTCGTGCTAGCCTTCTGGACGCAGAGAAATATCAGCCCGTAAACCTTTGCACTGTGTCTGGCAACTCAGAAATCTTTCATTAATGATGAAAAAATGGTTAGTGCGCTATAGGGCCTGATAATATCAGACTGAAGCTGTGGTGCAATACAATGACATGTTGAGGAAGGCTGGGGAATTAAATCAGGGAGGAGGGGGGGAGATTTACATTACTGTTTTCCCAGAGTTAATCAGCTTTTCTGTTGAAGTCTGGCTTCGGTTTGCTGGACAGACATCTCCCTGGTTTCCTGCTGTAGTCAACAGAAACTATAGAGCTCTTACTTATAAAATGCCTGGAGGAAACTCAAGAGGAAAGAAAGCAATTGTTCCATTTAAGATTGCTTAAATGCCTATGGGGAACTCCTCCCTGTTTGAATAGGGCACTGCACTCCCTTGACTTTTATGGTACATAAACATGATGTGGAGATTTCATTTCAAAAAGGAGACTGGATTAAAGCTATTTCTTTGATTAGCATTCATTTCATTTCCCCCCAGTTTTTATGGAAACGCCAGCTGTGGTAGCTTCCCCAAACACTCAGACCATAACATGGGTGACAACACCTGCTGTGTGTTTAATCCCAAGCGATCCAGTAAGTCTTGTTCTTGTAGGTTGCCCAACCTTGTAGGTTGCCCAAGTGTTGAGGAAGAGAGGTGTGTTACACCATGTTTAGTCACAGAGCCCAGCATCCATATTCTATAAAGCTTCTGCCTCTACTGCAAGCAATCGCAAAATATAAGGAAGTTCCTTCTCTCTCACAACAGGTGCACTTTTCGAACCCATCTGGTGCTCCGAGACTGGGTAATTATTGGGGTTTGCGCATAAGGAGGGAGCAGCAGGGGCATTCTCTCAGCGGCAAGCAGCTATCTTCATGGGGGCAGGGCAGGGTGAGACACAGGAGAGGTCAAGGGAGCTGTAGATTGGCAGCAATGATGGCCTGCACTTGCATGCACACTTGCAAGATGCAGACACCAATACAGTGCTCCCCGGGCTTCACTGCTGTCTCACACTGCCCCATCCACAGTCTCAGTGAATGCAATGGTGCCAGGAAAGTGCCCCTCATGCACTCCTGCTAGGCTCTGCTGTATCTCTTCTTTTATGCAAGGAAATGCCGTGCCTTCCCAGAATCCTCTAGGCTCTGGTGTGCATGGCTGATGAGCAGCACCAGGGGCTAGAATAATCTGTGCTTGGTGTAACCTGTGAATAAAGTTCACATTCCCTGCTGCTCCTACAGTATAGTCACCTCAGGGACCAGAGAAGGTCCAGGTTGGCGTTGTGTAGGTTGCAGAAGCATAGCTGTCAACTTACAGATTTGAAAATAAGGGACCATCAGCCTCGAAAATAAGGGATCAACAGCCAAAATAAGGGATTTTCAGAGCACAGGGATGTTCAGCTTCTGAGCCCCTCCGAGCCAAAGGCAGAAAGCCCAGCCAGCAGCCAAACGAAGCCTCAAGCGGTGGTTCCCACAGCGCAGCAACCCGGCAAAGGGGATGCAACAAGGAAAACCACCGTCACCTCTCTGCTGGGAAGCGCTGAGCAAAGGCGAGTCCACAGGCAACACGTCCGATTTGATCAGCACAAGGCATGCAAGCTCCACCCCCCAGTCGTTCTTAGACTCCTTATTGGGTGAGCAACGCAGCCAAGCAACACAGCTGGAGCCTCCCTCCTTCCTGGCCGGCAGGGAGGGAGGGACAGGAGCTGTTTCCTTTGAAACCCGGGAAATTTAAGGGACATCATCAATAAGGGACAGCAGTGGGACACGGCGCTAGGATAAGGGACTTTCCCGCCAAATAAGGGACGGTTGGCAGCTATGTGCAGAAGACAAGGGGCATCTGGTTGGTTCCACGCATACGTTGTGTAACAGGAGTCAGTAGAAGCTGTAGTACTCTTGAGCCATAAGACCCTTTATGCGTCTCAGTACAACTTGGCATGACAGAGCACTATTCTAGGCCAAGACAGTTCCTATTGTCTTGTTCCCATCCAAATGTAGTGGTATGTTCAGCTCAGTTGGACCCCAGCATCTGTTGCCAAACTTCCAGTCCCCCCCCCCCATAATTTGCTGGCAATCCTATGACACGAGGTCACCGGCTTTTATTTTCCAACAGTCACAGTTAGATGCCCACAGAGTAGGTCTGAGGCGAGAAGAAAGGACTTCTGTCCTACTCAAGCATAAAATGTGAGGATTCAGCTTGAAGCTTATCCCCCCCTCTCCTGGTGTGCCTTTCTCTTTCTTTTGCAGCTGCCCTTCTAGAACACTTTAGATTAGATTATTGATGTAAGTGGTTGATTTCTTTCTTTCTTTCTTTCTTTCTTTCTTTCTTTCTTTCTTTCTTTCTTTCTTTCTTTCTTTCTTTCTTTCTTTCTTTGGTCCAATGAAGTCTTGGCTTGTTCTCTAGGGAAAAGTCCAGTGGTGAAAGAAAACATACAATAACATAGAATAAGAATAATTATTTATACCCCAACAGAATATTAAAAACACAATAAAACATTAGACATTAAAATTCCCCAAACAGGGCTGCCTTCAGATGTCTTTGAAAGTCAGATAGTTGTTTATTTCCTTGACATCTGGTGGGAGGGCATTCCACAGGGCGGACGCCACTACCGAAAAGGCCCTCTGCCTGGTTCCCTGTAACCTCACTTCTCACAGTGAGGGAACCACCAGAAGGCCCTCGGAGCTGGACCTCAGTGTCCGGGCTGAACGATGGGGGTGGAGATGCTGCTTCAGGTATATAGAAATCCAATATGGAATCAATACAAAGGTGAATGAGATTTAACTCAAGCAGTGGTTGGTGAGGAAAGCTGCTTCTTTAGCAGAAGTGATGACTGCGTGAGAAGGCTGGGATGGGGGATTTGAAAAGTGCGCTGGGCTCTGGCATTACCTCTTACTTCAGAGGAGTGACAGAGGGTCCTTGCTACTTTTAGTCAGAGTCCAGACACCAAGCTCAACATTGGAACCCTCCACAGGAACCTTTACAGAGAGCAACCCATTCCTGCTTAGGGTTCTGCCATATCCTGTAACCAGGTAGTTCAGTTCAGCTGGAATTCTGCACATGCCCCATGACTATATGATTTGGGGGGGGGGGGGCTTGATTCATAAGAATATCACAGTAGTGGATTGAGGAAGTGATAACGTGTGAGAGTCATTGATAATACCCAGCTCATGTGAGTTACAACACCCAACTAATTCCAGAATCCAACACCACATCTAATGTAAACAGCACCCTTAATTCAGCAAACAATTCCCACTAGGAATAAATTATTATCAGCCAGGAAGCATTACTTACTGTTATGAAATCAAATAATGCTTTTGCCCTTCTAGTGAAGTCCAAGCCCTTTGAGCAAGGCAAGGACCTATTGCTAACAGAATGTGCTCATCGAGACAAGGACATCCTGTTTGCATTTCTTAAGAACTTCCAGTATCACTCTCTATTTCCTCTGCCAACTGAACCTCCCCTTTATATTGCTGCAGGTGAGGCAGTGCGTTAGACTGCCACCTGCCATGTTGAGTCACTTCTGGCCAGTCTGTGTTTACAATACAGCATGGAGCATGGCATCAGCCATTCTCAACTCTTTGCATATTGCATACTGCAGACACTTTCCAAGTTCTGCCCAGCTAGATGTCTAGTGCAGTCAGAAGGCAGGAAGTTGAGGTTCTTGTAATTTTCAAAGGCCCCTTAAGAGATGACCTGTCTGGAGGCAGGGAACACAGGAGCAGTTACCCCGGGCGCAGAATTGTTAGGGTCACAAAATGTCAACACCCAGTACTGTCTCAATACAGCTGCATGCTTCAGTCACTGGATTCCATTGAAGAAGAGTCTGGATTTGATATCCCGCTTTATCACTACCCAAAGGAGTCTCAAAGCAGCTAACATTTTCCTTTCCCTTCCTCCCCCACAACAAACACTCTGTGAGGTGAGTGGGGCTGAGAGACTTCAGAGAAGTGTGACTGGCCCAAGGTCACCCAGCAGCTGCATGCGGAGGAGTGGGGAATCAAACCTGGTTCACCAGATTACGAGTCTACCACTCTTTACCACTACACCACACTGGCTCTCCAATTGAGAATGAGAGAGGGAGAAAGAAAGAGAGATTGAAGACATCTGAGCCAAGTGTCCCCACGAATGCGGACTCATTGTCCAGGGTGTATGTCCTAATTAGTACTGACTCACACTGAGAGGCCGGATAATTCTGCTGCCTCTGTACATAAAAAGTGGTTGAATGCTCCTTTCACACCTGCCCAAAACTCACAACAAAATTACATACCTGCAGCTTCAGGAAACAAGGCCAAAGCTGAGAGAGAGGCAATGGGGAGCCTCTTTTGAGGGCTTGCACTCTGGAATCCCAGGAACTTTTCCTCATTTCACTTAACTTATTCCTCAAAGCACACTAGCAGTACTCTCTTGGCATCCTGCTTAGGAATGGCTGCCTTCGATTATTTAAATGAATTATAGCAAAGACGTCAGCTTAATGGCAGTCTGTCATTTGGCTGGAGTTTTCTTTGTGACAGGCTCTTTCCACATGTATCACCACCCAGATGTCGGATTGTGGTAGCTTCTGACTTATTACTGACCTAGACCAGACTCAAACCCACACGTGGAGATAAAAGGTTTCATTTTCCGTCGTCTAAGCCAGCCCTTGGTACTCTCACGGCTCCCCGTTTCCCAGTGTTGCTAAAAACAGCCATCAGGATTTTTTAGCTAATCTAATAAATGCACAAGGAAAAGTGCAAAGAAAGAGCAGGAATTAGTATTCAAATTACATGTTACATCTTGGCTTCTGTCGACAACTTGGGCGAGGATTATGAGATTAGTTGGAGGGTAAGGGAGAAAACAGAACTCCTGCATCTAATCTTGACTATGAAAATAGTCATAGCAGCAGCTATGAACAAAATGGAAAAAGTAAATATGATCCATTAAGCAGAGGGATGGAAAATGTCCTCAAAGAAAACGTTGAGGAACTGTATTAGATTCCTTGCAGGTTTCAATAAGCAGAGCCAAATCTCACTCCCCGCTCCACCTTTTTCATTTTGTTTTTTGGAAAATTTCCTTGGCATCTGGATCCTCATCAAACTTGGAACAATGAGGATGTTAGGAAGACTGTGGTTTGGAATATGCAGACATTTAATCATACATTGATTTATAATAACAGCAAACTGCTCTCTCTGTCTGATGTTGCCAGGGTGCTCGGTATTTGAACCAAAAAACTTGCGGCGTGAGGATGGGACCTAGCCTGGGGAGCTACCTTGAACAAAGTGGTTCTCAAACCTCAGCACTATCTTCAGGCACAAACGTGTATACGAAGTATGCAACATCAGCCTCTGTGTCTCGCATGCGGTATGAAGCCTCTGGATTAGCTAGGCTCAGGGCCGGCCCTACCAATAGGCAGAGTGAAGTGGCTGCCTCAGGCAGCCAGTGCTGGTGGGTGGGGTGCGGCAGCAAGGTAGTGGAAGACAGAGCAATGTATGCCACATGGCCTGCCCTGCGACCCCTGACTTAGGCTGCTGCCCTCAAGAACAGCAGAAGAGGCTGCCAATCACCAGCATTACAGTAAGGATCAGCTGCCATTTGGCTGGCTTCTGTACAGTGGTACCTCAGGTTAAGTACTTAATTCGTTCCGGAGTTGTGTTCTTAACCTGAAACTGTTCTTAACCTGAAGCACCACTTTAGCTAATGGGGCCGGCCTCCTGCTGCCGCTGCGCCGCCGGAGCACAATTTCTGTTCTCATCCTAAAGCAAAGTTCTCAACCTGAGGTAATATTTCTGGGTTAGTGGAGTATGTAACCTGAAGCGTATGTAACCTGAGGTACCAGTGTATGTAGAATAGAGAGTACACCATATTTACCTTCATGTCAAGCAACAAAGTGTCTTAGGTCAGCCGCTGTTGGAAGCACTGTACTGGCTGCCAATTAGCTGCTAGGCTAAGTTCAAGGTGCTGGTTTGGGTGTAGCCTGGGACCAGCATACCTGAACAATTGGCGTACCCATTATATACTGAATTGGTAACCTGTGGGTGAGGACCTCCTGCAGATAACACCTTATCAGGAGGTCTGGTGTATACAATGGATGAATCAGTGCTCTGGCTCCTACCCTTTGGAATTCCCTCTTTTTGCATGTTAGACAGGCATCACCTTTGCTGTCTTTTCAGTGCCTCCTAAGTTGAAGCCTTTTAAGTTGAAATCTTTCCCAGTCTGCATCTGTACAGATTAAAATAATAATAAGTTTTTATTGTTTTATCACCTGATGTTTGCTATCCTGGTCTCCTTTAAGGGGAAGGATGGGATATAAATTTAGTATATAATATCTACATTAAACACTCCTACTAACATGAATGGAAAACAATGGCCTATCCCAATGGTAACGAAACTGTTCTAGGGAACTCTAAGATTCACCAGGTGTTTCTCAGAGAGAAAATCCGTAAAAGCAGAAAAACCTCCCTGCTCAGTCACCACTCCTGATCTTCTTGTGCAATGCACCGCTCTGGGGCAGCGCTGGGTGTGTTCTAAGGCACACTCCCAGTTTGCAAGGAAGCAATGATGAGGCAGAAAAGCCCTGGCAAATCATCTTCATAAGCAGTCTCTGCTTTCTAGAAAATGCCCTAGAATTCTTTGCAGTGCACAGGGGTTCTTCAGCATGCAAGTGGATGTAGAGAGGATTCTCTGGCCTTGAAAAGTCTGAGAGCCACTAGCCTATCCTATATGAAGTTTTACAGTTGGTAAACAGTGAATTAAACAGCCATGGCTGAAAGGAAACAGTGCAAGAAAGCCATTTCTCCTTGCCTCTGTGCTTCCCCTCCCTTATTCCCTAAGGGTTCTCGCGCAGGTGCTTTCTAAAGGCACTTTTCTGTATGACTGCTTGGTATTAGATTCTAGACTAGGGGAAATGGAGGTGGCCCTAGAGACAGTACTTGCTCCTCTAGGTAAAGGTAAAGGGACCCCTGACCATTAGGTCCAGTCGTGGCCAACTCTGGGGTTGTGGCGCTCATCTCGCTTTATTGGCCGAGGGAGCCGGTGTACAGCTTCTGGGTCATGTGGCCAGCATGACTAAGCCGCTTCTGGCAAACCAGAGAAGTGCACAGAAATGCCATGTACCTTCCCACCGGAGCAGTACCTATTTATCTACTTGCACTTTGACTTGCTCCTCTACCTGGCTGCATATTGCAGGACTCTGCATCCCCAACCCCAGTTGTCAAGATGCGTTCATGTCTTGTCTTCTATGTGCAGAATTGCTGTTTTGGTTACCATGCATCCTGATCCTATACGTGTTTCCTCAAAGTCCCACTGAGTTCTCCTCAGCACATACGCTTGTGCCTACATCCTGCTAAATTTTGGTGTTAGGTTTAAAAGGTTCGGGAAATGAATAAGAAGACTAGTGCAATAGGATACTGGTGTGCTTTAAAAAAAATGCAGAGTTGATTAATATATTCTTATTTATTTATTTTTTCTTTTTCAGTTGTACAAAATAAAAGAAATAAAAATAAAAATAGAAAAAGTGCAATGTAAGTTAATACATATATGGTTCTTATACAGTCAAACCTCGGTTGTCGAACGTAATCTGTTCCAGAAGACTGCTCAACTTCCGAAACATTCAACAACTGAGATGCAGCTTCCGATAGGTTTGCAGGAGCTTCTTGCACTCAAGTGGAAGCCTGTTGGATGTTCCGAGTTCCGAGCAACATTCAAAAACTGGAACATTTACTTCCGGGTTTTCAGCGGTCAGGAACTGAAATGTTCAAAAATGGAGCAGTTCAAGAACCAAAGTTTGACTGTATATGCTTATACAAGGTGCTTTTTTCTGGGGAGATGCAGGAGTATGCATGCCCCTAAACATTTTTTGAATCTAAGTTTGGCCTCATTGAGGAGCAATATTTCAATATGAGTAGGAAAATGAGAGCACCCCTAAACATTTGTTAGAAAAAAGCACTGTTTATACATATATTATTATTAATAACCTACTATATTCTGTATAAACAGATTCCAAATATCAATATATTTACCCAAACAAAGTCTGCGTCTATAAGCATTCTGTTCATACGTTGTGAGTGCTGTCATGTCTTCAATCCATTGATTAAAGAGGGCCATTATTTTTGTTCTTCCAGTTCATCAGTACCAGTCTCTTGGCTGCAGAGTTCATAGCTAGAGTCCATTTTCATTGTTCAGTTGTCAACTTCTATTTAATAGTATATAATTCAGAATATTTTCCTCTGAATTTTTAAAGTTTTCCCATATAGTCATATTTATACAGTCAAACACTTCCTCCCAAAACTTAGAGAGAATAGGACACAGAATGGACCAGTGGTGGAATTGTTCTAGGTGTGGAGGCAGAATTCTCCACTGTCTGTTGTTTTGTTTAAGAGTTGCCATTGTAATGTAATTTAAGTTACTTATCTGTGTTCCAAAATTTGATTCCATTTTAATCCTGATCTACAGTGATATCTTTGGGTTTCTGTGTTATCCATGTTAGAAATTCTGTTCCTTTGGGAGTAAGCAGAGATTCTGAAGGAATTCATTTCTACTTGGGTCCAGTATTTATCATTACTGTGAATAATATCACTAAGTGTTAACTCTTGGTCTACATCTGATGACCTTTGTCAATTCGGTGGGTTTAGTGACACCAAATCTTCAAACAAAATTAGTGCCACTTCAAATGTCTTTGGATTCAGTCTCTTTTCCCATCTTCACACTTATGAGTCAGATTTGAAAGCAAAAGATGACTCTTCCCCCAATGTGGGAAAAGAACACACGTATCTCCCCCCCCCCTTCAAACAGAAATATGTTGGGGGTGGCATGTGTGTCACTCATGCTCCCTTTCCTGTCATCTCTGGGGAAAGTCCAAACTCCAACACAACACAAGAGATTTATCTTGCTTCTGTTGACTACAGTCTACCAGCATGCAAGTTTTCTCTGCTTGTATTAAAATGGAAATATGGAACGTTCAAAATCAATTTCCATATTATCATTTGCCAGACAGCCTCTATGCTCAGTGCTCCTCTTAGCTTTTCTATAATTCTGTGCAAATAGTGAAAAAAAAGTTGCATGGGGCATGGAAGGCACACACATGGCGCAGTATCTCCCTTGCGGAAACAGGGATGGAATCCAAGAATCCAAACTCAGGATCCCACTGTTCATCTAAAATAGGATGCTTTGATTGAAAACAGATGGCATGTATTTTTCAGCGCAGCACTTTTAACTATATTTAAATTCTCTGCATTAATATGTGCTTATATCATGCCTATCTATGCATACATTGCCATACTATCTGTGCATATGTCCATAAATAGCTATGATACAAGCACATATTCATTTACATATATCATATGATATACAAATGTAATGGATAGACTGACAGATACTTAACTACAGCTGCACAGCTGAGATAGCTATCTACATACATAAACGCGCTATTCTTAACAGATATTTTAAGTCACGCGACGCACCTTTTATCTTCTGTGTCGTACAGAGGATATTTGCATTGTTGGCAAAGCAGTTGAGTGATGTGACTTCAGAGTAAAACTTCGGACTTAAAAGAGCTCTACATAAAAAGCTCTAATCTTGGTTTGTCCCAACAAATACATTGTTACCATTTTCCTTTCCTTATTCAGTAACAGTTAATCATGACAGACAAACCAGCAAACATTACTGTGTTCTTTTGCAGTTTGTTAGCAGAGGTGCCACCTTCTCTGGAGGATCGAGGGACCAATGTACATGACGTCGCACAAAGTCAGAATGTCATGTGCAGGACCCTTTGAACATTGAGGGGGCCTGGCCCCCTAAAAAAAACCCCCAGCCCCCCCTCAATACTTCAGCCTCTAGGAGCTGACTCCCTTGGTTGCAATTTATACAGGTTTTTTTGCACATTGCTTTCTGATTTTTAGTCTTTTCAGCCATGCAATAAACCTGTGAAATAGATGTTTATTCCATTTTTATGCACCAAGGAACTGAGGCTAGGTGATAATGACTTGTCCAAAGTCATTGTTCAAAGGGGGCCAAAATCACTAATCTTTATCCAGGATATAAAATAAATGTGTAATCCCAAAATATGCGGCAATGCAAAGCATGGAAATATAGGCTGTTAGACTTTTTAAATATGCCCTTCTAAGTTTATTGCAAAGTTCCCCTCTTCTTCTAGCACAGAAAAAGGCTACACATTTGGTAAGTTAAAAATAGTTTACATACAAACTCCCCAAAGGTCAGGTTCATGTGCTTTTCCATACAGCATTCAGAAAAAGTTGCACATGCAGTAAAACTTAGTTTAGTTCCAAAGTGGTGTAAGTTCCTAATTAATTGGTATAGGAACTCAAGAATAGCTTGTAAGAGTTGAACTTCTCAGGTAGACTTAAGCAAGTTGGTTGTATGAGGTTGGTTATCCCATAGTTTCTTTACCAGCTGAAATGCCTGGCTGGCAGGGCAGTGGATGAAGTGGCAGCCCTGCTGCTTTGCTAACCTCTGCTGTCAGTGGCACAGTCAATAGTTATTGACTAAAGGCTGCAATCGTAACCCAACTTACCTGGGAGTGAGACCATTTACCGTATTTTTCGCCCTATAGGACGCACTTTTCCCCCTCCAAAAATGAAGGGGAAATGTGTGTGTGTCCTATGGGGAGAATGCAGGCTTTCGCTGAAGCCTGGAGAGCGAGAGGGGTCGGTGCGCATTGACCCCTCTCGCTCTCCAGGCTTCAGGAAGCTATCCGCAAGCCTTGGGAGCCCGCGGGAGTTCTTGTGGACAGCAGCCTGCAGCCTGAAACCTGGGGTCGCAGGTAATTCCGTAGGACTTCTCAGTAGACATAGTTAGGATTGTGATGTAAAACGCACATGGTTAATCAACTACAATTACTTTAACTAGAGTTGAGAACAGCCCTGCTTTAGATTACACTGTTGCATTCTAAACAGAGTGAGATCTCATGCTTATGAAGTGGGGAAGCTGGGAAATGGTCTTTAGAAGTAGTAAGTATAGTCAAGAGATTCCGACTATTGCTGTTTATATGACTGGATGCTGAGTCTTATAATAAAATCAGTTGTGATCCAGCTCATGTAAAACAATAAGCTGCAACAACGACAAAAATAAAAATAAATTAGTGGGACCATGTTCTTTGGACTTTCAAGTAAATGTTAATGGGAGATGTGGGATTTGCAAAACAGGGGCTAAATTACCGTATTTTTCGCTCTATAAGACACACCAGACCACAAGATGCACCTAGTTTTTCGAGGAGGAAAACAAACAAACAAAAAATTCTGAATCTCAGAAGCCAGAACAGCAAGAGGGATCACTGCGCAGTGAAAGCAGCAATCCCTCTTGCTGTTCTGGCTTCTGGGATATCTGCGCAGCCTGCATTCACTCCATAAGACGCACACACATTTCCCCTTACTTTTTAGGAGGGAAAAAGTGAGTCTTATAGAGCAAAAAATACGGTATATGATTGTCACTGACAATGTCTACTGAAATGAATCTGTTTGAAGATTAGGGCTTAAACAGAGCACCAGTGCTTAATTAATGCATACCATTAGATAAATTTAGAGCATCAACCATTTCTTTCTTTCCCTGCACAAATATGCAAAGCTTGACTCAGGGAAAAAATATTTTTAAACCCATACTTGTCTTCCAAGGATTAAGCAGAAACCCTCTGGGAGTAAATCACATTGAGCTCAATGGAACTTGGTTCTGCGTAGACATGTCTCCAATTGTCCTATTAATATCAACTTACCATTCCTCATTTTTAAAATACATCATTCCTCTTTTGTACTATCTTTTCATAAATCCTCCAAAACATTTTAAAGGTTTCATTTTGTTGTTTCATAGCAACAGAAATCTTTATAACATTAAAAAAATTTAAACTTTGCAGGAAAGCAAAACTCCACTGGGTGTAGAAATAATCTTCCATGCCAATGTTATCTCCCACAACTTAGATTTGTTAGTTCATTATTTTCATGGAACTTTTGAAATGGGATGATGCTTTACGATGGGGTGATATTATCATGCAAGACATCTGGAATAAAACACTAAGTTTTATGGGCATAATATGTGTTGATTTTATTTATACCTTTGTGTATCTTGGCATGACATGCTAGCATAATGGAAATCCATTAGCCCTTTTTATATTTAAGTTGCAGACAATTTCTATTACGAACCCTGCCTTTTCCCCAAACTGCAGCTTTGGCTTTAAAGACAGTCTATTGCCCTGGATGAGAAAATATGGAAAAATGTGTTTCAGCAAGAAGTTGTGAAATTAGAGTAATTGTAAAAGTTCAAGTTGTTTAGAAATGTTGGCCTTTGTTAAGACACCTTTGTCTCCCTGTATATTAAAAAATGATGTCCCCACCATACTACTGTGTTTGCAGACTGTGTGCCTATGCACATGGGAGTAGCCAGGATTTATGTTGGAGGGGGCAGGATTTGTATTGGGGGGCAGAACCGAGCTGTCTGTGATGTGTTTGGTCAGCTAGTTAAGTATTTTTATTTATTAACTCAAACGGGGGGGGGGGCTTCATCTCCCCCCCCCCCCCCGCCCACGTCCATGCATATGCAGCAGACCCAGGGGAGGAAGAGATAGCAGGATCTAGAAAGAAATGTAACGGTGAATGTGGGCAAGTAGGGGAGAAAATACACATACAATAGAAAGAGGACTACCTAAAAATGGAAAGTGCTGGAAGGACCTACAACAAAAGCTTCAGTGTGTGTGATGGAAGTGCCAAATCAGTGTGATGGGGCAGTTACTTTGGCAACCCTGCATTTTGAGTAGTGATCCTCTGCGGGCACTTTGAAAATAAGGGAATAAGGAAAATAAGGTTGTGTGGATGACACCGTGTGAAAACATTAACAGCACAATGCTAAATATGTCTACTCAGAAAGTCCCACTGAATTCAATGGGACTTTCTCCTGGGGAAATGGGTATAATTACACCTTTAATGTAGGGGGATCAAGGCCATCCTAGTTTTTTTTAATTCTCCTTTTCAACTGATTCGTTAAAAAAAAGTCAATAGCTGTAGTTCTGAAATAATGAGTGCTCTCCTCACCCAAGTGCCTTTTCCTAAAAAAATAAACTAAGATTTTCCTGTTCGTTTTTAAGTAATAAAAAGGGGGCTATTAAATACTCTGGGACAGAGAGAGCCCCCAACCCGGGAGGGTGCTCTTTTTAAGAGGTGGGAGCATACAATGCAAACTAGGAATGGGGGTTCATAGCCCTAAGGGACTGTGTTTGTATATGTGTGTGTGAGAGAGAGACGGGGGGGGGATGGAAAGGCAGATGGGGGGGGGATCCCTCCTTTGAGGGATCCATGAGACAAGAAAAAGAAGGGGGCCAGTTTCGCGAGGTGACCAAGAGGCAGCAAGACAATCTCCCAGCTCTGCTTAGCAACCTGGTCCTGCAGCAGCCCGCAGGGCGTTTCCGCGCTTGCCGTCCCCTCCCCTCAGTCCGCCTGTATCCCTGCATTCCGTGCTGCGAGAGAAGCGGCGGCGGCGGCAGCAGCAGCATCATCCCTCCCAGGCTCGGCCATTCCGAAGCCAGCTCGTCTCTCCCTCTCTCCCTCCCTTCTATCCCCTCGCTCTCTCTCGTTCCCAACAGCCGCGGCTTGTCCTCTCCGCTGCTGGCTCAGTTGCTGGGGAGCGAGAGAGAAGGGGGGGGTGAGGGGAAGAGGCCGCCATGTTGGATCCCGAGACTTCAGTAGCGGCGGCGGCGGCGGCAGTTTGTGCGTGAGGGCGTCAGGAGCAGCCGCGGGGCGGGGGAGAAGCGGAGGCCGAGAGGAGGAAAAGGAAACCGGCGGCGGCGGGCGGGCAGTTGTGAGGAGAAGGAGGCTGGGAAGCTGCAGCACCAGCGCCGCGTCGCCCTGAGAAGATGCCTTAAACGCGGCACCCGAATTGGGAAAACAGCGGCAGGGTGGAGGGGGGGGGGGGAGAAGCCGGCTGTGTGTGAAGGAGCCCCCCTTAGTCACCCTGTTCCTCCTCCTCCTCCGCCACCCGCAAGACAAAAACAAGCAGCGGCGACATGGAAAGGATTTGCTAGGGATTATTCGCTCAGCCTCCCCTTGGCCGGCATTTCCAGGGAGGGCGAATATTGGCCCCTCCAATGCAGGAGCGGCGGCCTGAGGAAATGAAGGCTTCACCTTTCTTGGTCGGGTAGCCGGAGAGAGGAGCTGGTGCGACGGGAGAGAGAAGAGGGAGCCCGACCCTGAGGGGAAGAAGAAGAAGGCTCCTTTCCCGGGGACTTTTCCTGCCCTTCTGCTGCTGCTCCTCCTCTTCTCCCCACCCCCCGCTCTCTGAAGAATTGCCACTGATGCATTTTCCAAAGGGTGGTGGAGGTGGAGGTGGTGGAGGTGGAAGCCGTGGTGGTGGAGGAGGTGGTGGTGGCGGCGGCGGCGGAGGCGGTAGCAGCAGCGGATATTCTCCAGCGCTAGACCTTCCCAAGCCTGTGCATTTTGTTTTTCGCCGGGGGCCTCCCCTCTCCCCATCTCCAGCGATCTTTCCCTCTGCTGCTTTTTCCTCGAAAAGTGAATCGCCGGTGCAAATTGGATGGGGGTTTTACACTTTAATGATGCAGTAAGGATTCGTTTCGGGATTACGTTGCATGATCTGAATTTTGAATGAAGGAGGAGACCTTTTAAAAAAAAAGAAAGAATAAAATCGCATCTATATGAGGGAAGAGTGGATTCAGTCTTGGGTTGGGTTTCTTTTTAATATTATTATTTAAATGTATAAAATATATATTTTCTCTTTTTAAATGTATTAAAAGAGATTTTAGGGTAATTATTTTTCTCCAATATCCTGTATATATTGTGTGTGTGTGTATGTGTGTGTGGAAACAGCTGACCAAGACAGAGTACTCAGAGTGGGAATTCTTGAGATGCATTGTACCTTCAGCACCATCCCTGAAGAAGCACTGACTTTTCAAAACACTTTTTAGAAACTAAAACATTCTGATGTGTTAGAGTTTTCGAAAATAACCAGTAATAATAATTGAGGAGAGGCCCATTAAGAACTGAAGCAATCATGTCTGGAGAGGTACGCTTGAGACAGTTGGAACAGTTTATTTTGGATGGACCAACTCAGACAAATGGGCAGTGCTTTAGTGTGGAAACGCTGCTGGATATACTCATCTGCCTTTATGATGAATGTAATAATTCACCCCTGAGGAGAGAGAAGAATATTCTGGAGTATCTAGAATGGGGTAAGTTTGATCAAACATGACATTCCTGTCCACTTTTAGTATTCTGCTATGATTTATTTTAAGATTGCATGTGTTTATAGCTAGAGTTTATAGTTACTAAGTCATTTTGTGTTTGTATTTTACAATACAAAACTGGTGAATAACCATAATTTACATCAGGAATCTCAGGTGCAAATCTCCTAGGGAGTACTGGTCTTGATGATGGGCCTTTTAAGGCTCTGCATTTGAAGTTTACATCTGTAGAATGAGTGACAGTGGAACACCATATGACTTATTATATATATGTATAAGTTTGCTTAGCTAAAAGATAGTGAAATTGTATGTTGCTTGCCTGAAATATTTGCAATATGTGCAAAAAAATGGGGAAGTGGGAGTACAAAAGGGTTAGATGTATCCTCAGCTACTGTTGACCTCTGTAAAACGTATTGGAAAAATGTAAAGTTGGTAGGCAGGCAAATGTGCATGTTCTCATTCTAAACACAGTATTGTAATACTTCAGGATTTTTAATGAAAGTCAAATGATAATTGGTGACTGAACAATGCTGGCATCATGACAAGGCTGGTTATTTATTTCCTTCTAAATATACAGTAGTTAGAGCACAAGAGATGAAGTCACATGAGAACAGTTATTGTATGACCTTCAAATGTCAAAGTCATACTATAGATAAACATGTATTTTTAAAAATGTTTGACCAAAATAGTACAAGAGGACTGAAACGTTTTTAGAAATTTTTTAAACCGGTTTGGTTTAAGCTAGTTATATCAAATAACCAGGATCTTCATAATAAAATCCCTGAAAGAAAGCCATTGTGTGCCCTGCAATCAAAATAAGCATAGCAGGTTGTTCTTTTTTTCTGCATTTTTGGTGTACAGATAGTTAAGGCAGCTTAGGCACTAACAGTCCAAACTTGAACAGTTTATTGTATGGTAAGTCTCATTGATCTCTGTGGGTAAAGGATTGTAGCCTAAGTGTTACTTAACACTGCAGTTTTATACCCACTTACTTGGGAGTAAGCATCATTGAAATAATTAGAATACTAGACATTTCTGTATTGTTTCTGGCACAGTTTAGAACAGTTGCAGCTTGATATTAGATCATATCCCTGACTAGATGCCTTTAAAAAGAAAACTAGATTGAAATTGTTAACCTGGTTGTATAAATGAAGTTTAGCAATTTCTCTTATGTAAAATGTTTTTTTTTAAAGTTGAACCAAACAGGTTTAAATCAATAGATTAATATCTGTGTGAAGCAGGATAAACTTAGCGGTGTGAATATGACAGTAAGGCTCCATCACATTGAATGTACATCTTTCAGTCTCTCAGTGAGAGCTCTTTGACAAATGAATGTTGTTTCATGATTCTTGAAGTAACTTCAGATTTTTAAATTAGTACTCTCATTAGGAACTTACACTGTACACTGTCAAAAGATAAAATACTATCATGAAGATTTTAATACTTCTGTACATGTGCCTCTGTAGTCTTTAAATTTACTTTATTCTCACATAAAACTTTTCAACGACCAAAGGAAAATATTCAAGTCATTTCAGATACTCAGTTTGTTTGAAGTGTATGGTTATATAATTTACAGAGAGAGAGAGCGCGAGCAGGCAAGCAAGTACATATATTAACAAAGACTATTTGAAGGTAAATTGTAGGATAGTGCAGTTCCTGTAGGGATTATGGGAAACAGGAAATGTAATGTAGGGAATAAGGGCTACAGCTTTTGCTCTCATGACTTGTCTTCAGCTTTTTTATATTAATTTCTTAGGGACAGTGCTTTGGGACAAAAATTATTTGCGGAAACATGCTGAGCATCTGAATTTTCATTGCTTTCACCTAAATTTACAGTTACATTGATGGGTGTGAATAGTATTTGTGAAGGCTGCAGCAGCTCACTCATATTTGTAGCAGTTCAGTAGGAAACATCATTTTGAAGTCATTCACATGGGCTTGATTTGGATTTTGTTCAGTCTTATTGTGTTTGATCAGGAGGGTGATTATTTTATGTATTTAAAGCATTTTTGCTGTTTTCAAGGGAAAGTGGCTCCCTTTGGCTTGCATAAAATTACAAGGCATCCCTGCCCACAGACTCACAATCTAAAAGACATAACACAAACGGAAATGAGGGTGGGGAGGGAGGGGAGCAAATTTGGCTGCAAAGTTATTAGGATGAGGATCTTAAATGGAAATGGGTCAGAAAGAGCCTGCTGGAATTGATCTCCCAGCAGAGCTGGATTAACACTTCTTCCCATCTTTCTGCTGCAGCCTGATGGAATGGCTGCTGCTAATTGACAGTTGAGGGAGGGAGGAGCCTAATGGAACTGGTCTCTCAGAGGTAATGGAGTGGCCCTGCAGACCCATCTTTTCTTCTGTTGTAGCCGCTTTGTAATAGTTTGCAAAACTGAAGGTGGGAAGAATGTTTTCCTGGAATGCTGTCATGTATTTGTAACATGCTTAAAGATGTACCCTATATGCAAAGGGTAGTATAGCAAAGGATAACACATTTTGTTAATAAGTTGCACATTTTATTTACACTGTTGTGTGGTTATTGTTTTTCCAGCTTTTAGGGTTCATGATGGCTACCCAATCAGTTTAGTTCTGAGTGATCTTCTAAAATTCTTTGTGACTTGTCTTTTCTTTAAAATGCATGTCAGAATGAAAATGTGTGGCAGCAGAATGGTAAAACGTTTATAGAATGGTTTATAGTTGCATGTTTGTGTTTAGTTAAAGCCAAGACTATCATACTTATTCCTTACTGTTTCTGACTGTAAATTTCTTGAACAGTTTACTGTTTTAAAGACTTAATGTTAGGGTTGTAATAAGCATAATTTGGTAGCTAAAGATTGTAGAGCTTCTGATTTTTACATATTATCGGTAATTGTCGTGGAGTAGTGGAAAAAGATGGCAGGGATAGGCTGTTTTTAGATTAACATAAGTAGATCTTTAAATCTTCTATTCTTTTGTTTATGGAAACACACAATGTCTTTATTTTTTAAAAAAGTATTTAAAAATACTCTGGATGTAAAAATATCCTTACAGAACACCTTCTTTCATATATATTCTTTCATACTATTTTGTAATCCTTGAGGACCAATCTTTATAAATCCTGGAAATACATAACAATGTTGGTCTTGAGCCACATTGTTTATTTGAGTGTACTCCATGTATACATGAGCAATTTTAGTCTCCACTGAACGCTAGTTACACTTAAGTGACAGAATAAGGAGATCCTTTCCTTGTAGCAACTGGAGCCTGCCAGCTGGAAAGATTTGAGAATGCAAAGCATGTTGTCCTCCTTTTGTATAACAGCATCCGTTGTCGCTGGTGACCCTGGAAGAGGTAACTTAGGACAAGGATGCAGAGGATTAGAAGAAGTAATACAGCCGTGAAATAAATGCTAAAGTGTGGTATTGGTTAATTTTAAAACATTTTTTTTCCTTCAAGGAAGATATCAGCATTATTTCTAGGGTTGGAATGAAAGCTACAAGTAGGAAACTTTTAAGGCTGCAGTCCTAATACTATTTTAATTTCTTAGTAAGTCACATGCAAATCATAGGGAGTAATTTAAGCTATTATTTAAATGATTATAATGGTGTTTATATAGTGGTGTAGCATGTTCAAAATGCTTAATGTACTTTATCTTAGCTATGCTTATGATAACCACATAACATGAGTTGGTAGAATTATCTCTATATTGCCAATGGGAACTGAGGTTGAAAGGGAGTGGCTTGCCTGAGGCCACCTTCTGAGTTCATAGAATATGTGAGATCTGAAGGATCTTGGTTCACACCTTAGTCTGTAATAGCTCATCATTATGACACCACTTTTAATGTATGCCCATTGTTGCACAACATAGACTCTTTCACTTGTACACCCTTATGCGTTAAGATGGCAATAACTCAGTTTTATAGCATCAAACCAAAGCTGAAGTACCAATGTCCTCACGGCCTGCAGGGGTTTTCAGAGCTGACATGTTCAGCATGCCATGGATTCTTCTGGCTCTTTATCTTAAATTAATAAATGAGATAAATATATATCAGAAGCACCTAATAATGTGGCAAGAATAAGTCAGGTGACGAGCTGTGACTTGTATGGAAATCACTGTTAAAACTCAGCTACTCCTGTTGGAAATATGTGCATGGACAACCACTACAATTATTAATGATTTACAGTCTTATACCAATGAGAAAAAACAGAACTTCATATTTTGACTTTACTGTATTATAGTTAAGTTATTTTATAAGTCAGAATTACTGATCTGGTCATTGATATACTTCCAGTGTTAGAAAAGTGCTGATGGTTCTGTTCCACCAAAGGTGGAATATTCCATGATATGGGGGAATCTATATTTTGAATTTTTCCTTTTCCTATTAGTGGGAAATGTTATGGCTGCAGTCTTGATCAGCCTGAGTATCTCTACTTACACATGGAAACTTTTAAGGACCCGCTTTCATACAGTAGTCACATGTATCCCCCCCCTCCAAAAGGCTTCTACCCAAGATGTTCCTGGAGCAGCACGAAGGGCTATGGGGGGGGGAATGTCCTTTCCCCAGTATGTATATGTGGAAGTGTTTTCTTCACATGCATGTGGCAGGGGGTGGTGAATGTTACTTCTTTCCCAGGCGTTGCATAATAAATGCAGAAATGAATGTTTTTGAGACCACCTTACTATTAAAAGTACTCGAACTTCCAATTCCATGCAGTTGATAGCTAATCTGGAAATGTTAAAAAAATAGAGCAAGCAACTCATCTTTTTAAAGAGAGATTTGACATTTAATGCTAGTCTTGTATTTATCAGAGGTTGCATTATATGCTACTAGTGTTTGACTACTATAATTTGGCAATTTCATTTTGATGTTTTGACTTAAGCACAGCAAAGCGAAGACCTTCAAAGTACATTAAAGTTAAATAGAAAATTCTCATTGAAAGCAAAGGGATTATACACAGCATATATAGCAGAAATTTACATATATATATTTTTCAGAGTTGGAACTGGAGGATGAGATAAGCAATATACATGTGCTTGACTATAATCCTGTCTCTGAGGCTGAGTTCATTTATAGTAGTCTAATGCACACATTTCAATATATAAAACTGTCTTTTGGTCACTGAATTAATACAACTTTGTTGTTTCTTTTGTATATTTGACATTAAATATTTAAACATGAAATGTAATTGATGGGAGGAGAGCATGGGAGTATCCCATTTGTGGGCTCAGACTGTCAGGCTGAAGTTACAATTTTAAGTGAGAACAACACGCAGAGCAAACCTACAATTAGGAATGCTACAGCGCTAACTTCCTGACATGTCCCCCCCCCCCCAGTATTATTTGGCCTTGTCTACAACATCTCCTATTTCGGATCTGCTTCTGTATGCTTTGCTAAGTACTGACTAGTTTTATTGTGACTGCTTTGGAGAGCCTATGATAAATGTAGGACCATTTGTTAATGTAGGAATTCTGCTTTGGTCTCCAGAAGACACACCTGCTGTTCCACTGTGAAACTGCAGGCATATGCAGTGGTACCTCGGGTTAAGTACTTAATTCGTTCCGGAGGTCCATTCTTAACCTGAAACTGTTCTTAACCTGAAGCACCACTTTAGCTAATGGGGCCTCCTGCCATATCGCCAGAGCACGATTTCTGTTCTCATCCTGAAGCGAAGTTCTTAACCCGAGGTACTATTTCTGGGTTCGCGGAGTCTGTAACCTGAAGCATATGTAACCCAAGGTACCACTGTACTTGAGACTGTACTCACACACACACTCTCACATACATAGTTCTTAATTGAAAAGAGCTTAGAAATTCAACCTAAATGTTGTCTTCACTGCAAGCCAACTATGATTTGAGCTATTTGAGGTGATCTCTAGATTTGTAAAGAGTGGGTGCTGTCAAGGGTCACTATAGGGATGTGGCCTCATGGCACTGGAAACCATTAAATGGCCTGAAGAAACCAGAAAGGGAGCATGAAGAGCAGGACTGGAGAAGACAAAGAGGAAAGGGCTCAGGAAGAGTGGCCTACACAAACAGGTTGGATGGGAGCAGCACGTTGGGGAGTCTGGCAATCTCTAGCTCACAGGTGTAGAGGGCCAAGCCAAAAGTCCCAGGGAGGAAAGGAAGCTTTTGGAGGAGCTATTGTGATGGGAACAGCCAGGTGGAAAGCCACTATCCTATAGCAACCCTGAGTTTAGGGCAGAGCCGCCTACATCTCTGGTGGTGGGAATTTCACCTCCTGGGGGGTCTCATCCCTTGACAGAGATTGTATCCAGGATGAGGAAAGTTGAGAGAAAGTATTCCCAGATAGGTAAAAAGAAGTTATGCCTCATCTTGCTGGGCACTGCTCTCAGATTGGGGCATGCAGGGAGGGTGCTCAGGTCACCCACAGGATTCCTTACCTTGATGCTGTAAAGCTCCCAGGGCTTACATCTGCTTGCTGGCTTTGGAAGCCTTGGACTTGCAGACTTCAAGATGGAGGGTGGTGGGTTCAACATGACCTTCTTAGGAGACACTTTGATAGGAGCTGCACTACATATGACATTACATGTGTGCTTAATCTGGGCACTCTTATTTTGAAGAAAAAACAGCTGTGTGGGCCCTGATCCAGTCTGTGCTCCTTTCCTCCACTTCCTGACCAAAAGCTCCCCTGGCTACTTTTTGCCCCCAGAGGTGCTGTTTACCCATATTATACCATATTTGGATGTAAATAATGGCTGGCAAGGAGACTTGAAACAAGTGCAGGATCCTTGATTAGGTCCTTGTGCAGTTTTTTAAAAAAAACTTTCAAACTAAAAGTGGCCAGCTTTGAAGACACTTTAAAAAGAAGTGTGTTTAACATATGTAGTTTGGCCTGACAGCTGAAGTTTGATTGTTTTCATTTCAGAGGATTGCAGCTACGTTAATAAATGGGAACAGGAGAGAACTATTTAATGCTGCATCTACAAGTATTTTAGGAATTCCTCCTATTCCATCCTGAGATACTTGGTATGCTTTTGGTTAGAAAAACATAAAAATAGAGAGATCTGAACTATTTTAGAAGCTATGTTGCAAACCTCATGACATGATTAATGAACTAAATAGGGCTTAAGCATATTTGAAGCTTTAAGAATTAATCCAGTATTTTGCCTGCAAGAGCCATGAGTTCGTTTTTAAGTTTATTAATTAAACTCATAACAAAACAATGTACTTTGCGAATAATGTTACTTTCCCTGACAACCATGGAAGTTAGGACTTGGGGTGGAGGTGGAGAGAGGTGTGTTTTGCCCTGCTAAACTAAAATGTATTGGTGCTGTTATAAGGTAGAAGAAACATCTAGAATCTACATAGAATCCTTCAGTGCTATAAGTAGGGAGTTTGAGGGCAAAAGTTACACCTCTGCCTACTTTTCCTGATCTTTTGGATATAATTTACATCACTGTTGCATAGTCTTGCAGTTGCTTTATTGCTTGGTTGATTCGTTATCAAATGAAGTCACTTACCTACTTTGGCGGATCTGTGATATACTGTTACCAAATATTTTTAAGATGACAGCTAGTTACGCCCTTCCCACTCTCCAATTTTTAAAATGTTTTTTCTTTTCTGCAGAAAAGCAAGGCTGATACTGTACAGAATAACCATTTTAATCCCATGATTCTGTAAAATTTGTGACTGTTGGACTTCCTTGAGCTAATATGTAACATGTAATATGTAACATTCTCTTCACCATTGGACTATTCCGCCTATACCAGTGGAGAAAGAAGGGAGAGGGGAAGGAAGAAAAAATAATTAAGATTGAAAAGGACATTCTGTGAAGGAAGAGATACGTTACTTTATCTGGGAGCCTAGCTTTTAACAGTTCTACAAATGCTGCTGAATAGAATAAGCTTAACAGGAAATCTGTGAGCGCCTATTGTAAGGTTCATATTAATGAATATTTTTTTCTAGTGTAGGATATATGACTAAGCACAATGCTGAATCTGGGAGCGTTTGCTCAGAAACACCCATTATTGACTCTTTCAGGTGTATTGCTGATAAAATCTCATGCCACTTGAGAAGCCATGCGATTGCTGGTTCACATAACCTCTTTTGGCATGCATGTTTACTGAGCCTCATTTCCTGGTACACCAACAAAAATTAATGTTATGGCTTTAAAACACTAGCATCTTTCCCTCCCTCTTTTCTCATATTTTCATATTTAGGATATCTAAAAGTAAATGATTTTTGAAAGTTTTAAAGTGTTTCATTCCAAATTAAGGTATTTCTTAGAGTTTGTTCTTTGACAATGGAAATGATGCATAACCTGAATGAATGAATGGTGATTCATTCATTATAATTGTTATAACCAAAGGCATTTCTTCTTTGAAGAAAAAACTGGCTTCTAGTGGCATGACTTGGATTATTATTAATAATAATATTTATTAAATTTCTGTACTGCCCTTCATACAAGGATCACGAGGCAGTTTGCAATATAAAAACACAAAAACATAACATAGTAACAAACAAAAAACAATTACCCCCCACCAAATTAAAAAGCCACCAATTGTTCAATTAGCCAAAGGCCTGGGAGAAGAAGGCACTTTGCCTTGTGCCTAAAGATATGTAATGAAGGCATCAGGCAAGCCTCCATGGGGAGAGCATTCCACAAATGAGCCACTGCAGGAAAGTCCCGTTCTTGTCTTTTGCCATCCTCCAGAACTCTCACAGATGGAGCAAACAAAGAAGGGCTTCAGATTATGATTGCAGGGTCCGGGTCAGTTCATATGGGGAGAGATGGACCGTGTTCTCATGCTGTAGCTTCCCACTCATATTTATTTGTAACTTTTAACTATAGTGAGAAATGGATGAAGCTGTTGGATACTTTTGATCATCTATTTGATTATGTATATACAGTTGACAGTAATTAATGGGTTTTTACTTCAACTGAAGGGCTATTTCATCTTAGACTGTAAGAGTGGTGTATACTGCTTCCATATTTATATATAACAGTGCCTGTTTCATGAATGGACTCTGTAGCTTCTGGGCAATTGCCTAAAATAGTTCTTAACACACCCAGAAATCTGGATTTTAATATTTCAGACAGAAAATGCCACAGGGCAGTTGTTCAGAAATCCAAGTATTTTTACCCAGTTTGGCTTGCATTTGGCTCTGCTAAATTCTTAACAGACTTTGAACAGCTGTGCTTTTTCCTCTATCCCCTGCAATGCATTTGACTAAGCATGCTGTTCTGTTTGGTCCTAATTGGAATGATATTAATATTATTGTAGAAGCTAACACAGATATACTTTTGTTTTCTTTTTGTGATTTTTGTGTGCTTTGGAAGAGTTTATAGAAAATGCTTTTTCAAATAGAAGTTTCTGGAGAATTTCATTATCTGTCCAAACGCTTTAGATCATCATAGGAAATGTGTTTCATTTTCACTCCCCTCCAGTTTGGAAAATGCATTTGACTAGTGAAAGAATAGTTCAGATTAACATCTAAGATTACAATTCTGTGGCTACTTTTATTTCTGTATCAGGAACACTGTGTATATGCATAAGTTTGCTGCAAGATTAATCTGCTGAAAAATAATTGGGGATCGCCATCATGTGCAGCTTGTGAGCCTCCCAGAACCATCTGTCAGAGGCTGAATGATGGATTAGATGGTCCTTCAGTGCATCCTGCAGGGCAACTTTTATGTTAGCATAAGATGACAATAAATCATCATTAATTAATTCACTTTTAAGTGACTTCCAGTAATATGTACAGTTCAGTCAGGTTACATGAACTGTTCCTACCATGCCATGTATTTTGAATGTCCCCATAATCCCCTCTCTCTTTCACACCTATACCCTTCCCTTCTTTTCTGTTTCTCTGCCTTCTCACTTATTTTTCTTTGTAAGATAATTCTGCCCTCTTTTTCTCCTTTTTTCTTTCTGTTCTCCAGTCTTCCACATTGAATTTCCTCCTTTACACCATCATATTACCTGTCTCACATAACAGCATCTCCCAGTGTCACTTTGTTGGACAAGGCAGGTGTAGATTCAAACAGAATGACTGGCCAGTCCTAGAGTGCGGATATTGCAAAGAGTTGCACTGCATGCAAGGTGTTGGAAGGTGAATTCCAGGAGTGCTTGCCTCAGCTATGTAAATATTTTGTGGAGAGAGTTGCTGTCAGCTCTTCTGGATCCCTCTACTTTTTTCAGTGAAAGGTTGTAGTGATTCTAATTTATGTTAATGATTGTACTCAGGAATCCAGAGCTAGCATTTAGTTCAGATTAACTAATGTGGACTGCAATGGTGTAATAGCATAGTTACTGAAATTAAAAATGAAAATATCTCAGTATACTCTTTATTGCCCAGAGGGCTGTTGTGCTTCTCAGCATAATGGCATGGCATGATGCCGTGAATGTGTGTGTTGTGTGTATTTTAATTTTCCTAGAGCACTGAAAAACTGGGTTAGCCCTTGACTTGAGACACATGAAAGTCCAGAGCAGCTTTTGGATATTTATAAGGAATGTCCCTCAGGCTTTATTATTAAAAAGCACATATTTCCTCCATATGTAACATACCTTCACCAGTCCAGGTACATAGCAATTTCCCTCTTAATAAGAAGGTTTGAGCATCTCAACTGCATTCTCTTTTACTATTGTGGTGTAATACATACTTGTCTCTCAGAAAACAAATTTTAATTTTGTTTATGTTGAATTTTAAGTTAGATAAATGGAAGAGGGGTTCAGTAATTAAACACCAGAGAGTTGGGGATCTGGGCCTCAGCAGTATTTTAATTACTTTGTTTGATCTTAATTAAGGTTGGAGAGTTGTTGCTGTTTTCATCACAGAGAACTGGAGAGACACTTTAATAATATAATGGCTTTATTTAACCAACTTCTATTGGTAAAACTGAATGCATGTACTAGTGAGAAATGTAATTTTCATCAGAATGTAACAAGAACTTCACCAAGTAACAAATAATTAATTTTGATGTTATTGCACCAATATGCAAGTCAGTGCTGTTTAATTTATTTTGTATATGTAATGTCATTTAATGGTTTAGATTTGGGCCACTATCTACCTGAGTCATTAAAGCTATGTAGACCTGTTATTTCTTGTTACCATTTTTTATTTAGTTTCCATTGTGCTTCCTGTTCCTCTTAAACAAGACTCCTTTGTGCTTGCCATAGATACATCCAGTCATCCCTCTGGTCCCCAGACCCTGGCTTGAAAGTTATTTCTGCTCTAGAGTAAAAAAAACACTTATGGGTTGGTGCCTGGAAAAGGAAAGGGATGGCTGGGTTCATAGGAAAAGAATGCTGCAATGTATGCAGAATAGGGGAAAGAGCAAAAAGTGTCACCCGAGTGGATCATGCCCTACATTTTTGCCTCTGAATATTTATTATGGTTTGTTGCCTAATACACTTTGTAGTGCTTGCAAGTTAATAGGTTACCTTATCCTGAACGCTCAAAATCTCTAAAACACATCGGCAATGTCAAGTATCTCCTTAAAAGTATACTATACAGTGGTAACATGGCTAAGACCGCAAAACAAATTAAAGTCCTTTCCAATGCTGTAAAAGTTTGTTGAATAGCAATATTTGGAAGGCAGTTGCTGTTTACTGATGGATTGGCATTATAAAAGAGAGTTAAACTGAATCTTTTAAAAAGTGCCATTGAGCTTGTACCAGGTGTGAACTGTTCATGCTGTCATCAGGATATACAAACCTTTTGTCATGTAATATTTCTGAGCTTACTCAACTCCTTTTGGTTTGCAGTAGGAAGTTGCATACAGTCTATTATGTGATTGTATGGTAAAGAACAAAACCTCAGGAAATCCTGTGGCTGAGAGACTTTTCAGGCCATGCACTTTAACTACCGGTACCCCCTCCCCAAAACCAACCTCCTTCCATAAAAACACAAAGCTTTCATATCAAAACACAGAAATGTCCTAAATTTATTCTGCAATCTGGCCTACACTTTCCTAAGAGTAAAAAGATTGAAAACAACGGGAAATATTTCAAAGTAAATATACATATGATTTCACTGTATGTAGTATTCTGAAGTCCATTAGGAAGCACCAAAATAAGCATTAAGAGCAATAGTGAAAGCTTTCTGACCTCTCCAGCAGTAGTTAACAACCATTAGAAATAAAATGATTTCTCGATGCCTTGGATTGTTATTATAAAAGATGCATCACATGAATTAATGTAGGATATTATTTTCCATTTTCTTCCCTTCTTAACCATTTTAGTTTCCCCTTTCTTCCCTTTTGTATCAGTATGTTCAATGTTGTTTGTATTTTGTCTTTATTTTAAAAATTCATCAAATTGTTTTTTTTAAATCTTACAGAGCATGAATTTTCCACTACTTGGGCTTCCATAATTTATTTTATTGCTTTTCCTCTTAAGGAGTTTAAAGTAGCATGCATGGTTCTTTACTCTCTCCTTTTATACTCACAGCCACCTTATGAGGTAGGTTAGGTTAGAGACAGGTATCTTTTAAGTAAAATATTTTACTTAATATTTTAAGTAAAATATACTGAGATTTTTTTGTCAACAAGTTTTTATTGATGTGTTTGACGTTCTTATTGTACATATTGTAGTATTGTGTTTTTAGGTTATATACTGTCTTGTGATATTTTATACGATGGTGTGGTTTTAAAATATTTAAATAAATAAATAAAAATAAGATCACCCAGTGAACTCTGTGATTGAGCAGGTGTTTGAGCTCCAGTCTCTCTGGTTCTAGTTAGCTCAAACCTCTAGCCTGCACCACAATGGCTGCCATACTTCTTTGGCCGTCTCCTACATGGAGGTGGTAGGAGCTGAAGGTGGTCAGAGACTAAACTGAATTTGCTTTCCATTTTTTAAAAATTGTCATTACCTAGCATTGTGATTGAGTTAATAAAAAACAGATGCCAAACACAAGCAAGCAAATGCTCGAGGTGGTTGAATATTGGTTAGTTGAAAAAGGCAAAACTAATTGTCCCTGGTCCTAATGTTGCAAGTCTGTGTGATTATGTAAGGCCACTTTTTCCTACTCAGTTTCTTCCCCACATTGTTGTTAATGAGAATGCATGCAGGCAATGGAACATGTTTCATTTTCAAAAGCACTAACAAGGTATCTTTGTGTTCTCTTAAACATATATTCAACTATGTTTGAGGCTTACTTCCACATCTGGTGTTGAAAAATCACTGAAATCAAAGAATGTTGTAGCATTTATTTCATTAATTTTTCTTACGTTAACATCCTTCCTTTCTGCTGTAATGGAACCTAAGCCAGCATACATGTGGTTCCCAGGCAATCATCCATCCATCCATTCTTGTACTAACTTGACCCAGACCTGCTTAGATCTGGGTCTAGATCTATAGGAAGTGTTGTAACCCAGTGGTAGAAAATGTGCTTTGCATACAGAAGTTCCCATGTTCAATCTCTGGCATCTCCAGGTTGGGCTGGGATAGACTCCCTGCTTGAGAGGCAGTCAGTTTAGACAAAATCAAGCTAGATGAATCAGTGGTCTTTGTATAAGAGAGTTTCCTATGTTCCTGTTTAGCAAGGTGGTAGCCTTGTGCCTTGTAGAGGAAGCAGTGCATCCGTTAGGTCCAGACGACTCTGGGGTTGCGGCACTCATCTCACTTTACTAGCCGAGGGAGCTGGTGTAAAGCTTCTGGGTCATGTGGTCAGCATGACTAAGCCGCTTCTGGCGAACCAGAGCAGCGCACGGAAACGCCGTTTACCTTCCCGCCAGAGCGGTACCTGTTTATCTACTTGCACTTTGACGTGCTTTCGAACTGCTAGGTTGGCAGGAGCAGGGACTGAGCAATGGGAGCTCACCCCGTTGCGGTGATTCGAACTGCCAACCTTTTGATCGGGGAGCCCTAGGCTCTGTGGTTTAGACCACAGCCCCACCCACGTCCCATCTGCTTGTGCAGCAGGGCTTCCTTATTTCCTGACTCCCACAGCCCCCCATGTGACTCCAAAGGTGGGAGAAAAGAGAAACAGAAATCCCCATTGCACAAGTAGTTTTTCATTGTTTAGGTGAGAAGCCATCATTGGATGTCACCCAAGTCTTTGACTAAGCTGTTACCTTTGTGATAATGTTTGCTCCAAAATAATACTCTTCCACCTCTGCCTCTTTCCCATCTCTGTTTAATGCCAGAAAATCACTACCACTTTTTTGGGAGGGGTGGGGTAATCACACCTTTCTATGACCCTTCCCTGAAACAAGAATGGAAATTTTAATCTAGGGTTTTTGAGTTTTTTGCAACGTCAGATAAATTGCAGCAAAAGCTTTGTTCTCAAAAGAAAGGAAAAGGGTGGAGTTAGCCTTTTTAAAAAGAATGCCCAAGAATTTTGAGGACCTTGAATGAACTTAGTTTTGAAGACAAAAGGCATTTCAGCAGTTTAAGTTCTTTGAAAGGTATGAAGGAGAAAATTCTTCACAGCTATGGTTTCCAACTTTCTCTACACATGAATTAGTCAGCTCAGGAGAGTCATTGTTTTCCATAAACACCTTGATTATACAACACTTTTAGAGGGAACTCTCAGTATGTGTGGGTGTCACCCTACTCTTGCCTCAGGCATGCCAAGAGAGTGACCTAGAATCATTTCAATCTTTCCTTTCCATCTGTATGCCATGTCAGGAGACGGTATCCGTGCTGGAGATGTGGCCTTTCAAGGAACCTTATTTGTCCTCACTGATAATTTTGTGCTGGGACCTCCAACAAGCTTTTGGGGAAACCTCTATTTCCTAGCAGTCGTTTTACAGCAGGCATTTCAGTGCCCAAGTGATAAACACAGATGCCTAAGACTGTATCCAGCCTGCCAGTGCTGTTCCATTTGGGATCTGCATTCTGATCTTTAAACATTGTTGTGCCTTCCCTTTTTCATGAACTTAATCTCTTGTATTATATTTTTCTTTAGGGGGCTTGTAAGTAGCCATTCATATGACTGGCCATAGCCAGTAAAAAATGCCTCCAGGAGATCATGAAGGGACGTTTTTAAAAAAGCTCAGTGGGAGGCTTACTCCTAAGTAAGCAACATAGGTGTGTGGTTAAGGCGGTCTAATAGATTTGTGGATTTATTTGAAAATACACAAGACTAGTGAGTTTGTAGGGCTGGCAAGATTCAATAGAGAGGACTTCCTTTTATTATTATTTTGCCATGCCTGTGAGTTGCTTTTAACAGTGATAGATCTAAAATGTGAGCTGATGAAAAGGCAGGAAAAATGTGTTTTGCATACAACTGTGTTAAGCTGCTTCTTTCCTGGTGTGAGTTGGCTTTATCCTCATAATCCCTTAGTCAGTGTAGGAGGCCAGCGTATGGTGAGGTGTTTTTAAATTCTTCATTCTTGTCTTTCTATTTATTGACTGACAAAGCCGCCTTCAACAAAAATAGATACTATGGTAGTATGTGCAGAATATTACCAAAGCAATGCAGATTCACAAACTCATTGTTTGCACTGAAAAAGAAAACATTACTATGGCTTTTCAGTCTATAAGACTTAGCCCTTTTATATCTCTGTTCAGTAAAATAACAAATTAAAACAAAAGTGATGCAATCTTAATGAAAGGAAGAAAGATTTATCTAAGCTTAAGCAAAATACAACCTATGAATAGAATGAAATTGTATATGGAACTCTGAAAGCTTGTTCCTGTCTTCTTAAAAATAGTTTTAAAGCAGTGTTTAGCATACTTTCAGCAGTCAGGCTGGGACAAAATCCTAGCCTGAGTGCAGTTTTTGTTGTAGAGTTGACCCAGAAACATGCCTATAACATAGTCCTCCTAGGACATTATAACTTACACAGTACTTTTGCTGATGTTTACAGTGTTTATAGTAAACTAAGTTTTACGTTACAAAGGCTTATGAAATATGCAGGGGCAAAACATACTGAAGAAATCTACTGATCTTTTTCTGCCTTGTTAGTCAATGAAAAATATTAGGGTAATCCCCCCTTCCTAGCTACAACAAAAACTAATCTAGGAAAGCAGATTTAAGTGCCCTTCTACCGTCACCACACCAATGGATTTACCATACCACGTAAAATACCAAATGCATTTGAGTAGTTGAAATGGCCCTAAAACTGTTTGTGTAAATTGCATGTTTCACACTAACAATTCATACTTCATATTTCATGTGCGTTTAGGTGGAAACTTATTGTAAGCAGAAAAAATGTGTAACCGCTAAGGACATGCCTTTCTATTTATAATGGGATTGTGTTAATTTTTTAATTTTATATATTCTTTTTGTGGCTAATTTGTCTGTATAAATGGTTTTGATAATAATAGTGTGTGCCACTTTAAGCCTTAAGGAAACCTTAAAATAATTTATTAACATTGAACTCTTGAAAATAAAAAACCCTCAGATTGCAACAGGTTGATCTGTCTTTACCAGATCCATATTCCGAAACGATAACTTGTACTTCTGCAGGGTAGACAGAGTTTCCTGTCCAGAGTAGGCAGGGCTGTGGTAAAATAGTGATTTTAGATGCAGCAGCACCCTTAAACAATACATATATATTACAGAAGGACAAGTCATGTTACAGTGATGAAACTTGTAGCTGTTTTGTAGATACTTGCTTTGTTATACAGTGGTACCTCGGGTTACATACGCTTCACGTTACATACACTTCAGGTTACAGACTCCACTAACCCAGAAATATTACCTTGGGTTAAGAACTTTGCTTCAGGATGAGAACAGAAATCGTGCAGCGGCGGCACGGCGGCAGCAGGAAGCCCCATTAGCTAAAGTGGTGCTTCAGGTTAAGAACAGTTTCAGGTTAAGAACAGACCTCCAGAACGAATTAAGTTCTTAAGCTGAGGTACCACTGTATTTGGTTCTCTTTCAGTATGCAATACTGGTGGCAAGCGGGCATTTTTAATCTTATTGCATCAAAGGTTGTGAAGGTACTACCATAGCATATGGCAGTGAATTCATTCAGGAGGAGCAATCGACCAGGAAGGGGGGGGGCAGCCCGCCCTGCTTACTAATGTGCAGGCAGGCAGATGGGTGAGCAGGCAGATGGGTGAGCAGGCAATTTGAGCTGGCAATACATCATGGCTCCATGGCCTCTGCCAGCACAGTGCAGGCAGGCAGGAGTGAAACGCACTGTGCTGGTGGCAACCATGGAGCCGTGATGTACTGTCAGCTCAAAAAGTCTGAAACCGGTATCGCCCCCTGAACTTCATACCAGTTTCAGACAATGAGTTGAAATATCGTTCAGCTCTAATGATGTGATGATGACAAATTTAAACAGTACCTATTGTAGATAGCAATATAGAGGTAGGTGATGGGTAAGTTACCTTATATGAAGCGAAGGTTGGCAGTAGAGAACCAGCAGGTGGAAGCCTAAATGCACCTGGTGGAAAAATCCAAATGCAAATAACTGTGATTTGAGCTAGCACTAGGGTACAAAGACAGTGAGACAGGAAGAAGGAGTGACATGCCGCTAATGACATGTCCTGAGAAAGAAGATAAAGAGAAATGGTCTCCTGCAGGTCACTGTGACCTGCACTTGACATTTGCAGCTGTTTTCTGAGTTTCTGACAGTGATTCCGAAAGTGGGTAGCATATCTTTTCAGTATGCAGACACAGTTAATTACCTCTGCCTTCTGAAAGGATACCTGATAGGCTTAGGTGAGGAAGGCAGCCCTCGAACCAAGTCAGACACTTGCCCTGGAACTCAAAAGACCCAAGGGCCCTGGAACCTTATAAAGTTTCAAATACAGTGGTACCTCGGGTTAAGTACTTAATTCGTTCTGGAGGTCCATTCTTAACCTGAAACTGTTTTTAACCTGAAGCATCATTTTAGCTAATGGGGCCTCCCGCTGCTGCCGCGCTGCTGGAGCACAATTTCTGTTCTCATCCTGAAGCAAAGTTCTTAACCCGAGGTACTATTTCTGGGTTAGCGGAGTCTGTAACCTGAAGCATATGTAACCTGAAGCGTATGTAACCCGAGGTACCACTGTATAGAAAACAACTGGCTTGTTCTTCCCACAAGAGTCCTCACTAATCTGAAGAAAACACTATAATTGAGAAGCAATAAGAGGTGAAAAAGAGGCAAAAGTAAGGTATTTTAACTATTCTGAAATACTGTACAGCTGCTACTTTGAATAAGATGCTGCTTAAACCAGTGTTGCTTTCACCAGTTCCCAGCCATAGCACTGTACTCATCCGTCAGAGCAAAATTAAAAACATGCTGAACCAAGCTTCTCCGTAGCACCACCAAACTCACATGGGCCTCCATATTGTATTCAAAATCCAAAAGAATGGCCAAAACCTTGCATCTCTGTTTCACAATATTACTGTTTCTTTCGTGACATTTTCTGCCAAGTCACCAGGAGCGGGATAAAACGGAGGAGTTATTTTTGGTTTGTTGGCTGTGATTGGTCTAGATTATATAGACTGATATGTGTCTGTAAAAGGACTGCTTTTATTACATCTACTCATGATAAAATTTCAGGGCTGAGAGATGCTCCCAAGTTATGTCTTCAGAAACAAAAGTATGAATAGCAATATATGCAGCCATCTTGGATTCAAGGTCTGTTAATTGAGTAGGATCAGAATCTGATGATTTCTTAGGTCCAGTCATTGTGCTAGTTAAAGAGGATTGTTGTACGTAGATACTTTGCATCTATTTTTGACCATGATTCCTAGGAAAATTCCATTTTGAAATGAGAAGCAGCTCTAAATATGAAATGGAGATTTTAAATCCTGCCACAATATACCTGATCAGGAGGGTCTTTTGGTTTATTTACTTTGAATTAAAGAGTTATAAAAAGCTGTTTTTAAATGTGCACTGACCTTTTTATATTCTCTTGTAGTATTTGTTTGCACCCATACTCTGCTAGATGCTTCTGCAAGCATTAGAGGCTCTGCAGGTCCCTTTGCTTTTCTACCTGCCTTGTGTGGAATGTGAACAGCACCTGTTCTCCTTTAGGCTAGGAATGACTGATTGGCATTTGAGACCCCATCTATGCTGTGAAAGATCAGAGAAATGTCTTTCTCTTGTAATGGGCTTTGGTAAAGTGACTCTTTCATTCCTTACTGCTATTTATACTTTTGGCAAGGACACATACTACCCCCTCCCCTGATTCATCTTTTTTTCTCCTTTAAGGATTGGAACTGAGAAAACAGTACACTCTCAATAAGTAGTAAAGCCATTTATTATTTTATTATTTTTATATAACAAGTTTTCTAGCTCTTTTACAAGAGCAAGTTTAATATGGGCCTGGGCTGCTTTTGTAATTACTAATTTTCTGCTTTTGCTATATTACAACATATTTTAAAAATGTATGTGGCATTCAGGAATGTTCAGTTCTTGATCATACTCCCCTCCCCGACCACACACAAAGAGGAATGTCCTATGGCCAAGGAGCAGGGATTGTCTGTGGTCCAGTGTTCTTTGAATACTGAAGTCTTTGCAGTTGCTGGCACCTTCCTGTAGTTCAGACAACTGGCAAAGTCAAAGTTGAACTTACACTCTCTTTTACATCCACCTGTTCTCTGTCTGCTTCCCAAAAGGGCAAAAACCTCAACTTCTCAGTAGCTTTTGATACCATCAGCCATGATATCCTTCTGGAGCAGCTGACTGAGTTAGGGTAGGTGGCAGTGCTTTGCAGTGGTTTCAGTCCTACTTAGATGGTCATCTTCAGAAGGTGATGCTTGGAGAGTGCTCTTCAGCCCTGTGGAGCTGTCACTGTGGGTTTACTCACAGTTTAACCCCCTCCCTGCTGTTTAACATAAGAATGAAACTGCTGAATGGGGGCCATCCAGAGTTTTGGAGTACACACAGTTCTGCTTCTCCTTTACACCTGCAGTTGTGGCAGTGGATGTGCTGGAACATGGTCTTGCTTCGGTAACGGATTGGATGAGAGCCAGTAAACTGAACCTCAATCCAGATAAGAATGAGGCAGTTCTCTAGAATAGATGGATGGGAGGTGGACTACTCTTGATGGCGTTACACTCCCTCTGAAGGAGTGGGTCGGCAGCTTGGGGTACTTCTGGGTCCATTGCTGTCACTTGAGGCTCAGGTGGTCTTCCATCAACTTCAGCTGGTCACCCAGCTGCACCCCTTTCTGGACAGTGATAGCCTAATTTCTATTGTCTATGCTCTGGTAACCTCTAGGTTAGATTACTGCAATGTGTAGATTACTGCAATGTGTTATACATGGGGCTGCCTCTGAATATGGTTCAGAAACTTCAGCTGGTGCAGTGGCCAGGTTGCTCATTGGAGCAAGATGGTTTGAGCAGACAACACACACACACACACACACACACACACACACACACACTATATAAAAACATACAGATAATTGCAATAAAAACAGCACAGGACCAGCCCTTTCAAAGCTATTAAAAGCCCATTAAAATCAGTCAGTTCCCAAAAGCCTGTTGTAATAAGAAAGTTGTAGTCAATAACATCTGGAAGGTGCCACATTGGCTACATCTTAGGTATCTAGTTCTTAACAGTGAACAGGAAAAACAATCATATTTCTCAAGGATCTGTGCAGCCTTTATATTTCAACCTATAGCCCTAGGGCAACTGACTGTGGAGTCTCTTGTGTCTTACTAGATCTGGAGGATTGTCACTCTGGTGCTGTCTAAATTCCTGACAGGTACTTGCTTTCATATTAGGATTTATAGAGTGAACAGTCTCTTATTGGAGGAAGCAATTGCTTTAAAGTCTGAAAGTAAAGCTGTAAATTCTAGATCTGTCTCTAAATCTGTCTCTAAATCCATAATTCTAGACCTCTGTCTCCAAATGTATAACATAGTTGTTGTTTCCAGATCTCAGCTGTACATCAGCTTGCTAGATTTCTGCACTGCTTCGGTTTCTTCTCAAACAACCTATTCCTTTCAGGACAAAATGGATTTGTCCAAGGTATCTCATTGAATGTGCTACATTTTTGTTAATATTCACAGCGTTATTCGGTTGCTAGAGAAAAAAGTGGGCCAACCGAAAGGACTAAGCGAGCACGTTCTGATATGTTTACAGTTATAGGCATTCTGTGTTTAGATGTTTTGAGGATTATGCTGAGATACCACAATAAACATAGCTAGAACACATGCCTACATACACACACACACACACACACACACATATATATATATATATATATATATATATATATATATATATATATATATAATTTGAGGACTGCAAGAGGAGGTGAAGGATTATTGTCAATGAGGATTTACTAGATTATAAATTGCACAGCCAGATTCCTTTATCAAGTGTTTTGGGCTGATTGTATTGGAGCCAAAATGGGGCCACTGAGAAACAATGCTTGGGAAAACCTCAGTGTTTGCAGAACTAATCTTAAACTAAGGAGAGGGAGAGAAAACCAGCACAAAGAGAATGGAGTATTCTTGGTAGTCATGAACTGTTGAGTCTCGGTTGGAAAAGGAAATAGGAAAACTGGAGGGATATAGTGCTCTGCTTCAGTTACTTTCAGCTTGAAATATGCTGGAGTGGGTCTTTATAGTGGGTCAGGTTATACTCCACCATTTTGTTGTGGCTCCCACTTCCCTCATCTGAATTTTGTTTACTGTTTGCAGCAATGCCTTTATAGACTAAACTTTGAAAAAACTTGTTTGTAATTTCATTTCGTCAGGTTATATCCGACATAATATATGTACATCATTCCTTGCTTTTTCAATGTAACTTTGTTTAAAACTAGCGAATATTAGTAACAACAACAACAACAACAACAACAACAATAATAATTGCTACAGGTATTTACAAATCCTCTCAAAATATAGATGCTATTAAACTCACATGAACGTCAGGCTTAGCTTACATCTTTATGATCTAATGAATGCAAGTAAATTGACAGAGGATGTAAATGTCATATCATAATTCTACTTGATATACAAAAGCTGAGATCCAAAGAACTGTACAGCTAGTTCTGGATGAGCAAAATGAATTTGGGGCTTGTGTTTGTCCCTAGACTACATAGTGAGAATCCCACCTTTGGAAATGAAGGGGTATCAAAATCATTGTTTTGAAAATTGTAGAGGGTCTGTTCAAAGAAAAAAAGGTAAGAATCATCCCACTTGTCATGCATAAATGGCAGCCATAAGAAATTGCTACTTTGTTATGTCAGATCAGAGAGTAAGACAGAGAACATTCATGATGGAGACCAAGAGTTGACTTTGTAAGTTCATTCTGTGAAACCTAATAATGTCTGCTTAAGTCACAGTACTGTTTCCATTTACCTTTGAGTAAGCCCCATTTGAACTCCATGGGACTCTACCTTTGAGTAGATATATAGGAGTGAACTGGTTTTTGGTTTAATGGGATTTTGCCCTTCTGTTCCTCATAGATTTATAGGGAGGTTTATAGTTTAAAGTTACCGTATTTTTCGCTCCATAAGATGCACCCCCCCTAAAAAGTAAGGGGAAATGTGTGTGCATCTTGTGGAGCGAATGCAGGGGGGAGGCAGGCAGGAAAAGCCCCCAAGAGCCGCACACAAGCTCTGTGCGGCTCTTGCGGGCTTTTCCCCAGGAGGGAGAAGGGACTGACGCAGCCAGTCAGTCCCTTCTCCCTCCTCGTAGGAAAGCCCTCAGGAGCCGCACGCTCCTTAAAGGGTGCGCGGCTCCTGTGGGCTTTTGTGGGAGGTGGGGGTATTGCCATAGCCGCACACAGCCCCTCCAGCCGGGAGAGGCTGTGCGCGGCTATGGCAGAAGCCAAGACAGCGAGCGACAGCCCCAGAAGCTCTGGGAGAAGCGGACAGATTTTTTTTCTTGATTCCCCCCTCTAAAAACTAGGTGCGCCTTATGGTCCGGTGCGCCTTATGGAACGAAAAATATGGTAAAAAGATCAAACCTGATATAACCACATAAAAAAGGTAAATTCCATGGAGCTCAAATGGAATTTTCTACCAGTTAAGCAGCCTAAATCACAACAGAGTTAAGTCTGCACAAGGCAATCTGATAGAAGCAGGTTTTATACTTGCACCAGATTTCATAAACATCCTTTGGGAGATTTTCAGGATTGTAGATTGGAGGGTATCTAAGGATTTAGGAAGTTGTCTGGGAAATAGTGGCAACTGCTTCCTAAATCTTTAATCCTTACCCCATCTGTATCCTTCTGTTCGACATTGTTCATTTTTGTTTTCAGGTCAACAAGGCCTGATTATTAAACAGAATCCATTGACACTATTATACAATTTTCTACAATAAAAAGAAAAGACAAAAGAATCCATGATTAGTTTAGGTAAAACAATAAATTAATCCATTTACAATGTGAACCATATGATCACTATATCTCTGGTAATGTAACATTTAAATATTTTAGGATCCTCTGTATAATTCCCAGCACCATCTTGAACCTTAACTTCAGTACTTCATTGAAAATGAGTTTTAACTATTCTTGTAAAGTGGGTATCACCTGCTTTGCTCATTAATAGTCATTAATTTGGTCATATATGCTATATCTCTAACTCCTAATAGTAAACCACTGTGAATCTATGGGAAACAGAAGGGCAAAATCCAAAGACCGAGGGGGCGGGACTTAGCATCTGGGCGGCCCAGGCCCTCTATAAACACCACCCAGACTTGTGCCCTGGGGAGGTCGCTTTGGTGCTGCTAACATTGCGGTTTCACTTCATCCCTAGAGTTGCACTCCATTGTCTCTTGAGACAGATGGATGCCAACAAGAATGTCTACCCCAGATTACCATGTTTCATCCTCTTCCAGTGCAAAGTGAGAAATGCTGGGAAGGCACCAGCAAATATAATAGGGCACCTTATTGACTTACATTTGGTAGAAAGAGCTTAGCAGTCTCGGAGAGCTTGGCATAGGATACCCTCACGGATTCACGAGGCTGACAGGTGAAGCCACTGTTGGGCAACATGTTACCATCCTCATTTTCTGCATATTTCTACATGTTATAGAAATATTAATGTGTCATGTTTTTTTATGTAGAACACTTAAAGATCTAGATGACTGTTTAATAAACCTTGAGATTTCATGTAGTGTGATGTGTGTTATTTAAAATACTCTTTAAAACATACATTATAGAATGGGCCATTTCTGTTGGTTTAGAGGTGTATTGTTCTCTGTGTTTAAGACTAAAGTTGTAGGTTTCATCTAAACACTTTATAAGAAAAGTTGTAGATATATTAAGCATTTAGTTGCAGTGTTTCTGTTGGCTGCCCAAAACATAGTTCTCTGTGTGTAAATATAAAATGATAAAAAATTATGCAAGTGTTCGCGCGTGTGCGCACACACACACACACACACACACACAGTTAAATAGAGAATTGTCAGTCTAAGGATTATGTACTCATAATTAGCAGTAAAGGTAAAGGAACCCTGGACGGTTAAGTCCACTCAAAATCAACTATGGGGTGCGGTGCTCATCTCCACTTTCAGACTGAGGTACTGGCGTTTGTCCACAGACAGCTTTCCGGGTCATGTGGCCAGCATGACTAAACCGCTTCTGGTGCAATGGGATACCATCATGGAAGTCAGAGCTCAGAGAAACACCGTTTACCTTCCCGCTGTAGTGGTACCTATTAGTAGTAAATCCTGTTGAGCTCACTGCAGCTTTCTGAGTAAACACTTCAAAATGGTTTTGACAGAGTATACTGGTGGTTTGAAGGATGCAGGTAAATTCTGCTAATATCTTGTGTTCGGGAGATAGCAACTCTAGACTATTATTGGTCTGCTCTAATTGAAAATTGTATATGTGGCCTTTTGTGTTTAGAAGAGAGAGAGTTGTGACCTGCCACTGACCCTTTGTAAAGCCTTTCATTTTATTAGGCTTAGAATCCTGCCTTTCTTTTTCTGATGTGATTGTGAACCACTCAGATAAGTAATGGCAAAGAAAAGAAGCAAGTAGTTTTACTTTCCATCTGAGTTTCAGTTCATCAAGCCTGGAGGAACGCAGTGTATTCTCAGTGGTCCATCTGGCACTGCTGCCATACAGCTCCTGTCTTTTCAAAGCAGCTTGCATGATGTTACACAGCGGAGTGCTGCATAGAGACTATTTTAGACATAATATATGATTATGTCTTGGAACTGTTAGTCATGCAGCTAACCAAGGTGAGATGTAACTCCAAAGTTCAGTTTTAAGTGGTACAATGTAGCCATTGTTGTACAGCTCTAAAACTACCCTCAGTGCTATTGAACCCAATATATATGTGAATGTTCAGAAAATGTCAGTAATATTTAATTTCCAAATCAAGTGTGCAACTGAACAAAAAATCATTTTTGGAATAACTTTGAAATACGTTCCATAGAAAAAGATGATGCCGTTTTAATGATGACCTAATTTCGCCATGGTCAGTTTTTGCTTTTGTGTAGAAATGTTTTTCCAGTAGTTCAGTTTACACAGGGAACACCCTTATTTGCTTCAGAACAACTAACATTTACTCACATGACTCTGAGAATTGAATACTGTAACTCCCTTTTGGCCAGTTTTTCCATTACTGGTAAGTCATTTAAGAGTGCATCAGTATGTTTGCTAACTGGGACTGAGCCAAGCCAACCTTCAGTGAATATATTATACATGTGCATTTTTCTGAAATTGTTAAGAAAAGCCCTGCTGAATCAGTGGCTACTAGTAATGATGCCTCTATTGCCCCAAGTATCAGAGGCAGTATGTTTCGGAATGCCAGTTGCTGGGGATCATGGTGGAAAAGTCCTATTGAGATCATGTGTCCTGTTTGTAGGCATCGCATAGACATCTGGTTGGTTACTGTGAGAACAGACTACTGGGCTAAATAGGCCTTTGGTTTGATCTACCAGGCCTCTATATATTAAAATGTTTAAAAGCCCAGATCCCAATTATGATCTGGGTTCGACTGGACTTCTTATATCCCTCTATTACGAGAACTATCATTTTATTCCTATTCACCTTATTTAGTTACCGATTCATAGAACTTCAGCTCTTATCTTATAGCTGCTTATTAACATGACTATTTTATTGTGTATTATAGTTAAGGAGTATTTTTTAATTATGGTGTATTTTAACAGTGTTGCATAGTTGGTTTTCATATTTTGTAAAGCCGATTTTGGCTTAAGTACCGTATTTTTCGCCCTATAGGGCGCACCGGCCCATAGGACGCACCTCGTTTTTTTGGGAGGGAAATGAATAAAAATAATTTATCCCCCCCCCAGCCCCCAGAACAGGCTGCTGCCCGCAAGCCTTACGAGCCCGGCGGCAACTCCTGCTGGGCTCGGAAGGCTTGCGGACACCTGCGCGAAGCACAGGGTGCCCTCCGGAGGGTGCCCCGTGCTTCGGGCTGCAGGCTGCTGCCCGCAAGCCTTGCGAGACTGCAGGAACTCCCGCCGGACTTGCAAGGCTTGCGGATAGCTTCCTGGAGAGCAAGAGGGGTTGGTGCGCACCGACCCCTCTTGCTCTCCAGGCTTCAGCGAAAGCCTGCATTCGCCCCATAGGACGCACACACATTTCCCCTTTATTTTTGGAGGGGAAAAGGTGCGTCCTATAGGGCGAAAAATACGGTAGTATATAAATTAATACATAACAGGAGTCTTCGGTGAGAAAATTGTGTTCATTTCTGCTGCTGAATATACTGTCAGAAATCAGTGCATGGACCACTTTTTTGTCTGTAGCAAGCTAGTGTAGCCTCTTTCTTCTTTCTTTCTTTCTTTCTTTCTTTCTTTCTTTCTTTCTTTCTTTCTTTCTTTGTATAGGATTCTCTGTGCTCCCGTTTTTAGATCTGACTCTGTAGAGTAGTGGAGCAAAAGCTTATTTACAATTAATTTGACAGATGCCACCTTGATCTCAAGCGGCTATTTGGTTCAGATGTAGACTTACCCAGAAGATTAAGAACACATATTTAAAATAAACTGTTACTAGTTTTGCCTATGGCTGACATACAAAAGGAATTCCACATGCTGCTTAGTATTGTTTTTACAATGGTACCTTGGTTTTCGAACGTAATCCGTTCCGGAAGACAGTTTGAGTTCCAAAACATTTGAAAACCGGAAGCCTCAAGCCGGAAGCTTCAATACGGAAAACTCAAAACAGAAGCCGCATTTCCAGTTCAACTTCTGAGGCGCGTTCGAAAACTGAGGCACTTACTTCCGGGTTTATGGCATTTGAAAACCGAAACGTTTCATGGTATATGGTTCCATGTACTTATGTATTCATCTGTAGTGTTATCTGCTTGGATATTTTTATGGTCTATAAATGTTCAAATAAATAAAATAAAAGTTTGGGTTAAGTTTGTAGATGTTGGAAAGAGGACAGATTGGAACCTATGCTTAAAACATATATTTTGCTTCCCCACCATCTCTGATATTTCTTCAGATCATTTTAATATACCATTTCGATCTGAAGCAATGAAATAACTTGTTAGTTTGGAGACTAGTATAGTATACTGTGCTGCTGCCAGGCTATTTTGTGCCCTGGGCAAGGCTAACTACTTGCAGGGGTGCACTTTGTCTTTCAAATTTCAGTAGTGTCCTATGTGAAGCTAATACCCCACCCCACCCCGCCAAAAGCCTCTTGCCTTCCTTTCTGCTCAGTGTCATAGTTGCAACGCCCTGTGGTACCCCCTGAGCTCGGCACCCAGTGTGGTGAAACCAACCAAGCTGCCCTAAATTCATCTCTGTACTTGCACCCCCTCACCAATTGCTATTGTTCAAAAACAGGTGTCTTGTAGAAAATATGAAAAGCACAAAATTTGAAATTGCTAAATTTATTTTAAATTGCAAGAATAAGTAATGCAACAATCTTTGATTATCTTTCTCAAATACAAAAATGTTTTAGCACACAAATCATTTTGAATAATCTTGTGAATTGCGATGTTAAAATTTAAGTTTCTTAAAAGATTCAATTTCAGGAAAATCAAAATCTCTGCATGTCTTTTCCTTGGCACATTTTGTAACCAATTCCTTCAGGTCAATTGCTGATGATTGGGCATATATCAATTGGATATAGCTGTCAGTTTGCCAACTAGTCTCCTTTACAACATGGTTGACCATATGTAAGTTTTTATAAGTTTGAGCTTTGAGAAATTACGATCACCACTTGCCACTGACAGTGGAAGTTTGAGAAGGATCCTCAGAGCAGGGCTTCCCAACTGTGTGTTGCAACACATTAGTGTGTTGGCTGCAGTATGTAGGTGTGTTGTGTGAACTCTCCCCGCTCTCCTTCTGGGCCCGGGAAGGGGTTAGTTTAACCTCCAGTTTGCTAGTAAAACTGAATTACTGTGTCGTGAAATTATGCATGTCTAAAAAGTGTGTCACCAACATGAGAAGTTTGGAAAGTTCTGCCTGAGAGCAATAGAAACATTAGGCACATTATCCAGGAGTTTTTGCTGTAGTATGAAGAGAAGTACTCCTTATGGTAGCATAGACTTTGAAAGTCTTCAAGCTATTGCTGTAAGTTCACCACACAGTTCTTCAGCATCAATATCTTTGTTTCCATTGAGCACCCACGATTTTTGCAAATTCTTTCAGGCCTTAAGTACATATTCAGTAGACTAAGTACCAGTACTCTATAAGTCTGAAAGGGTGTGGTTATCTAAACTGAAGTGTCTTTCTCAGTTCTGTCCATTCATTTATGACTCACCCTATTATTTTTTATGATTGTAAGGTGTTTTAAACTGTTGTTAATGTTGTGTTTTAATGTTGTAACCCCTCCTGGGACCTTAGGGTGAAGGGTGGGTAATAAAGTAGTCAGAGTTGGAATAGGAGTAGTAATATCTATGAGTTGAGTGCTTTGAGTAAAATGGGGCTTTACTATTCTCTTCTTGGTTCCTGAAAATCAGGCATATTCACATGCACATGCACATGAAAGAAGGCAAGAGCACTAAACGCCATTGAGCTTTGCAAATTTACCAGATGTGAAGAGCAGCTTGATGAATCGTCAGCACTTGGCTTTTCATCTTTGATAGCTTTTCTGCAAGACTACTTCAGAAGCAATGCCATGTATAATATAGGGAGTTCGCATAGGTGTACAGATTCATTGCACAGTTTTAGACTGCATAATCCTTGAGGCTCCTCAGAGTCTGTGGGCATAAAGTGGTATTATTAATTCAAATAATGAGATGTGGATTTCATTTTATGTTTATTAATATTTAAGTTGTGTAATGTAGGTTAAACTATTCCTGTTCTTAGTGTAGAGCTAATAATTGAAATCAGAATATATCATTAAAATTATTTTTTTAACTAAGGTGAATACTTTTTGGTTATGAAAAAGTAAAAATGTTGGAGGAAATACTTAAATGCTTAATCCCTGCACATTAACCATTGAAAAAGTCCCTTTGAGTTAAGTGAGAGTATTACTCTTGCAGTAAAGGTGGAAATCCTATACATACTTACCTCGGAGTGAGCACAAACATAATGAAGCTTTCTTTATTTAAAAAATGTCTAAGCCACCCCTCATCTAAACAGATCATCAACAGTAAAAGAATAAAAGTAAAACACAATAATCATAAAACAATAAAAGCTAAAAGACCATCCAGAAAACCCAACCAACCAAAAATAAATAAGAAAATCATAACTTGGTGCCAGAAATATATTTTGACTTCCATTAATATGTCTATTTACTATAAAGGAAGAAGATTGTTTTAGTTTTCTTTTCAGAAGAACAATATTGCAATTACATTTATTTAGTAACATTTAAAAACATGGGCTACTTTGTTTGAAATAGGAGTGATTGTATTCAACAATGAAAGACTATAGGAAAGTATTTTTGCAGGCCTTGTATACATGCAAGTAATCCCACAGCAAGAAAACTTGTTATCTCATGATAGCGAATGACATGTGGGTGACATTTCTAGGCTGCACTCCTGATATGTTGCATGTATTCAGCTTTTGCAGGCTAGGAACTGCCTACAGTATAACTATATTCTCCTAGGAAAGGCAATGAGTTACTTTCCTCTTCCTGCTCCTAGTGGTTGACTTAAGTGTGTGTGGGGGGGGGGGGATGAATGATACATTGTGTCTCCTGGTGTAGCAAATCACTTGGCAGAGGAGAAATAGACCTTTTGGTAATTGTCTTCTTGAGTGCTTTTTTTTTTTGTAGAAAAAAGGGTGCTAGTACTGACCATAAAGTTCTTACAGTAAGTGCCACACTTTTAACATTTTGAGGGGGCAGTACTGTGTACCCTTAAGTACCCCCAGAAAAAAACACACGCTGGTCTTCTCAGATGCACATTTCCAAAGCACTGAGAGTTCATTTGAGTTGTGAGTAACGAGAGATATCCCAGCCAAAAGGGTAGAGCTATATAGATGGTGTATAGGTTGGGAGAAAATATGTCCTGGGGGAAAAGATGAATGTGCTTTCTCAGATGAATGGTTGTTGAATGCTGCAGAGACTCTAAAACATTGCAGACCTGGCCGGAAGATAATGCTTAGAATTTTAGAGCATTCAGACTGCAAAATAAGCTTCATAGAAGGACAGTGTGATTCAAAGTGTTTGAGAAAGTGTACATTAGCAGTGCTTGATCCTGATGGGTGGATCCACCTCGTTTTACACTAAGCAGCCACAACTATAGGATGTTCTGCAGTAGCTTCAGTGCTAGATTTTATTGAACAAGAATAAAAGTAAATGAAGGCCTAATATAAAAATATAATATAATAAAACACAGTTTCATAGAAGAGCATAATTGGCAGGATAAACTGGTGCCTATTCTGTTTCATAAGAAGGCAGTCTGTATATGGAAACTGTTGATGACAAAGAAAATACCATATTTGGCAAATGCAATGCCTGTCTGTGTGTCTGTCTGTCTGTCTGTCTCTCCCCCCCACCCCCAATGTGGTAGACTTCATAGGATTTTGCACTATGAGACATGTGTATATGTGAAGAATACAAGCTTCATTTACCTGGAAAATAGCTCTTGACCTCCTATTTTACGTATAATACTTGTCCTGTGCTAACATGAGTTTGTGTGTCTTTTTCACTATGTATTGGAAAATCCCTCGACTTTTGGGTAAATTATGGTTGGGCATGAGAAAAGTTCCCAGAATATAAAGTAGGGTTGAAAACTGGTGGCCCTCTTAATGTTTTTTGAACTCCAGCTCCCATCACCCCCAACTGCTGGTCATGCTACCTGGGACTCATGGTAGTTTGGAGGGTTACAGGTTCCCCAACCATGATCTACAACCATGAGGTGGTGACTTGCCACCTCACTCTCCATAGCTGGCTTCTGCGAGGCATCTGAAGATGGCCCAGTCACACAGAACTGGAGCACACCAGAAGATTAGAAACCGACTTGTTTCTGGGTGGATCTGAAGCCCAATACCAATAAGAGTTTGGATGTTATTCTTCTGTAGATCTTTCTAGGAAAGCATTAAAATGGTATGTTGGTTCTAAAGAAGTGCTGCTTTTGCTTCTCTGTGACACACAACCCACTGGGACTTGTACGAAATTCAGACTACACAGCTACTTTTCATCACTAATTTAAAGCAACAAACAGCTTGTTCCTGTATAGTTCCAAAGATTTTTTTTGCAGTTGCTTAGGAATTTTAAATATGCTTCCAGCCTAATTGCACGGTAGATTTAACTGTACCCAAATATTCAAAAACTAAGCATATGTGAAATGAGTCTAGATATAGTGTAGGAGTGGAGTGGACTGAATTCAGCCCTGAGTGAACTACTTTTAAAAAATAGAATTCCCATGATCCAACATGTGCCTTAAATTTACAAAGCAAGAGTGGCATACTCAGATCTCTTAATTATTAAGACACAACAAATTTGTGTTAACTGATTCTGACTGTGTACTCTTATTTAACTAACATAAGTGATTTGTTGGTTCAGCCCAACAAATCAGTGTTATTTGCAAAAATTCCAGCAACCACCAAGCAATAGGCTGTCCATCAGTAGATAATGGTATGTATTCGGTGCACCCTGATAGAGTGAATTTGACTGTTTTCAATTAAATATGTAAAGTGAGTTAATTTTAGGTTCTGTTTCTTAAGTAGTAAAGGCTTTTATTTTACTTCTTTTAGTAAAGGATCCTATAATAGCAGAATAGCCTCAGCATTGTTGGATATATATCACAGACAGTGTGGCATGGCGATTAAACTGTTGTTTCAATATGGGAGAATCTGGTTCAAATCCTTGCTCAGCTGTGATAATTGTTAGGTGGCCTTGACCAAGTTCCTGTCTAAGGTTACCTGCGTCCTAAGACTTTTGGTAGCTAAATGACAGTCTTGGGGTCCTTGGAGGAAACAGGGATTTTCATGGTGGCATCCAATGCTGTTCTGCTGGTGCAACAGTCCTCTGTGTTCACAAGGGAACTTTCTCTTTCTCTCCCATCTCCTCCAACCTCATTTGCACTCTCAAAATCAGCTCCAGAGGATTGGGGAACCCTCTGGAGCAGTTTAGGAAACATGCAGGGGGACATGAGGAAATAGAAGTCCCGTTGCACCAGTGGAACTAAGCATGTGGACTATTGGATACAACTCTAAGGCTCCAGTTATTTCACGCTTACCTGGAAGTTTCATTGAACTGAGACTGTTTCTGAGTATACATAGGATTGCACTGCATATTGTTTGTTGTACAATAGCAATTTGCTTGGTGTCCTTTACGCTGGTAGTTTATCGCTCACAGATAAAATAATCTGATTTCTCGTTCTGACCTTAAATGTGTTGCTTATTGGGGTCAAGAGTGGAGCAGGATGTATTGATTTAAATCAAGGTGATGGGGAGGGGGAGAGGTTGTGAATGTAATGGTGCATATAAAATAAATTAAAAGTTAATTTTCTGTCAAACCAACATAGGTAAAATAAATTAAAAATTTTAAAAATTCAAAAAATTTAAAAATAGTCTAGTAGCACCTTAGAGACCAACTAAGTTTGTTCTAGGTATGAGCTTTTGCGGGTGGCGCTGTGGTCTAAACCACTGAGCCTAGGGCTTGCCTATTGGAAGGTCGGCGGTTCAAATCCCCAAAATGGGGTGAGCTCCCGTTGCTCGGTCCCAGCTCCTGCAAACCTAGCAGTTCAAAAGCACGGCAAAGTGCAAGTAGATAAATAGGTACCACTCTGATGGGAAGGTAAATGGTGTTTCCGTGCGCTGCTCTGGTTCGCCAGAAGCGGCTTAGTCATGCTGGCCACATGACCCGGAAAAACTGTCTGTGGAAAAACGCCGGCTCCCTCTGCCAGTAAAGCGAGATGAACACTGCAACCCCAGAGTCATTCACGACTGGACTTAACTGTCAGGGGTCCCTTTACCTTTTTAAGACGGCGTTTCTGTGCGCTGCTCTGGTTCGCCAGAAGCAGCTTAGTCATGCTGGCCACATGACCCGGAAGCTGTACACCGGCTCCCTCAGCCAATAAAGCGAGATGAGCGCTGCAACCCCAGAGTCGGTCACGACTGGACCTAATGGTCAGGGGTCCCTTTACCTTTACCTTTAGGCTATTTTTAATTTTTTTAAATTTTTATTTATTTATTTCGACTGTGTCAGATCAACATGGCTACCTACCTGAATCTTGCGACATAGGTAAAGACTGGATCCGGAGACCCCAGTATGATGAATGAATGGTCCATCTTTTAAAATTGCTGTCAGCAAAAGAAGACTTTATTCCATTACAGGCTGAGTAAAAGCAAATTGCTCTGTCTCATATCCATGGGGGCTGTTGCCTAGTAACTGCCAGCAAGGGAAGGATTGCTTTTGTCATGGGTGGAATGAGATAAAAGTTCTCAACCCCACTCCCTTGCCTCATAGATCATCAGTGAGCTTCAGTGCCTAGTAGGTGATGGCAGAAGGATGAGGGCAGGAAATGTCACCTGAACAATTGTACCATAGGTCACCACATTATTTCTGTTTCTGATACCAGGTTTGAATATGGTTTTTATTGCAATAACCTTTTTGTAAACCACTCTGAGAGACCATCAGGACTTTGAAGCAGGATATGAGTATCTTAAACGCAAGCTACATGAGGTTAGGCCAGAAATGTAGTCTTTACAATTTTATTTCATTTCATTTATTTTTTGAAAAATATTTGCTTTAACTGAAATAACTCAATTTTAAATTTTTAAAAACTGATTGTTTAACAAAAAATTTAAATTATCCATCCTAGGGTGGAATAGGGTGTAGCCAATGATGTTTGGGTGATCTCCAGTTGACCTAGCTAGAAATGTGTTACATTTTTGTGCATGATTAGGAGTAAAAATATTATTTTCGTAACTATACTATTAAAGGGCAGGAACCTGTGGGTGTACTTTATATTTTCAGGAAATGCCAGATCTTTTTCAGCTTTACTTCCAGATGTTGGCACTTTTCTGTTTGTCAGGAGAAGTATGTGAAGAATGATTCTAAAGAGTGAAAACAGAGTAATAACTGTTAAAATTGAGAGAGATGTTTGTGGCTTTTTCTTTCTTTTTTAACCTTGGTGTAAATAACATTCTGTTACCCAGCTGCCATTCCTGCAGACTATAGGGTTTTCCCTCATCTGCTAGACAGAAAATTGGCAGGCAGTTGCAGTCTTCTTTTTTTAAGTGCCTTTAGAATATATGTGTGCTTGTGTGTGAAGGGTTGATTCACTCTTCTTCATTCCATCTTTTGTTTTTCTTCCCTGTTTTGGCTTTGATAGCTCAGACTTGCAAACCAAATTTCTGTGTCGCTCCCCCCTCTCCCCCCGGCTGTTGTTTTGACCGTTTTTGGAGTCTGTATTCTGTTATAGTATATGTGTGTCTATCCTTCCCTTCATTCTCTGCACTTTTTCTATGCCTATATTAAGAAGGAAGGGTTGCACAGCGAAATTCCTCTTGCACATTGCTGCCATCATCCATCTGCACTGCAGCAGTATTTTGTAGATTTCCTGTGTAACAGCATCATGCCTTGCTGTGTTGGCTTCAGAGTCCAAATCAGAAGAGCCTGAGGGCCATTTTTATTTGGCCACTTTCCCACTGTGAATTACTTTTTGCAAGGCACACTTTTCAGTGTGTTTTGTCCAGAGCGCAGTCATGAATGGGTTTGATGTATGTTCCACTATATGACAGAAACCAGTCCTCCTTCCTATGTTTTTGACTGACAGTTAAACACAAACTGGACTCATCTGGCTATTCTTGACTCTCTCTGTCCTGTAAAAGGAACACAGGAATCTACCTTAAAAGGTCAGATCATTTTTCTGTCTAGTCTACTCTAACTGCCAGCACCTCTTTGGGGCTTTACGTGGATGTCTTTTCTGACACCTTCTACCTGATCATTTTCAAGATGTCAGGAATGGAACCTGTGCACATCTGCCTGCAAAGCATGTGCTGGAACATTGAACTATAGTCCTGCCCCCTCTTAAGTAGAAAGAGATTGCTGACAGGCTGGTCAACAGCACATGACAGGAGTTTTTCTTAATTGCATCTCATCTTGTGGTTCTCGGTCTCTGCGTTTGTGGATTTTTTTTCTGTTCTATCCCTTCTGTAAGCTAAGCCTGCTGTATGCACTAAGAATGTTCAGTCCGAATTCTATGTTTACCTGATCCCTGCTTGTCTGCTCTGTTTCCCCTAGTTCTGATCCTCCCACATCATATTTCCAGAGCCAGTAAGCCTATAGCACTGCCCTTCTGATCTTCTTCCAGAATCAGTCACGGAGAGCCAGAATTCTAAGTCCTGCTGGTTTTGTGGGAGGCAGTAACGTGTGTGAACTTGATAAGATGGAGTCCCATGTCAACATCCTCTGTAGTAGCCTGTACAACACTCATTTTGATTGAAAAGTTAATGTGTTAGTCCACAGGATTTGGTTAAATATCCTTATATTAGGAAGTAGATTCACTTTAGAAATGCTCCTAGTTTAATTTTAAACTGGGTGGGCAATGATTGGAACTCTTTTGTGGCAGGGCAGCAAATTTCATTAGAGGTCAATGTTGTGCTCTTCTGCTTGTTTCATCTGCACAAGATTCCAGTTTGCCAATGTAACGAAAGGTTGCATTTGGGCTTTTTGATTCAAAGAAAAGGTGAGCAAGAGGTGACATGATAGAAGCTTTGTTTATGTTCAGTGGTGATAAAGGAAGCAAAATGACAAGGACTGTTGCTTTCACGATCTGCTTGTGGGAGTCTTAAAAGTATCTGCATAGTTAATATTAGAAATGTGATGATGTGCTAGGTTGATCCTTGGTCTGACCCAGCAGAATTTTTCTTATGTTCTTAGCCAGTAAGCAGTAGCTGCTTGCTCAGACCTCTTCGCTGACCAAGCAATGAAACTGCTGTGAGAGAACATCATAGTTTGGCCACTGAGGTTTTTTCTTAATGATTTTGCTGCTGCAAAGACTGCAGATGTTTACATGGCAGAGAAATTATGATGATGTTGATGATACAGCAAATTGACCTCTCAAGTTAGAGCTGTTCAAAAATAAATGGCCCAGGGAATTAATTATTCTTTCACTATCTGTCTTTATGGAACCCTATGGTCACATAGTTCCTTAACTATTTTCTTAGTCATGAAAAGTATTCTAAACATTATTAAAGATGTAGTGATATCATAAATCATCAGATGTAGCACAGGCATATTTTAGAAGTTACTCCCCCCCCCACTACTTTTACCAGTGCTTATTTTTCAAGTATTCCCACGACAGCTTCTTATTAATGCATGACCTCGCCTGCACATACACATGAATGTACACTCCACCAACACGTGTTTGAGATCTTTAGCTAAGAGTCATGGTGCACCATTCATATAAGGGGGAATTAATAGCCAAACAACAAACCAAAGTTTAGAATGAAAAAAAGTTGCAGTTAAAAAAAACCAAAAGAAACATTATACAAGCAGTATGTAGATTAGATTGTCAATTACTTGGTTAAATCTAAGGAGAAGTAGAGACATGAGGAATCTAATATCAAATAAAGAGAGGGAAGGGTAATAGGCATCAGAGAGACACAAAGAGATCAGTGGGTTAGAGGAGTAGTCTAAAATATCAAAATTAAGAAACTTGCATCATAAATTCAGATTGACTCCTATATTTTTGATATGTACATTTTCCTTGAAAGTATACTTTTTCTTACACCCTGTTTCTTAAGAATGTAGGAAGCTGCCTTACACTTAGACTACGAGCCCATGTAGGTCAGTAGTATCAACAATGGCAGCAACTCTCAAAGGTTTTGCATATGAGCCTATTCCTAACCTAGATGCGGATACTGAAGATGGAACCTTTTGCATTCAAAGTAGATGGCTCTACCACAGCCCACAAGGTGCTTAAATTGCTCAGGTGATTAATTTCTGAAGTATCCTTGGCACAAGGATAACTTGCAGGAGCATTTCTGGGTTCTCGAAATCATACGTAGGAAGCTGTCTCATACTGAGTCAGACAGCTAGTCGTATCTAGCTTAGTATTGCTTCCACTGATAGTCAGTGGCTTCCATGTGGGGGACGTTCCCAGCCCGACCTGGAGATGGCAGGGATTGAGCCTAGGATTCTTTGCATGCAAAGCAGACACACCACCACTGAGCTATGGCTCTTTCCTCTAGTGTTCAAATGGCTGTGAGCTGGTGGGGAAATTTTGACTCCAGTGGACAACATAACTAATATGAAGGGCTCTGCCCATAACCCTCCAAGTTGGACTCCTCTTAGGTTATAGCTGAAATGTGTTTATAATGAGTTACCTCCTCTGTCTCATGACAGTTTATCACAGACTGTCCATTTGGTTTAGACTGTCAGTTCTATTTTCTCAGCCTTTGTGTTTTGTGAGTTCTGTAGAATGACCAGAGAAAAGGAGAGCCAGAAAAAAGAGAAAAAATTGACAGGTGAAGCTTTCCACAATCCCCACATGACAAACCACAGTTCTTTTCCAGAGTCTATTCTTTTGCATAGCTCTTTAAGGTATCAAATAGCTACAATATGGAAATTCATGATAGTATTTCCCAATCCTATTTATTTAATTTTAAACTTTAAATAACTGTAGATTGCTCCCATTTTGATCTGGATAGATGAACAACCTTCTAGCTTAAGGGTGCCATATGTCCAGAATTTCCTGGGCACAGCTGGAATACCACAGTTGAAAGCAGTATCCGGCCAGAAATCAGCTAAATGTCCGGGAACATATGGCAACTGATGTTGGGCAGCATCGTTTTTGCTGATTTTCCTAATAAATAGCTCAAAAACATTCTAATTTATTTGTGATTTTGCAAAAAAGCTCAGCAACTTTGGCCAAAAAAAAGGGGGGGGGGACTCAACAACTTAGTCCTCCCCCCCAAAAAAAGCTCAAAAAGATTTTAACTTCAAATATTTCTGCAGACTGTAATATGTAAATACCATAGAGGTCTTGCAAATACTTGCTGTATGTATTTGGAATGATCTCTACTGTGAACATGTTGTCAAATCCTGATAATTTTGATTAGTTTTTGATAGATAATGGGTTATAGCACTCATTCTTAAATGTTAGTCGTGTACAGGTTTTTAATATATTAATATTGTTACTCTGCCTAAAATGATTGATATTTTCCTTTGTTCCAGCCAAGCCTTTCACATCTAAAGTGAAACAGATGCGACTACATAAAGAAGACTTTGAAATCTTGAAGGTGATTGGCCGAGGAGCCTTTGGGGAGGTAAGAGTTATTTAGATGTTGAATGGGCCTGTGGAAGCATCATACATGCAGCTAAATCACAGGATATACTTCTAATATTTTTTGATGAGGAAATGCATTGTATGCCTTGTTGGACACTTGAATTCAATTCATTCCACAGTTTGTCGGTTTTCTGCACTTACGTAATTTTTGTAGGGGCAATAGGACCTCATTACTAATGCCACTTTATTTATTTGTTTGTTTGTTTGTTTGTTTGCTTTGCATATTTAAAGATTTGTGGCCTGAACATTTTGTACAATCTTTGTAAAGCTATCACTATATGATCACAGTACTGGGAGGAAGAATGATCTGGAAAGACCTTTGCTATAGCGGTTTCTTAAGTCTGTTTAGTGGGATAGGTGTAAAAAGACAGTTCTTGCAATGGATGTAAGTAAGCAGTAGGTTCTCCCAGCTTCTAGATCGCGGCAGTCCAACCTTTCATACCAAGCGGGTTGCAAGAGTACTTCATCACAGAACCTGCAAGCCACACACTGAATTAAATTTACATATCATTATTTAAAGCGTTTGAAATATACTTAGTATACACAATTTATATACTTAATTAAGTACATAAAACACACAATAGATTTAATTATTAAACAAATTTAGTACACAAACAGATGTATGTGCATTTGTTAACAATGCATGAGAAAACCACAAATTTTTAAGGTTTCAATATGTTTTTTTCTTGCCAAGGGCTGCCATAAAAGGCCTCATTGGCCGCAGGTGGCCTGTGAGCCATGGGTTGGAGCACCCTGTTCTAGATTAACATGATGCTACCTGCAGAAATCATCTAGAAGTAGGTGTGAACTGTGAGGTTCCCATGTTTGTGAATGACACCATCCTTGAAAGACATGAGACAGACTGAGAAGGTTACCTAGGGTGGCTAAGTCCTTGTTCTTGTCTCTGCAGCTCCTTCAGCTTCCTGCTCATTCTTTGCAGGATTTCTGCCAGCACCCTCCTCCTGCCTTCTATGTGTGTGGGGGGGGGGAGATGTTCCCAATTCAGTCTTTGTCTCTTGAGGCTAACATTGGTCTCTTTGCTAGAAGTAGGTCAGTGAAAGCTGCACATGCTCCCATGAAGCATCATTCTGTTTTGGACTCGGATACTGTGCCATTGCCATTGCAATGGCACTTTGTTTGGCTCACTGCAACTTGCTTGGTACAGCTCTGCTGGCCTGGGTTCCTGTGGCAACTGGTACTTCTGTTGCTGCTAGCAAGTTCTTTGGAACTACTGCCACTTCCTTTTAGGGGAGCAGGCTCAGTCTGAACTGGTGTTTCACTGGTTTGGTAGTACCCATACAACACTAAAATTTCAGTATGATAATGATTAAGAGATCCATTAAAATGTCAACTCAGTGTGCAGCATCTGTGAACAACGAAAATCCCATGTTTGGGCTTAAGAAAGGGGGAGTGGGACTAACAAGTACCCTAAAAGATGTATATAGTATGGCTGTGTTGAAAATGCTATGTACAATTCTGGTTGCCTCATCTCAAAAAGAATATCCTTGAGCAGGAAAAGGTACAGAAAGGACAAACAAAACCTTCATGAAGTTGGAACACCCTCCTTATGATGCAAGTCCATGTTTTGGGGGCTTTTTTTGTTTGTCTTAGAAATAATACAGAATAGAAGTTTACAGAAACATTAGATGGAGAGAATACGTAGAGAGAAAGGTTTTGTCCTTTCTCATTTTTTTTAGAGCTGGATTGGAAGTAGAGTCAGGGCAGACAAAAGAAGTACTTCACAAAATATAAAATTTGTGATGTGTTTCAGTGAGATGTGGCATTTGTTTGAACCCTAACTTCCCTTTTGTGTACATGTGTTGGACTTGTTAGTACAGATAACATCTCCGTCATAAAGTAAATGAACCAGACTGAGCATGCCTGCTTCTGGATGAAATTTTCTGTCTCTATACTCTGAAGGGTTTGGACAAGGTTTAACCAATTATTCTGGATAATTGCAGTTGTCACTGAAATTTAGTCTATTGCAAAATTGAACTCTAATATTCCTTTTTGGAAAGTGTGTAATTTTTAGGGGAGCTAAAGAGAATAGCAACATTTCACAGGAGAGTATTATATCTGCTGATAATTTCTAACCCTTAGGCAGCATGATCCTGAGCTCTATGTAGTATAGGGAGCCTTAAGCCAATACAGGCTTTTCAAGTACTGTAGTCTTCCAGACCAAATTAAGATCTTCTTGCAGATGTGGGACAGGGTGGAGAGGAGGAGGGGTGTCATTGAGGAATGAGATGGTGGTTTACACAAAATCCCTCTGCTTTGCAAAGGCTTCTTGCTGGAGCAAGAGACTGCAAGACGAGAGGAGTTAATTACAGTTCCTTGGTATCAGACCTTCAGTCTGCATAACTTGGGATAGTTTACAGGGGAAATCCCTGGGGTATACTACAAGGAGTCCAGGCTTTTCTTAATTTAGAATGAAGAATTGGGTGTGGCTGTTTCATCTCAGTGTCACTTTATTCCAAGACGTGGATTATTTATGCGAATCTGAATGTTGGACTAGATGACCCTCTGGGTCCCTTCCAACTCTACAATTCTTTGATTTTATGAAATTCATATGTGTGCTGCCCTTAAAAGCCAAATGAGCACAAAATGACTAACATTCCTACTACCTCCAGTGTGTTTCTTTTTAAACTATTGCTTATCCAAGAAGCAGTAGGAATCTGTTAGCAAATTTTTTTTCTCCAGATAGCTGCATCCATTAAAATAATTGAAGAAGGAACGGCAATGTGTTGATGTACAAGTACATGAGAGACCAAACCTTGTGAAGAGGCAGAAAGAGTTTGACAGCAAGCCAGGAAGCATTACTGTTTGTGGGAAATATGGAAAACAGTTGGAAGAAGGATTTTGGCTTCTTTCTCCTTTCAGACTAAAACCAAAATGTTTATATCAGCACATACCAAGCATTTTTAGCAGGCTGTTCATGGAGGAAAAATACACTTAAAAATATTAAATTTTCAGATTTAATAAATCAGTGACCAGACTTTTGCAGGGAAGGGATGAAATAGTGTGATTGTCACTTTGATTTTGTTTCTCTTTGCTGTTTAACTGCTGGTTAGAGAGCTTTTAAAGGTTGTGAAGTGTGTGTGTGTGTGTGTGTGTGTGTGTGTGTGTGTGTCCTCAGTCTTGTTTCCAAGCTCCTTTTCCCATGTACTTTTCAATTCTGTTAGGGGCCCGTCAGTAGTGTCTGTCAGTGCCCTATATATATTAGCCAACAGTCCTTTCCCAGATTGCCCTCTACTGTATTAGCAAAATGGCCTCAAACCTTGTGAGGCCCAGACCCAAGCATCTCAGGTCCACCCAGAGCTGTTCCTGGGTGACCGGTATATTATTCTTATAAAAATCTCTAAGCTTGAAATAATGAGGAGCAGATGGGAGACACTTCCCATGTTTGAAAGGTGTTGAGAATAAAGCGATTTTTCGTAGTACTGCCATGTTCTCATTCAAAAAAGTTGTGGACCTTGGTTCAGCAATACCTTCTACAGTGTGGTCCGATGTTTACAAGATTTTAAAATCATGAAACAAAGTTGGCGGAATTGGAATGCTTCATAATACAAGTCAGTATTGGGCAATCCCCACCCCCTCATCTGATTTTGTGTATAGAATTTAAAGTGGTCTCTTACCCTTTAAAGTATAATTATTTAAAATCTTCTGCCAGCACTTGAGAGTAGATTGATAGAAGGGAGATGCGGAGGATCCTAGCCAATATGATTGATCCCTCAGCAGATTTCTTTAGCTTTCCAAGAATTTTGGCCAGAAATGAGAATCGATTTGTGTTGGGAGAAGTGAGCATAAGAATATGTTCCCATAGCACCTGCAATGAAAATAATTCTGCCCATTGGATCCCACTAGATTTTATGTACTTGAAATTTATATTCTCTACTTTCCTGAAAAACTCCAATTTGTAACCATCTTAGCAGGCACATTTAATTAAATCCTGCGCAAGAAAAAAAATAAGAATTTTTGTCCAATAATTACTACTCTTGTTTCTGGAAAGTTATGGGTCTTTAGCCAACAATCCAGCTCCCTTATCTCATACTGTATTGTGTTCCTTGTTTCTAAGTACGTGATCTTAGCAATTATCATGGTACATGTACATAGAGGCAAACAGAAGTTTATTAATTTCCCACTTGTCCTCCTTTGTCTATAAGCAGATTGCGTGTAATGTAAAAGGCATGTGGGTTGCATAACCAGACATTTTGGATTGTGGTTCTAATGCTTTATTTAGTTGCATATCAGTATGCTTTTTAATTGTTGTAGCAACCAATTGGTATGTACTTTTGTTCTGAAAATGCAGAAAAACTTGATTAAGTCTAAATATTTAATTACTATTTTTGGTGATTTAAATCAATCCATTCTGACATATTAGGACGTTCTCACTTTAAACCACTTTTAGAACAAGAAGAGTTTTATCCTTGCACTATAAATCTGAATTTAAGTCAGACTATTTTGAATTGCTTTTCCATTGTCATTCTCATTTCTGCTGGTTTTCTTTCTTTGTTTACCCATGTTGCCATTTGCCTGTTGCCTTTTAGGTTCCCATAGAGCCACAGCACTGTTAAAATAAAAAAACTGTTACAATTACAATAAAAATGTCTTCAGGAAGAAAGGAGAAAACATTCCAGTGCTTTATTTTTCCACAGAAATCTTTCCTTTTCATAAATTCATTACTAATAATGAATTGATTCAAATAATTATTAGGCAAGCTTGATAGTTTCAAAGTTTTTAGCTTTGTTCGCTAAATACATAAGTCAAAGAAACATGCAAAATAGGCTATTCTCTAAGCAATGACAATTTTCTGATGCAAACTGAAAATGTTCCAATTTAAATTTTCTGGAAACCTCAAATCACTAGTGAAACCTGAAAAGCATTGCACCCTGTCTGATTGGTCACTTGCTTCCCTCTTTTTTGTCATTGGCCCCCTAGAACACAAAATAAAACTAGATTGTTTTCAGAAATACCCTTTTCTTTGTTTTACTTGGGGAAGCTTTGCCTGCTTGCTTGTGACTGGCGTGTTGAAGTATCTTACAGTTCATATGTAACTTATTAAAACTAACTTTAGTATCTGTTTCAAGTATAAGAGCTAGTTATAAGATGCTGTTTATTTTCATTTTAAAACAACCTCCTGTTTTTCTTGCTTGCTTTATCTTGAATCTCATGTATAAAGAACTTTAATTTGAACCTTGGATTTCACCAAGGATTTTGCTAAGTTAGAATCTGCCTTGTCTGCTTGCCAGACGTTGCTCCATACTTTTGAGAGAAAATAAGAGGAAGGTATGGATTGGACCATTGCCTGGCCAGACCAGAAAGCTTGCAAATTTCCACAGTCCTCTTGTGCCTCCCAGTTTGGGAGTAAAATAAGAGGTAGGTTAGCCAGTTAATGAATTTACAAAGGAAGGAAAAGGTGGAAATAAGTTCACCGTTGTTAATTTTTTTAAACAGGATTTAAAACCAGTTTCACATTCTGAGTTCAAATGCTGGATTAAGAGTGATCTCTGGTTAGCTGGCAGGATCACGTAGTGTATTTGTGTTTAGGAGGGAAGAGAGAGGTTAGGGGAAGAACGCACAGTACCATAGCCAGCTCCTGCTTCCTAAGTCAAATTCATTGTTAATTCTGAACCAAATTTAATGCAGCCTGAGAGTATCACTTTAGTATTGCCTCCAAAATGGCTTAAGTTAAGAAAGCTTGCAGGACCTGTTGTCAGTTTAGCTAGTCCAGCAGGTCTTTCACAATGTAACACACATTTTATCACATACAGTACATTGATATAAAATATCTGTTTAAATGTGATTGTTTTTAGCAGATTACTCCAGAATTTGTGAACACATACAAAGTGGTATGAAAATAAACTGATGTGCCCATCTCTATGTTTTGTAAATGCACACAAAACAGTAAACTGGGAAAATTCATGTACAACCAATTACTTTTAACTGTGGCGTAACATAAATTATGAAAATAAAATAATCTTCTTCTGAGGATTACTTTTACCTTAGCTGTGCCCTAATAAAGTGCTATGATAACTTCTAGAGAAGTTTTTAGATCTTTGGATAAGAACACTTTAGTTCTGATCAGTAAAACACTTAAGAAAAAGAAGTCTTATAAAATCTGTACCAGGTATACTATATGAGAAGTACATTTAGCTATTACTAGTGGTAGACACAAACATTTTCAAAACAAAGTTTAAATTAAACATTTTCTTCTGTCCCTTCATTTTCATATATTCCTGGGTTCTATTTTATTTTTACAAGTGTAGGATTGTGGAAGAGGTCAGACTTGATTATTATACCATAGCAATTCTGGGAACTAATAACTATTCCATCCAAGTTTTCATGTTTCCTGCTTTATACTTTTATAAGAATTCAGCATGGTGTATTAGCTTGAGACTTTGCTTGGGCTCATGAAAGAGACTTTCATCAAGCTGTCATCTGCTGCAGCATTTGTCCCACAAATTCATTGGCTCACACCAAGAATGGATAGATAGACAAGAGGGCAAGGTTCAACCTTATTTTATTTTTGTTGATAGCCCAAAGGGAAAAATCAGATACAAATCTTTGTCACAGAGTACCAATGTGTGAACAGGTAGAAACAAAAATAATTGTTAATATTTTTTGAATTGATTGGGAGTTTCCTTTCCGAGTGATGGCAGTATGGAATGTGACTATTTAAAATGCATTCATCACTGAGTATTTTCATTTTGGGTGTGGCATACTCCTACTGCTATGTGACAAGCTGTGATTAGACTTTTGAGTTCTCGTTTTATGTTTACTACAATTTAATAGAATTCAATTTATTTAACAGCTTTTCTGAACAACTTAAAATTTAAAAATCTTTAAGCAGCATCAAACCTTAAAAAGTATCATAAAAACAGATATAACATAAAAGTAAGTGTTATAGAATCAGGAATTTGGTGTTCACAGGGTCCCGTCTTGTGGGTTAGGGAAAACTTATTTAGATCCAGCCTTGCATTCATGGCCTGGGAACTGCTTCAAGTGTGGCGGTTCCTCACACCATGAAGGTTACATCAGAAACCTCTGGCTATATATGGGAGGGGTCCATGCTGTGACTTGTTCTAGAAACTGGAGCAGTGTTGGCATAGGAACAAGCCACAGCATGGACTCCTCTAACAGGCCCCTGGGCTTCTGCTGTCACCCCAATGGCACAAGAAGGAGCCATGATGCAGTGGTTACCCAGGTAACGTACTGAAGGTCTTTCTTTTTTATTATGCAGGTTGAGATGATAACTGAGACAGTTGTTTCATTATGCAGGTGGGAACAGGTCACTACTTAATGTAGTAAATTATCTCAGTGATGCTTCTGTGTCTATGAAATACACTCCCCAGGCAGGCAAAAATCTGCTGCTTTTAAAATTTCCTGTTATCATTTGTCTGTTTCTGTAGTTTTTAAATAGGTTTTTACTTTTCTTGCGTTTTAAATCTGTTGCTGCTATTTTTCGTAATTGTTGGATCCTGTATCACAATTGCTGTTGTTTTAATCCCTCTTCCACTTTGTATGATGCCTCAAGAGTGATAGCTGTTGGGTATCTAATAAATGTAATTAATAAATAAAAATTAGAGATAGGGTTTAATGTCTTTCAGCCTACCTCAGATATGCTAATCTTCTTACATATAGGGAACTTTGTATGCAATGGAGCATTAAAAAATCTGTCCACCTTGCATTTCAAGTCTGAAGGGGCACATTTTAGCATCAGAGTTTATCATATTTGGCATAATGTTTCTTTTAGGGCTTTGTACTGCATGATCTGCTCCCTCTGAGCTGTTGCTTTCTTATTTTCTTCATAGAATCTGCTGGCCTAAAACAGTAAAATCGTAATATACTCAGTCTGTGGTTATGTCATTAAGTACAGTGGTACCTCGGGTTACATACGCTTCAGGTTACATACGCTTCAGGTTACACACTCCGCTAACCCAGAGATAGTGCTTCAGGTTAACAACTTTGCTTCAGGATGAGAACAGAAATCGTGCAGCGGCGGTGCAGCAGCAGCAGGAGGCCCCATTAGCTAAAGTGGTGCTTCAGGTTAAGAACAGTTTCAGGTTAAGAACGGACCTCCAGAATGAATTAAGTACTGTACCCAAGGTACCACTGTACTTGGTACTGCAGCATATGTGAAATCTAAACATCTGTTGGTACAAATTTCTTCAGTAAAATTTGAAGTTATGCAACCATTATTTGCAGTAAGATTGTATGAAAATGAACTGCACTGGAAATGTATTGGTGTATTATGAACATACTGTAGAGATATATATTAAAAACTAATTTTATGTTTTCAGGTTGCAGTAGTAAAATTGAAAAACGCAGATAAGGTATTTGCCATGAAAATATTAAATAAATGGGAGATGCTGAAAAGAGCTGAGGTAAGACTCTCAAGAAATGTATACTCAAGCTTCTGTTAAGATTATTAGTTTTGGCTTCCATTATTGAAATAAAATATCATGAAATAAATGCAGAACTAGATTATTTATAAACACGGAACATTTTGGGAAATAATGCCCAATCTAAAACATTTCCATTTCTAAAACTTCTTCTGCTTTGTATGCTTAATATTACCCTGCTTGCAAAAATGATTTAAGATCTTTCCTTCAAGTTTTGATGTCTAACTTTTAAAATACAGATTTTGGTCTGCTAAGATGTTTTGATATGGATTCTGCAACCAGAGAAACCAAAAAATGTGTTTACAGAGTACCTTAAAAGCTACTAGGCATATATACAATTTGCACACAGTTCTGTGTTTAGAAATAATCTAGTTCTGTTTGCAGAACCAGACTTCCAGGCATAGGTCCCTTGCTGGGAACAATATGCCATAATCTATATGTGCCCAAGAGTTTCTGTGACTGGATCTCAGCATTAAGCATATAGGTCTGTACACTTTGGTCATATTACTAGATTGAGATACGTCTACAGTGCCCAAGAGTGTGCCCCCTGTGTACAGATCCTTATTTATATCAGTGTACCAGTAGTATTTTGTGGTCTATTTGGATTTTGTTCCTTAAGTGACAGATATTAGTAATGGTTGATGGAAACTCCTTATACTTTATAAATAGCATTTATTACTTGTGTGTTATAAGTAAAAAGGGAATTTAAAACCTGAGTGTCACACTTATAATTCCAGTATCTCCCTTGTTCCATAACCAAATGATATCAACATATGTGCATATACAGTTGCCTTAGACTGCATCAGACTAGTCCAATATTGTCTTTTCTGGCTAGTAACAGCTTTCTCAGGCAGAACTTTCCCCCCCGCCCAGCTTATTCTTTAACTGGAAATGCCAGGAAGTGAACCTCATATGTGAAAGCTTGTGTTCTACCATTATAATATGTAGGCAGATAGCAGAAGGAGAGAGGGAAACTATAGTTAGTTTCTCTCAAGATGCAATGGATGTCAAGAATTCCAACCAGCAGAACTTGTGGGAAGAGAAGCTTGCATAGAGAAAATAGTTCATAGGCTATAAATAGCCTTAGTTTAAGCGGAAGGTTGTTTTCAAACCAACTCTGTTATGATACATTATCTTAGAAAGCTATCTCTATTTAGCTTTATTTTTTACATACCACAATTGTTAATTTTTTGAAATCTAAAATGCCTCCGAGTTTAAATAATGATGAGGACCTAGTGGCCTCATTGCCACATGATGGTGAACTATATTTAACTGTGGATGCAGATACTATTCCTGCTTGGATCCTCCCCTTGCTCAGTGTTGGGGAATGTTTCTCAGCCTGAGAGTTCAGGGGCAATATTCTTGGGGCTACATGCCAGCAATGGCCAAGTACAAACCATGGCTTCACCCAGCAGTTTGTTTGCACTGAAATAACCACAATCTGCAGTTTGGACATAGTGCTAAACTAGGGGTTGCCATTTGTTTCTCCCACACACCTGGTGATGAGTTAATTAGGAGCCATTTGTAGGTTCACAGTAGACCATTAACTAGTTTGCTGTGACCTGCCAATGCAGCTAGTAACTCAAAAAGCACTGCTAATATTTTTTAGATGCAAGTAATAATATGCATGATATTTTTATAATAAAATGCAATGATTAAAATGCCTAGTTGCGGGGGGCCTGGGTACAAACACACATGAAGAAAACACACACTCTATAGCTACACACACATACACAAAGTTTTAACATGTGGAATGGCATCCCTTCCAGATTCTATAACTGGTAGATTCTATAACTAATGAAAATTGGCAGTTCAGATATTTAGACTCCATCCAAATATAAACAGTGGGATGCAAAAATGCAGCTCAATTCCCTCATGTATACTGTAGTTCATTCCACAACTCTGAATGGTAGTTAGTATTATTTTAGAAAAAAAATACTGCTTTTGCTTCTAGTTAAAAATAGAAGCCTGAAACAACTGGATGGAGCAAGTTTAGCCTTTTGGGTATTGCATGCCAAAGGTCAGGATCCGAAGAGCTAGTTGTAGTGCAATCCAACGACTAAGTCACATTCTGTTCGTCTGTGCCTTATGCCTATGAAGAGTGTGTAGGATTGCATCCCTAGGCTGAGTAAACATTGTACTACAGTATTGGGCTTTCAAAATTTATTTGTTTTTGCTGTGTTGAATTGTTAACTTGCTTTTTAAAAAACGCAAACAACTTTGAACAGCTGCCACCCATACAGTATCACAATTTCCCCAGTTTCAAAGGCAGCTTGCCATGGCAGAGGGCTGTGGGTTGATGGGTTGATGTTTGAGAAAGGCAACTTTACTTCCACAAGTTGGCTATATTTCTGGGGTGTTAAAGCTGTTATGTTTCATGAAGCATAGGTCTATCATTGGCTGTTGATGGAATCTCCATATTTGTGCAACCAAATACTAGTTGCTGAGAGAGGGCGTGCTATGGGAGAGCAATTGCCTTCTCACAGCTTGGTTGTGGACTCCCTTGAAAGAATCTGGTTGGCTGCTGTGGAAAGTAGGTTACTGGACTAGTTAGACTTTTATTTTGACTCAGCATGGATCTTAATGTTGTACAAAGTGTATAAAAAACTTGAGCATTCTCATTATACTGCTGGTTTCATATTAGTACATGTCTGTATGCAGTAACTTTAATATTTGACGTTTAAGCATACTAGGCAGAAAATCTATACCATACATGGAGCCTTGAGAGAAATTCCATTGGATGGAATTTTGGGTCTTGTGCTGATTTCATAGACGCTGTGCACAAATAAACCTCTTGATTGATAAGGAGGTATGGGAGGCACAGTTTACAATCTTATGCTCCTCTCTTTATGGAGTTCAAAACCCCATGCCCTACCAGCCTTAAGTGTAGGTAAGCTAATATTATGATGGCAGCAGTAGTAATCATTCAGGGATCCCACCTTATCATAATTCATAGCCACCTTAACTGTCAGCAGGTGAGAAGTAAAAAAAAGTTGTGATATTACTCATAGCCAAATTGCTTTCCTATGGTTAGCACAACTTTGCTGTGTTTAAGTGATGGTTTAGTTCAGGGTTGGGGAAAGTGTGTTCCTCCAGGTGTTGGTGGACTACAACCCCCTTCATCCCTGACCTTTTGCAACACTGGCTGGGGCTCATGGGAGTACAACAACATCTGGAGGGCCATGGCTCCCTCCCCCATTTTAGCTGGAGAAAAATTGAGTCTGCATTGGTATTAAAGATTAATGCAACCTCCTAGTAATCAGATCATTACCTTTGGCTGCAGGAGAGATGACTTCCTTGTAATCCTACAGTGTTTCTAAGCATCTATCTAAATATATTTGTTTCATTATTTGAAATAGTACCTAAAATATTATTTTTCTACCCTCCAGACAGCTTGTTTTCGAGAAGAGAGGGATGTGTTAGTGAACGGAGATAACCAATGGATTACGACATTGCACTATGCCTTTCAGGACGAAAACTATTTAGTGAGTATTACTTTAATGTACTCTTTAAAATTCCTTCATTTTTTAATTTTATTTATTTTACAGATTTATAAGCTGCTTCAAAGCCAGAAGCTACCAGAGTGGTGTACAATAAGAGAAAATGTAACTCAAAACAAAATATATATGCTCTGAAAACAATAAAACTGTTCCTAAGGACTCTAAAAGCAATAAACCCATTTTTAGAATCATACACTTAATATTTCATAAATTGACTAGGTCCTACTTCTGGATAAGACTTCTTAAACAGAAGCTTCTTAAGTAGCTGCCTAAGGATCAAGCCGCTAGGTGGCTTGTCTAATTTCAACTGGTAACTGATTCCAGAGGACTCGAGCTGCAACACTAAAGGTGTATACACACCATATGTTTAAAGTATGTGGCTGGTGTGTTCTACTATCTTCCCTTGCAATTGGGAAGAGAACAAAATGCTGCAGTTCCATAAGAGACACTACTGCCATAACAATACAGTTTCAAGGTTGCCCCAGCATTACAGAACTTAAAATACCCTCTTTCTACTATAGAATAGAATGCAGTAGTTCTGCAATAGGAAAAGCACAATTACTGTCACAGCACTGGTATTTCCTGCCCTAGTTCTGTTGTGCTTTTCGCAATTTGTTATAAGTGTCTTCTGTTTTCTTTTTTCCTAGTACCTGGTAATGGATTATTATGTGGGTGGTGATCTGCTTACCTTGCTTAGTAAGTTTGAGGACCGGTTACCTGAAGAAATGGCTCGCTTTTATTTGGCTGAAATGGTAGTAGCAATTGATTCTGTACATCAGCTGCATTATGTCCACCGGTAAGTATAATCAATGGAATATATGAATCTTCACTATTTGATCTAAAGCAATGCTCACATTTCAGCTCCAGAAGAAAATGAGGGAAATACTTAGTTGTTCTTTAAAGAATTACAGCACTGAAAATTAGCCAGATGATTTTGTTGCTTTTTGTTATTAGTTGACTTTTTGATAAAACTGGAGGAAACGCTTTGGTGGTATTCAAACTTTTTTCATCTGTATGAGTTTCACTAAATCAGTCCTTTGGAGGCTTGGCTGAAACAGCATTTAATATTATCCAGTAACACATGGAATAACAATACTTGCATATCATTTGTGTGCTGTATAAAATTTGCTATGAAAAGTATGGTTTGTTTTTAGGATAGATGCTTTGCAGAATCAGGATTTGCATTTGGAATGAGACTTGAAGTTTGATTCTTGTATACGTCATCAAAGAGATCAAATACTGGTTGGTTTGTGTCCGGAAAATTAATGGATAAACTTATTTGTGCAGATAATTTAGAAGCTAGTTTTGTCTCTTTTAATGCAGAGATTATCCGTAAAAGGGTTTTAATGCTAAAGGCAGGCAGAGATATTTCCATAATTTATCAGTATTTGCTTAGGTCTGAGATCTTTGAAACCAATTTCTATAAAAGAATAAGGACACGATCAATTCTTCCACAAGATCCATGCAGATAGCACAGTGTGAAATCTCTGTTTGAACTCATTCACACCAGATAAGTTATGTGTACCATACTTTGTCTCTTCCATGTGAACTTTGCACAAACTGCTGCTTTGGGAGGGCATCTAGCATCCCAGGTCTAAGATATAAAGATATAAATTCTACAATACTTTCCAGGGAGTAAGTCCCTCTGAATTTAGCTGGACTTAATTTTGAGTAGACAACATAGTTTTGTGCTGTATATTGTTTGTTTGCTTGCTTGCTTGCTTGCTTGCTTGCTTACTTACTTATCGCCCTTTACCCAGAGGTTTCTGGGTGGTTCACAGAACAATATGCAGCTGATAGATTCATAGAAGATAGCGAGCTTGTGGGTGTCACTGAATTAGATTGTGGGTGTGTTTTTAACAAATGGATTCTATTTGTGACTTGGCTATGAAGTTCTGAACATACCGGTTTTGAGGTTTCAGCGTTCCAATAATATTCTAGTGTATTTATGATCTTAGTTTGGGCCTATGCACCATGTGTTGACTGTGCTGCTGTGTAACTTGTAAATAATTTTCAATTCTTGCTTATATAACTACTGAAATAGAAGATTAAAACCAGCACAGAAAGGACTAAGATTTGACTTGACATACTGCTGAAACTAAATTTGTCAAAATTATAATGAAGTATTTTTGAAGAAGGTGGTTGTGGTTACTAGATTTACTGTGTTGCTTGTAGTCTGCAAGGAAAATATTTGCGTTAGAACAGTTAGAGGATTGAAAAGCTAAACGTGCACAATTTTGAGGCTGTTATCTTGTTCTACTCTGTACTTCATTGCTACTGAATGTCAGTTTCTGAATATAATAAACAGTGACTTTATGACTGTAGTGGTATGTGCTTCTCACCTATTTGATGCTTGCTTTATGACTTTTATTGAGACTCTCCAAGACTGTGTTGCAGTAAAATTGCATCATTGCTTTCTTGCCTGTAACTCCCATCTTGCTATTCCATTTCGTTGAGGGTTTTCCTGCTAAATAGAGAGTTGTGTTCTGCATACCTTCCAAACATAGCTTGAGTTAACTGCAATTAAAGGCCTTCATGTTCTGTGCCTTCCTTATGTCATTCTGGTTACATACATGGGACATTGTAGCATCCTTAGTTAATGTTGTGTGAATTCCAAACATATTTCTAGTTGACAAACTGATTCTGTTTCTTTCCTACGATATTATCTATGTGTGTTCATATATTTTCTTACAAAAACTGTCTCAAAAAGAAAAGTACTGTAATGGAATATTGATTTCTTGAGATCCAACACTTCAGCAGGAACTACAGTAGCAGATTGGTTGTCTAAGGAAGCTGGATGATTACTTAACTGTGAAATTTCTTTGAATGTTTATTGAAGATTGCCATATTTATTATATTGCATATTATGTTATTATTTGAGAAACTATATTTTGATTCATGGTGTGAACCAAAGTTATTTTGTTTTTGTTTGGAGGGGCAATACTAACCATTAGTGGATGGTTGTGTGGTTCAATTCAAGGTAGGTTTACAACCTAAATAACTTGGGAGAATAGTAGAGATAGGTTAGGCTGAAGGAGCATTGAAATCAAAGTTGGTTAAATGGGAAGAGCAACAGCAGATATTTCAGAGCAGATGAAACTCTAGTGATCCTGAGACTTAATAGAAATACATAGGATGGCAGGAAGAAAAGTCAAAAGCTTCCAGGGCAGTAAGATTAAGAATGAAAAAAGGGAGGTAGCACATGGGACTCTGAATAGCTCTGTTGGTAGAGCATGGGACTCCTAATCTCAGGGTCATGGGTTTGAGCCCCACATTGGACAAAAAGATTCCTACATTGCAGGGGTTGGACTAGATGACTCGTGTGGCCCCTTCCAACTCTGCAGTTCTGTGATTCTAGAACTTTCAGGAAAAGGAGGAGGATGTTCCTAAGGAGCAGAATGTGCAGTTAGAGACACGTGGGAGAAAGACTGAAGAGAATAACAGGGCAAGTGAAAGCTGGTGGACATTACTGGTGTGATATGTGTCAATGGTGTGATTGCATGGATGAGGTGGTGAAGGATTTTAGGAACGTGGCAAGGAAATTAAACATAGCAAGAAATGGCAAGCATTATGAGCAATGAAGGCTCTGAGAAATGGGCAGTGGCTTGACATGGAAAGGAGTGGAACTGAAAAGAGTGGATGCAGAGTAGAAAGGACTGTCCTTCAGTGTGTCAGCGTTACTGCAGCAGCTATGACTAAATTATTTGGGCCTTTCCATCTTGAGCCATCGTTTGACTGCAGTGCATAACATTCTGTAATATTTTCCATCTTCAAATGGTTAAGCACACCAGAGTTAGATTAGCTGTTAGTTAAATTAGATGTTTGCAGGCATGCTTCTTGTCTTGCTCATACTCCTTTCATAACAGATTCCCATGTCTTTCCTAGTATTGCTTGCAGCTTTTGCCAACGAGACTGGCTTGCCTGTTTCATAAATCTCCTCGTTATATCCGAAATGACATATTTTATCACTTGGATTGCAGTTTACACAAACCATGCTTGTAAGGCATAGTTTTCTTTCAAAAATTAAAAACTGCAAAAGTTGTTAACTTGACCAATCATTGAAATGTGACCCATTTCCCTTTTATTTTACTTGCAGCTGTAACAGTAGAAAGAAAAGGGGGGAAATTGTATGTGCCAGTGCTCTGTTCTAGAGGAAAGCCTGGGAACTTTCCCTGTCTAGAGGAAGCATTTGACAAGATGACTATTTTCCAGTACTTAATAGAGGTGACAAAAACCTAAGCATGTGTTTCACAAACTTCAGGTAGGGGCAGGGAACCTCAGGCCTGGGGGCTGATTGTGGACTCCAGTCCTTTCTATTATCAGGGGGTCTTATTCTTTGTTCCCACTCTGCCTTAGCTAATTCTGTTTTAAAGGGGGATGGATCACTGAGCTCTTGTTTTTAAAAGTGTGTGAATAGGCTTAACATGCCTTCTGTAATTCCTGGATTAATTGAAATATTTAAATTAATTTAGTTGTTATCCCAGCATAGGAGAGTGACTTTTTAAATACTTCTTGGGAAGTAATGGTTCACAGAAATGAAACAATAGGAAAAGAAAAGAAAAAAATAATGCACAATACTTAAAACAAATGACTCACCCAAAACATCTTATAAAAAATTAAGAGAGCCAGAGGCTGGAGAACATAGTTCAATAGAGCTACTGCTGTGCACTTTGAATGAAAATATAAAACAGTCAAACATTTGATGTTCTTATTTTTTATTTCAATTAACCTTGATTAGTTTTCAGTTAACCTTGATTGACCCTTTTTTCTGATTCATTTGATTATTGTATCCTATATAGTAACATTGTTATATGATAAAAATAAACATGCCAGATAATAGCTTCAGTCACACAAAAGAAGCACATATTTGGGAGGGCCTCCCCTACCTTTTCTCTTTCTACCATGCCATCAAAATTTTATTCCACTTGCAGTTTAATACCCATGGGCAAAACAGCACCTGGGTGGCACATTTGTGCTACCTTGGGTTCCATGACAGAAGAAAGATTGGATATAAATGTAATAAAAATGAAACTGATGGTCCATCAACAGTGTTTTACGGAATGCCACTTGAACACTATTATTTCTTTTATACAAGTTGGCCACAGTAGAGCCATAGAAAACCCTAGATCAGTAGAGCAATAAAGCAGATGGCATGGCAGTGAAGCAGCAATTGAGTTCCAGCTATAGCTGTTACTGGGAAATAGCAGGGTTTTCTTACTGTAAAATTGCAAATAGTTAACTCTGCCTCAGAGCCCCTGTTTCATCGTTTCAGTACTTTGCTACATTTATCTAATAGTTGTCCACAGTAGATTGCTAAGGACTGTTTGCTAATCTGTGAGAGCCACAAGTCCATTATGCTAGGCATCAATTGCTTATGACAAAAGCACAAAGTACTCTTCTTTGGTCAAAGATTAAAAACTCCCCAGAAATACTTTCCATTTATTATTGGGCAAGCCTGTGCCTGTTAAAGATGGCCAAGTGACAGAACTGGGGCTCTTTTCCATACCCCTACATCATAAATAAATCTAGTGATTTATTTTTAGCATTTATTAGTCATCTTCAGAAATTTCCCAAGGCAATGTAAGGAAATTAAGCTTGGAATTTCTGATGAAATGTGATTATGTTGAGGCCAAAGGAAACCTAAAGAGCAAAGACAGAATTAGTCTGAAGCAGAATAGTACAGCTGCTTTTAACCTAAGAATGATTTTTGTTTGTGTTCTTAATAAATGGTATTCATTTGGAATATTACATCTGCTACATCTGACATATGTTAAAAGCAAATTTCCAGTTTATTTATATTTGTGGTTTTCTATGATAATAAAATCCTATTTGTATAATAATACAATAATAATAATGTACAATACTGTTAGAGTTCAGAACTTGTGTGAGCAGAAAGCTGATCGTTTAGCTCCAGAACTCAGCAACCCATTTTAATACTGAGGGCTTTCTCAAGTCCTTTGGGTTCCCATTTTGTGAATACTAATAGAAAACAAGAATATGCAGCTGGCCACTACTTACATAGTCCATTCCAGACAGAATGAAAGCAGAGGGTCAGCATGCCACTGCCCCATAATGTCCTGAGCTTCAGTGACTTCAGAGGAAGAAATTGGGCTGAAATAGCAATGGATAATGTGGATACATATAGGCTGAGTTGTATGATCTCAAAGCTTGCTTTCTCCTAGAGTTATAACATCAGCAATTTCCTACTTGCCTAAACTGTGAACAGGACTATAGTACTTTGTTATGGAGGTTTAGACTAGGTAAGCAGACTAAGCTCAGCAGGGTCATGTACTATATGAAAGTATGTGTGTGTGGGGGGGGGTAATTTCCCAGTTAATTATTTTCCCACCCTGCAATTCCTCATAGGCCCTCAGTTTGTTTAGTTGTAATCCTGAGAACACTATGAACAATTTAGACCTATATGTTCAAATAAATATATACCTTCTTTTCAAGAAAAGGGAGGAGGATAACAAGATGCATACTTTTCAAGCTATGCATGTTGACTGTTGATATTCTTCCAATTTTGGGTATCTACTTCAACATATAGTCCAGTACAGTTTGCTGCTTCTCAGTCAGTGATTTTTCAAAGATTACGCTTTTTCCTTTACCTAAGAGGGAGGAACATGTGTAGTGGGTGTTCTGATTCTTTCCTTTTTTCACTACTTCAGGTGACATCAGAAATAGTTTATTACCATTTAGTGCATTTGCACAAAGAGACTGTGAAACAGCAGGTGGAAAATTATCTGTTTGAGCAGACAGATCAAAAACGTCTGTCGCACTTCCTGGGATTACAGCTAAATTACCAGTGATGCCAAACCTAAATGTTGATACCTTGTCACTTTTAAAAGAAAATTGGACCTTTCCTAATCATGTAAATTATGATTTGCTCATCAAGAGTCGCATTTTTATGAGGTATATGCCTAGTTGAGCAACACATAGCTGGGCTAATTGATGCTAGGCTTTTCCTGATGTCTTTCAAAAGGGTTTGTCGAGAGCTGCTATTGATTCAGGTGCAGTTGTGTTTATATAGTTTAAAAGCTAACAAAAACATTTCAGAAATCTTAACAGTTTCTTGAGCAGCAGGAAGTAGTGATATTATCGCCCCTATAGTTCAGCTGCTTTCAAATAGCAAAACTGGCTAAAATCCAAGCTGCAAAATTTTAAGGAAGCAGAGTGGAAATATACCTCAGAAGAGGAACAAAGTAGACAGGACATCTTTTGTGTCTTGTGTCACTGATTTAAAAACCAAGCAAACCTAAAAGACGGTTTAAAAGAAGGCCTGAGATTGGGACCATGATGCGGTGAGATGAGACATGGTATTGCCAGGGGTGGAGGAGTGATTCTGATTGGGACTACATGAGGGCAAAGGGTTATATTCCCCTCCTTGCATCATGGTCCTGACCTACCTGCCAAGACAGCTGGTTTTTAAAAAATCAATCTTGAAAGGGCAAATTGAACTCGATGGAAACCTGATATATAGAAGTTAAGAAGTATTTGGCTTTACTGGGACCAGTATTGCCCTATCTGCATCGGTAACAGGATTTTTATGGACCCCATATAAATTGATCAACCAAAAAGCTTTGCTCAGAACCAGTCATCTAAATATCTCCTTGTATTGCTTGGATTCTGACATTCAGGTTTTTAGAAAATTCATAACTTAGGGCAAGGTCATGAGTACCAGAGAGCAACTTGTAAGAGCCTAAGGATGGTATTAAGCTGAGAGCAAGTGAGGCTGTTCCCCACCACCACCCAAGGTTGCTGTGTATCCCCAAGCCTTAACAGGTTTGCTCCTGTTTAGGCTCCAACCAACATGGGATGGGAATCTTGTACAGGGCTCACCGAATGGAATCTGGAGGAAGTGGGAAAGGAACCCTTTTTTTTCCTCCATATCCTTCCTCCATTGTGTTACAAAGTGCTAAGGACTGGTTGCTCGCCTTGAACCTCAGTACTTTAGTCTGTGTATATGTGTGTGCGTGTGCATGGGGAGAGAAATCTGGACAGTGAAAAGGAGGAAATAAACTTTTAAACAATCCCCTTCTAAGACCTCTTCTGAAGCATGGGAAGAGATTATCTGTAACCATTTGGCACACATCCCACCACTCCGGACCACATCTCCCCAATGGAGGGGTGTGTCTGTGTCTCTCTCTCTGTGTGTGTGTGTGTGTGTGTGTGTGTGTGTGTGTATAAGAGAGAGAGAGAGAGATACAGAGGAAAAAGAAACATCAGTCCATAAAGTAAATTAAGAAAACACCTCATTCTTTGCTCACCAGCTGCTATGAATGTTTGTTCACACAGTGTATGTAAACACACATGTTTCGGAAGTCTGCCTACTACTAGCCCTTTATAATAATTAGAATTCCTAGCGTGCACGTGTTTTACATGTATTACTTCTGTTGCATGCAATGCTGAAATTTAATCAGCAATAGAGATTTATAATTACATTTGCATAATGGCAAGGGCTCTTACTTTTGAATTATTTCACCTCAGAAAAGGTCACAAGCAGTCACTTACAAGAGGTTTGTTAGCTAGTTGGAAAACAAAGAGGCAACTAGATAATAAATAACATTGCTTAAAGAGTGGCAATGGGATTAACTGGTAAGTGATTCTAATTTTATAAGTAGCTGATATGCTCCTTATATAGTATTTAATGTTCACCAGCAAAATAATAATGATAACATTTGCTTTAATTCTGTAATTCTTAAAACTTGGCATAAGAAAATAAATAAATGGAGGGAAGGCAATATTTTTTAATCCTTGATTTTCATTCCTTGGATTTGATTTTTAATTATTATATTTAGTTCACTGAATGAAAAATATGATCTATTCTTAATGCTCGGTTTTTCTTGGCTTCTGAGTGTTGCTAACCTGCTTCAGAGGGTGAATTTGATTGGTTTCCTTGCAGAAAAATATGCAGAAATGGCGTGACCAGCTGGATAATCAATATCTCCTTGTAAGGGGCTTACTAACCTGGCGCAAACGATAGACACCTGGAATTAAAGAGTTATGAGTCCCATAACGGAACCAACTTCACTTTCGTTGACCCCTAATTTTCTTCATTTCAGCAGTATGATTAAGAAAGGTGGCATGCTATTACTGCTATTGTTTAAACAACTAGGAGTCAAAAATGGTTGCCAATCTGCTTCAAATTACCCAGAGATCTAACAGTAGATCCAGATCTACCATTTGTCTACCCTTGCTCTCTCTCTGTTTCTGGGTTTTCACTTTTCCATGAATATCTGCATGGGTTTCCCTTAAAATTGCTCACAAACTGTTTATTTCTGGACAAAGTAATTTGAAAGATAATGTGTTGGAAAATACATGTGGGATAAACATACTTGAATTATCTGACACTCCCCCCCCCGCCCGATCTTTCCTGAAGATTTTAAAATAGATTCTGTATAGCCCACAAGAGATTACAGGTATTAACGTTCCTAGTAGTTTGGATTTGTGATCTACTTAATCAGGTCTGAATTTCAACCCCCACCTGACATTATGCAGTGGGATATTTTCATCACTCCTTTCCTCCCTTTCATATATAGGTTACCTGATTAGCCTAGCCTTACTAACATGGTGGTCTCTAAGTAGCTTATGCTCATTTTAACAGGGACTGTAATTAGATAATTGAATGTGTAGATTTATTTTGAGACATTTTCAGGCATAAGAAAGTTATGTAATTTAGAATATTTTATAAGAATATACATACATACACACATACATACATACATACATAATTTTATTTATATGCCACCTCCCCATACTTCAAACCATACTCAAGGTGGCTTGCAACATGAAAAAATACATAATTACAAAAGTAATATCAGTAAGAGCAGCAAAACCCCTACAATGCCCCAACCCAAGAGTCTGTTCAGCAACCTCAACTTTTGTAGCTGGAGTCAGTCAGGGCCCTCCCCTCCCAGACCCGGTGGGAAAAGGTCTGCAAATCAAGGAGCAGGTCTCCCTGCCAAGATGGTCTCTGGCCTCTTCAGCATCCTAAACTTTTGTAAATGGAGTCAGTCAGGGCCCAACCCCCCCCCCCCCAGCCAAATAGAAATTGTAAGAACTGTTGTAGAGCTGTAGGGAAATCGTCTATTCAGTATGATATTCTTTCACTTGGAGTGGCTAGTGCCACTTGCTTGGAAAGGGATGTGAAAGAGACAGTGTCGCTGTGGATACCCTTTTAGCTTCAGCATTTTTTAGCCTGAGAACTAATAACCTAGATAAATAATACTGAGTTTATTAAGGGCGCTCTTAGCCATTTTATTTGGACATTCAATAGCAGAATAATAGTGTTCCGCAATTAAAACTTGGAAAAGGTATATCAAAATTTTACAGCCACTTTGCTCTGTAGTTTGTATTTCATTTCCCTTTTTAAACAACCTTTAAATAGCCAGGGCATTTTCTGTTCCCTAGAGGGTTTTGGCAGAGGTCTTGGCTGCAGGGGTCACTATTACATAGTGAGTGTTCAGCTAGTAGAGCATTCTGAAGGGTTTGCTTGCCTTGGGAAGAAAGGCCTTGGAAATGTTTTCTGTATTAATTTGTGGGGGTAGAGGCTTGCACATTAGTTACTGGGGAAATATCCCTTAAGAGACTAGGATAAACTCACTATGGACAGTGATGAGCTCTGCTTTGAGGCCATGATAACAGATGTGGCACCAAATTGGGTTCTACCCTCCAGAGAAAGACAAAACAAGCTTGCTCCATCTTCCATGTGGCAGCCCTTTAGAAATTTGAAGGGCTGTCACATGGAAGATGGAGTAAAGTAGAGAGGACCAGAGAACTCCATTTGGCCCCCAGGCCTGAGGTTCCCTATCCGTGACCCAGGCTGTCCCTCACTTCAAGTCTTCAAGCCAAGGCTGGACTGCCATCTTCTGGGAATGCTCTAGCTTGGACATTTGTGCCTAAGCCTGTCTGTTGTTATATTTTTAGTTCTACTGGTTGTTGGGAAGCATATAAGATATTTGTTGTTTTTTTATAATGGGCTGCATTTTTATGTAACCCAGGTAGCAATTTATTTCTACCAGTTTATTTCTACCAGAGAGCCAGTGTGGTGTAGTGGTTAAGAGCGGTAGTCATGTAATCTGGGGAACCGGGTTCGCGTCTCCGCTCCTCCACATGCAGCTGCTGGGTGACCTTGGGCCAGTCACACTTCTTTGAAGTCTCTCAGCCCCACTCACCTCACAGAGTGTTTGTTGTGGGGGAGGAAGGGAAAGGAGAATGTTAGCTGCTTTGAGACTCCTGAAGGGGAGTGAAAGGCGGGATATCAAATCCAAACTCTTCTTCTTCTTCTTCTTTGAAGAAAGGGTAATAAATGTAAGTAAGTAAATGCAACTTTGCTTCTGTATATAATGGACTTTTCCATTCAAAGCACATTAGATCTCCCATTTTGTTGATTTTGCACAATAATTTTTACTTTGAGCATACTGCTCCACTAATCCAAAATCAGAGCAGTTTCCATCTGACTTAAGCAGATGGATTTCTTTATTTACTTAAAATGTGAAGTTGCTCTAGATTGCAGTCCATAGTAAAGTAAATAGTATTTATTTGTTTTGTTTTTTTTTAAAAAGGGTAGCATATGACAACATACATATATTGCTGTATGTTGATATGGTGGTGTTTATTTCCATTTTCTTTCTGTTCAGTGGAATTTGAAGCCTTATCCTATGCATGTTTACTTAGTCCTTTTGTCTTCAGTTGGATTTACTCACACGGAACAATGTATAGTATAGTAATATTTTTTTTAATCCAGAGATGTTTTGATGTGGCTGTACTACCTTGCATCCCCACAAGTAAAATGGTAGGAATCGGTTCTTTGGTAGTCTAGTCTCAGTCAGTGCCAGTGTTTGTCCATTCTTCATGGAGAAAGGGAGTGGCTTTGCTAGTTGTGTCAAAATAGAACAGTATAAAAGGTATCTGGCCTATATTTAGTTAGAAGTAAAAGAGGTGAAAGTCTTTCTAAAGACTGGGGTTACAGTATCAGGTAGCAATTTATATTATAACAGCTGAACGTATTTTGGATTCCTCTGTAGCTTCTCCTTTTCAGGATTCCTTTGACAGATGGTATCCACAGATGGATGTAACATTCTTAAGGAGATTATTCTTTTTACTCCTTTATCAGCCAGCAACTCCTACTACCACACGGGTCTAAAAGCTCTCACATGAATTAGCCTTATACTTAGCAGACTTTAATTATTTAATCTTTAAACCATGCTACAGACTTGTGTTAGTGGTATTAACAAGTTGTCTACAATACTTACATTTTCAATAACAAGGTTTGTATCCTAACCATGGTTGACTTACCAACCCAGCTTCATAGTATACTTCATGCTACAGTTTTTCTGATTGTTTTTCTGTCTTCCTTTTTTTTTCCTTGCCACTACCAGGTTTTCTCTTGGAACTCTGTTCAGTCTGGAAATAAATATTTACATGGGTAATTCAATTACCTTAATTCATTTGCCTACCTTTATATAATTCATAATTCAGAGGTAGGCAGTGTAGGACCTCTAGTTTACATTATGTGTTCCACTCCCATCCCTGACCATTATCAATTCAGATTAGGGGTTATGGAAGTTGTAGCCCAAAACATCAGAAGAACAGCAGTTTGGGGAAGGCAGTATAGACTTTGCATTGCCTGTTTCCCCTTTTATGATGTTATAGCAACACATCATGCTATAGTCTGCATGTTAAAAAATATGTATTAATTTATTTATATGGAAGATTGTAGAAGCCAGGCATCCTATAAATTGCATTTTAGAATCTGCACCACAGTATGGAAACTGTAACTTGAAAGCCATAATCCTTTAAATTGCTGAATCAAATGGGTGAATCCTCTGGAGCATATTGTTGGTGTAAAATTTCCTTTGAGGAATGCAGAGCCTAGCTTGAAAGACAGCAAGCAGGATGGCTAAATCAAGAATAATATTGGGCAGCTGTACACATTTGAAAAGGAAGAATACTCCCACCCTTGCAGCCAGGCTGTATAGATGGCTGTTATACGAAATGCAGAATGTTAAATCACAGAAGTAAGGTAAAGGTAAAGGTAAAGGGACCCCTGACAATTAAGTCCAGTCATGAACGACTCTGGGATTGCGGCACTCATATCGCTTTACTGGCCAAGGGAGCCGGCGTTTGTCTGCAGACAGCTTCTGGCCAGCATGACTAAGCCGCTTCTGGCGAACCAGAGCAGCGCACGGAAACACCATTTACCTTCCCGCCAGAGCGGTACCTATTTATCTACTTGCACTTTGACGTGCTTTTGAACTGCTAGGTTGGCAGGAGCTGGGACTGAGCAACGGGAGCTCACCCCATCGCTGGGATTTGAACCGCCGACCTTCCAATCAGCAAGCCCTAGGCTCATGGGTTTGGATCACAGCGCCACCCGTGTCCCTGTAAAACTCCTGCAGCCAATCAGAAGCCCCGTTGGACATCTGGGTTCCAAAGAACATTTGCAAACTGGAACACTTACTTCCCGGTTTGCAGCATTCAGGAGCTAAAACGTCTGATTACCAAGGCATTTGGGATTAAAGGTACGACTGTATGGTGATCTTACATGATCACATACAGTAATGCTTTGAGTCAATTTAGGCTTAGATAGTGTGGTTATTTCTTGACTTGCATGTGAGAAGTTTTTAGAGCAAGGCAAAAAAATACCTCAAGAAAACTTCCTTCTAGCTCCTGCCTTCATAAAGGAGACTTGAGGGACAAGTTAAGGGTTCATAAAGTGTTTCCCCCTATTGCTGCCGTTTCCTTAAATTGGATTTTACGGTTTGATTGATTTTTTTTCAATTGTCTTAATTGGATTTTATTGTTAATGGTGTTATGTTGATTTTGTAAGCCACCTTTGGAAGTTTGTTAGTAGAGAGGCATGGTATGCATATTTTAAATATGATATTCATAAGTTTTGTGAGACCTCATTTCATTTATCAGGAGAATGGTTATAGCAGGAATTTGTAGAGTACCGCCTATGCCCACATTGCTAATGTGAAGCTCTTGGCAAGAGTAATGGAATTATTTTAGGACTTTAGGGTGGGGTTTGTGTGGTTTCAGTTTGATAAACAGCTTTTGTGAAAATGACAGACCACATTTTCTTTCTTTTTTTACACATCATAACAAAATTTCCGTAAGAGCAATAACACGATCTTGTTTATGGTGATTGTATGGAGCACATGTTTTCTAACAAACTAAAGGAAATGGAAACTGCGTTTGACTAATGAAACTTAAGGTTTGCAAAATAAGTTTGTTATTTACTGTACTTTAAATTAGATTGGGAGACTTCTGAAAAAATGCAATCACCATCTTGTTGAAACACAGAATGGAAACGGAAGCCCTGCAAATAATTAAACATTGTAATTCAGGATTAGCTTTGATTAACGAATGGCGTGCTAACCTCCAGAGCATTGGAATAGTATTCCATAATTGTTGCAATTTGTCATGTTTCAGCTGAAGATTATTTATCTCATTTCCTTACAATTGTCTACTCCTTGAGCTTTACAAATTGGATCAGCTGGTAACATGTTTACTAATTTCCCTTGGTGCTTGCTGCAGTTCTTAAATTCAACCTGTTTCCTCAGAATGAATTTTGGTTACAATAGCACCACCCCTCTTTTATCAAACAGTATGGTTTTCACATGGCCTAATCAGTATTCATTGAGTTGACGTGGTGGTTGAATTTTGCAGTGCATTGCCCTACCTGATGATAAAATCTAAATGAGAATTAGAAAACAGTCAAGGATGCCACCGGCAACACTGACCTCTGTCCCTCTTTCCTTCCCTCCCTCCTCTGATGCCCTCTCACACCTCTGCTTCCCAAAGGTTTTCACAGCTGTTTGTTGCAGCAGCCTCTGGCTATAAGCTCCACAGGCAAATGGTGCCTCTGGGGCTGACCAGGCTGTGCTGGTTGCCAGGAGCTGAGGCAGCCTCAGAGTAAGCAAGCAAGCAGGCGAGGGAACCCAGCCAGCCAGTCCGCCTGCCCTTGCTGTTGGGAATGGATAGACAAGCAGCGGCGGGGCTTCATGCTCCGGCACCGGGGACAGAGAGCAGGCAGGGGCGGGCTGGCACATGTCCCGGGGCGGGGTGCAGCGCCGGCAGGGCGCCCAGCGCGGGCGGGGGGCAGCCACGATGGAACCCCACTGGGATCGTGCTGCCGGGGGCGGTGCGCTCCCCCTGCCCCCCTCTTCCTCCGCCAGTGTAGACAAGTCCCAGGCCCCTGTGGGGCAGTGTGAGGAGGCATAAAAAAACAACAACCATAGTGTAAAACCAGTGCGATGGCAACAGGGGCAGTAGGGGAAGTAGGCTGAACATTTTTTTCTGGGTGTTCAGAGGAGAGATCTCGATTCTGAAACTAGGGAAGTGTAGCAGGATGGAGCAAGGGATGCTAACTGTTGGGAAGACTTTGCATTTCATGGTATGTGATGACATCTAGAAATGTGTAAAGGCACAGGACAAATATGACAAATTATTAGGAAGTGGTTTGTGTATGTTAGTTTCTCTAACTCAAGATGCATGTACATTTCCCCTGCTGGGCACAGTTTTCCAGGTCATTGATAAGGGATTCAAAAGTTATGTACATTATCTATCTCACTCAATTCTTATGCTCATTGTTACCAGACAACTGGATTTATAATCAGACTTGATATTCAACTAAGTTTTATGCAGAGTAGACCCATTGAAATTATTTAATATGACTAAATTAGGTCTATTAATTCCTATAGGTGTACTCTGTGTAAAACATACTTGAAAGCACCTCTGTGTTTTTTTGAGTCTCAATTTAAATCAGTTTTTCTGGTAGGAATAATTATAAATAAGCCACAACTTTTGAATCAATTACCCATTATGGATATGGGTGCAATAAAAGTGAACATACATGTAGCTAGAATTATAGGAATGTCTATATATAACCTGCATCTAACAAACCTTCTATTTATACTTCCCTCCCTTTCCCTTTTGTATATTAAACTAGGGTATTTTTTCAAGAGACTATTTTGTAAGTGCAGTGAAACATGACGAGGCATGCATTCCCTGGCCAAGATTTGTACAGTGTGTGTGTGTATTTTTATGAATAAACACCAGTAACTGAGCACGCCCAAGGCGTGCGTATGTTGGCTGGTGAATGTATATCCCGTTGTGTGTTATTGCTTGCTTTGTTAGTATTTTAAATTCATAAAGAAAGCCAGATACCATAAAGCAGATACTTCACTATTTTCCGAATAAAGTCTGGTCAGAAGAATTTAGTATTAAGAAAAGTACATGCTTTAGGAACAAATTTTATTTAATAACAGAATATTTTGCCAAAATGTGCCATGAGTCACATATGTAATATCACATATTTTTTCTCATGCTAGTATCAATCAGCATGTGTTTTACTTGAGATCAGAGCTTTCCAAACTGTGTGTTGTGACACTTTAGGGTGTCGGTGTGTTACACAAACTCTCGGAAAGGGGTTAATTTAAGCTCTGATTTGCTATTAAAACTGAATTACTGTGTTGCGAAATGATGCATGTCTAAAAAGTGTGTCACCAACATGAAAAGTCTGGAAAACTCTGCTTGAGATAACCAAAGAGTAACCACCGACTTCTTTTAAATGATTCTGTATTTCCTTGATGGAGTATTTATAAATATGTAAAATTTCTGAGGTGGATTATTTCTCCTAAATAAGGAATAATCACAGTAAACAGTCTCTCTCCTGCCTATTGTACATTGGATAATCACCACAGCAGAGCCTATGTGTCAGGCCAAAGACCCATCTAGTCCAGCATCTTGTTCTCACAGAAGCCAAACACACACAGCATTTTTAAACAGAGAAAAACAGTAATGCAAAACATCAAAAATAACTGCAAATGATTAAGCAAAAAGTAGGCAGTATAGAAAGGTGCTGTCTCTGCCATAATTTTCTCTTAATAAATATTAATTTAAAAAACAAACTTCTCAAACTTGCAACCACACCTTTCTCCTGGCTATCTGCAAAGACTATCCTTTGAGGTATGGGTGTGGCTTTAGGGAACAGCTCTGAGCATCCTCAGACTGCATTTCAAGGCAGCCTTTCTAGGCCAATACAGTGAAAGCTAGTTAGCCCTCATAATAACAGTTGGGGTGCAAGGTTTCATCCTGGGATTGCTTTGAAGGGCAGTCCAATCAATTACATGTTTTTTCTGCTTAGAAACATGTGGGAAGGACCTCTTTGCCATAGCTCTGATCAACCAGAAGGATGCTGCCAATTAATTGTGCAGCAAATTTTATTTAACGTTTTATTTTTTAAAAAAAATAAAAATAAAGCATTTATGGAACTGCAGGTGACTTCTGAAGGATTGCTCCTTCTAAGGTCATGCTTATTGTGACACATGGAAGTATCATCTTTTTTCAAAAAATAAAAAAGCTGTTCAGAACTGTTGTTTTAACGTCATATGAAAATTTCAATGCACATTTAAATTGATGATGTATTAATTGATAAAATGCTATATAATTAATTGACCTAAGATTTCTTTAATCAGATGATGGCCTCTTAGAGAAATACATTTTAGTCTCAGTTGTCTCCAAAATGATGCACAAATAATTTTGAATGCAAAGTGTTTTATTGCACTTGTCTCAATATAATGAAAAACAACATGGAATGACTCAAATAAATTTCTTTTATAGGGACATCAAACCAGACAACATCCTGATGGATATGAATGGACATATTCGGTTAGCAGATTTTGGTTCTTGTCTGAAACTGATGGAAGATGGAACGGTAAATAATAATAAAAACAAAGCTAAAATATAGTTTTAGTCACCTTCATTTCTGTCCCTAGTCTGCCACTACAATTTTTGATAATATATTTGATAATTTATCTGATATATTTCTTAATATATACGGTACCTCTGTAAAAATTGTAGTTTTATGGTAATGTAATTACACTTACAGCATAAAAAGGACACATTTTATCTGGGTGACTAATTGATTAGATTGATTCACTTTTCACCATTATTGTCCATTAATGTTTAAAGTAAATATTGTAATGGGGAGGAAATGTTTTATTAAAGACTTGTGTTGCCTGTAACATTACCATTGCCTGCTGTCAAGCTACTTCCTTTATTTTCATCTCCTTGGGCAAATCACCACATGAAAAGAATGATTGATCTTACCTGAAGCGTAGATTTGATAGGTTCTCCGTCGTGTGACAAGGGGCATAACCATTCGGGTCCTCAGTAACCGTATCAAATCAGAAATTTCTATATTCACACCAGTACAGAAACACACATAATATTATAGATCATTTTAGTAATAAAATTTATTGTCCCTTCAGGTTCAGTCTTCAGTGGCAGTTGGAACACCAGATTATATCTCTCCAGAAATCCTGCAAGCCATGGAAGATGGGAAAGGAAAGTACGGTCCTGAATGTGACTGGTGGTCCCTTGGTGTTTGCATGTATGAAATGCTTTATGGTGAAACACCCTTTTATGCAGAATCCCTGGTGGAGACATATGGAAAGATAATGAACCACAAAGTGAGTGGGGCAGTATTTGTGAACAGATGACCAGCAGTTCTGCTCAGTGCTTTATTGTCCTTAAGATGTTAACATTGATCGTTTATATTAGAGAATATATTAGCTTCAATAAACCATAGGCTTGGCTTTTAGCTGCTTCAATGCTTAGAGCAGGCATCCCCAACCTTCGGCCCTCCAGATGTTTTGGCCTACAACTCCCATGATCCCTAGCTAACAGGACCAGTGGTCAAGGATGATGGGAGTTGTAGTCCAAAACATCTGGAGGGCCGAAGGTTGGGGATGCCTGGCTTAGAGTACTGTCTTTCTTGACCTCAGATGTTCATGTTTTACTTTATAATGATATTTTTAGCTTGGACATAGTGGAAGTCCTGTAATCACTACATATGAATATATGTTGGCTGTGTAACATTATTGGAAAGTGACTGGATAATTCATTGAGTAATGGAGTGCTGTATGCTTGACAAAATTAACATATTTAACTGTAAAATGATTGCAGTAGAAATGAATTAAAGATACTACCACTGTTTTTCCTTTAAGAAGTCCAACTAGCCACTGAGGGTGCATTTATAAAAACATACGTTAGTGAGTGGACCATGTGTTGTTGTCTTGGTTCAATTATAAAGAAATTGCCACAGAAATATTAGGAAATATGGCACTGTTCTATTTATAACACTGAACTGTTTTGTTTTGTTTTGTTTTGTTTTGTTTTGTTTCACAGTATGATCCTAATTCTCTCATCTTTTTTTCTTTAAGGAGAGGTTTCAGTTTCCTGTCCAAATGACGGATGTGTCTGAAAACGCCAAGGACCTAATTCGAAGACTCATTTGTAGCAGAGAGCATAGACTTGGGCAGAATGGAATAGAAGACTTTAAAGGCCACCCATTTTTTTCCGGGATTGACTGGGATAACATTCGAAACTGCGAAGCACCTTACATCCCTGAAGTTAGCAGTCCAACAGATACATCAAATTTTGATGTAGATGATGATTGTTTAAAGAATTCTGTAAGTTACTCCGGAGCAACTTCTGCAAACTTTGATCTCCCAATCCCATTTTTTGGACTGAATACGCCCAAAATACAGCATTTATATTAGATTACTTTAGATTTCAAGAAGATACCTTACTGTTTTTATAGCCGAAAGAAGTACAAAATAAACCATAATTGAGGGGGTTTTCTGTTTGTTTTTTAAAATGTGTTTTTATGGTGTATTAGTTGCATGCTGACTTGCAAAGAAGACTTAAAATAACAATGAGTTTTTTAAAAAAGCTTGCCTGCCTTCCCAGCATATAGAATATATATGTTTTCATTTAAAAAATGTATACTTCATTTCACCATCTGGGTCCCAAAGCAGCTTACAAAATAAAAAAACAGAACATACAAAATATGAAACGTATATCAAACATTAGTAATTTAAACATCAGAGTCCCATTCTCTGGGGTTCCATTCCTCCTGGAATTAAAAAATTTAACAAGGCACCTGAAACTTAGCAGGTACTTGCCTGATTTCTGTTGGGAGGGAGTTCCATAAAGTTGGTCCCACTACTTGCCATTGACATGCAGTCTTTAGGCTGCTTTTTCGCAATCTACCTGTCTACTTTTGATTGCTGAGTGCTACCGGGAATGAGAAGCCCTGAGCTAGAAAGGGGACTGCAGTATCATAAAGGCCCAGGAAAGACAGCTGCATCAATTCTGTGGTGCTTTTTTCAGCTCATGGATGGTAACATTGCAACCACCAAGAATAGGGGAAAGGTTCTGTTCTTAATTTATATCCTAAGGCTATTTGCTGTTTGCCCTGGAAGAGTGCTCAGTTGATTCAGATGTAATATATCAGCTTTTGGAAACTAATGACATCAAATTTAACATGCTTTTATCCCACAGGAGACAATGCCCCCACCAACACATACTGCATTTTCTGGCCATCATCTGCCCTTTGTAGGATTCACATATACAAGTAGCTGGTGAGTAGAAGCCTTGGGTTTTCAAGAGACTTTGTATACTTTAATCTAGAAGAAGGCAAGTTTATCTTATTTACAGTTGTCACACAAAGTATGCATTCTAATGCAATGTTAATAACAGACATATTTCTCCTCCAAATGTAAACATGTAAAGTATTTCTGTTTCCTTTCTATTGCTTGAATGATGGCTGGATACAAATATGTATTGCTTTCTTTCTTCAGTGAAGTAGAAATAGTAGTTCGCTGGATCATAATGACACAACAAAATGTTCAGGCACAATTTATTTAGCTATGGGGAGAACTGATCATCTGATGACACCATACGGCTTGCACTCATAGGGCAGAGCCTACATAGTTCACTACATTATTTAGATGTACACATAAAATGTTTTTAACAGTGCAATCCTATACAGGACTGTAATGGTTATAGGGGTTGCTCGTGCGTAAGTTGCCGCCACTCCTGGCTAGGTTGCCTGGTTAAACCTTTTCTGTCTGGACAGCCCTTCACTTTGTGGCTGCTTCAGTCGCTAGCAGAATCCATCAGTGGGCGTTTCTTGAACCTCTTCCAGCAAAGAAGTTCTTTGACGCCAAGTCTACGCCTACTTTCCCTGCGCGGAAGTCTTCTGCGCAGGGAGGGTGTGGGCAGGGGAGGACCCGTGCTCTCCCCGCTGGTCTCCGGCGAGGAGTCCTGGAACCCTCTCGCCGATTCCCCCATCTGCCCCCCTTTCTCCCTGGTGTCACGCTGATTTCCTTCCCCAGCCGATGAGCTGCCTCTCTCCCTGCTGGGCCCTTCTCCAGCATCGCTTTGGAGCCTTGCCTCCGCCTCTAGCTCCGATGGCAGTTCCCTGACAAGGACTATTTCAGAAGTAAGCTCCATTAAATTCAGTGGAACTTTTTCTTGGGTCAGTGTGTGTCAGTTGTACCCAAGTTTAAGAATGTGATGTGTGTTTCAAGCAGTGTTTGCAAACACTGTACCATACAGGTGCATTCTTCAGGATGCCATGACTGGTGCAACTGCCTGTTGTGAATACATGGAGTGGCAAATCAAAGTTTGCCACTACATAATGTGTTAAATAGGCAGAACCTGTACCATTTTTTTAAAAAAATGTGTATGATGCCTGTATTTTAGAGTAATCTGCAAATGTTGCACGCAGTTTTTTAAAAAATGAATTAAATTATCGTAATGTGATAAAATAGTTGAACTGCTGGAATAATGAGTAAGTTGGCTTTTTCATGTTTCTATCTTCGCAGTGTCCTTTCAGACCGCAGTAGTCTAAGATATGCAGCTGGGCAACGGGCTATGGATCTCGATGCCAACGTTCAAAGGACACTTGAGGATACCTTAGCAACAGAAGCATATGAGAGGCGAATAAAGCGCCTGGAGCAGGAAAAACTTGAACTTAGCAGAAAACTACAAGGTATTCCTATAAGAAGGATCTTTAATCATTTACTTGAATTAAATTCATTTAATATATTCATTGGATAAAATGAATATATTACCCATATATAACATGAGTAATAACTTACCAAGTTTGCCATAGTCACGGCTTAGTAAAAATGACCACTGGAAGCCAATTGAAGAACTAGGACTCCTCTTATGATTTTTCAAAAATATCTATAAATGGCTTAGGGAAAAGGGACTTAGGCAATCGCAACCACCATTGAACACAATGTGTTTTGACTATGCATGATTTGGGCTTTGCATGCTATCCCTGGAACGTAACCCCGTTTGGTTGGGAGTGTCCTATATAGAGGAGAAAAGGACTTGCCACCTAAACTTGTGAAACTCCAAGAGAGGGAGGAAAGTGAAAAAAGAAAAGGAGACATTAGCAGAAACCTTAATATGTATCATAATAAAGTGACAAAGGATTTGAAGAATTAATTGCATCATTTGTTTTGCTGGACGTAAGGAACCATGATTTCACATTAAATAGGCATAAACAGTACTTGTTTTATACATTCAGTGCAAATGCTGTTACTTGGTCTTATTTTTACTTCAGGTTGTCCATCCTTTGTTCCTGTAACATGGGAACATCTGGATAGTTTCATGCACATGCTCCTAATGTTCTTGATCACTCAAGGGGAATAGGGCTGTTTTCTTACTCTCAAAAAAAGGGGGAAGTCCAAGCTATCTTGAGTGAGGAAAATGTTTATTGATCCATTAAAGATCCTTTTTCTTCACTGCATGTGAAACAGATGATATGTGATTTTGACAGCTACCAGGCCATAGACACTGCCTAGGGTATTCCTTGGGCAGTATTTTATGTGAGGTCTCAAGGTCCAGTAACTCCTATATGGTCAGTAACTGGACTGAAACTTGTGGATGCAGTCTCTCACAAGTGTCCCTTTCCCTCCCTTTCTTTTTTAAAAAAGAGTCCACGCAAACAATCCAGGCCCTGCATTATTCAACTGTAGATGGTCCATTAACAGCAAGCAAAGATTTAGAAATTAAAAGCCTAAAAGAAGAAATCGAAAAATTAAGAAAACAGGTGACTGGTAAGTCCTAGCTATTTGACATTTTAACTGATCACTAGTTCCGTTTCTGCTTTTTATGTTCCATTTAATATTTATCAGAAAATAAGGAGCAAACAATACTTGTCTACACAAACATCCACGTTTACATTATCGATTAGTCTACACAATGGAGTGAGGTGTGGTTCATTTGGAATGCTGTGTGCAGTCTGGTGTCCCCTTCACAAAAAGGGTCTCGGAGATACGATTTCAAATTGGATTCTGAATCTGGCTTGTTTGGAAGCCATGGTCCATGTTTCCATGTAGTGGGAATCTATGGTTTAACTGCAGCTACCAGATTCGTGTCACCGCTAGCATGAAGAGAGGAGCGAAGTGGCAGTGAAGGGGCTCCATGTGCTTTTATGCAGCCCATGCGAATCCTGGCTTGTTAAGACAGGATACAGTTGTGTGACTGCCTGCAGCTAATGGTTTCAGTAACATTTTTCTGAGGCAGATATTTGGCCTATGCTCACTTTATGATTTTGCTTGCATAAGCAGTTCAGTGACCAGTTTGCCCTGACTCATAGGCCTACATGAGTACACAGTAGCACTTCTTCCATCTGTGCCTGGCAGCAGGGAGACTGTTCAACATTCCAGAAAGGTTTTTCTGATTACCTTTGTAAACACAAGGAGGGTAGCCATAAAAATTGGGAGCTTGCCAGCCTTTATAAGTGGAGTTTGGTATTTATTCACATTTGCACATATAGAATTAAATAATTCATCCCCATCATCACAGCGGCTGTTGTCCTTGGAGATTGAACTCTGCCTTTTCAGTTAATATTGGCTCTTGATATTTTAGACATAATGAGTTTGTGATCACAATTCTGATTGTAATCGTACTTGCTTGCTAGAAACAAAGTTTTAAATAAATAGTGTATCAACTAAACTCATGGTTTTCTTGGCATTTTGAGTGGGACTGTGGTTTGGCTGTGGAGTTGGAATTAAATTGGAAGATAAGATCATTCTATTTGAGGGGTTTTTTTATTTAAAAAATCCTAAAATATAGCTGTTTTTTCATGAACACAGCTGTACAGGAATGTATTTTCTGTCCAAAACAACTGTAGATGGAAAAACTACACTGAATAACTCTGGCATCCCAACTTTGTTAGGGTATGCATGGAAGAGTTTATGATCTGATTTGGTTTCTTGTATAAATCACTTATTCAAGTATGAATGCTGAAGTGAAATTTATGGCTGGTATATTGTTATATAGAGTAGCTTACTTGTTCCTCAAAAATGTGCTGAAAGTGGGATCAAATTCAATGTTGTATTTATAAATTGAGATGGGTTGTCTGATAATGAAATTAGTTCTTCCAGTTGTTGATGATCTCAGTGACATGTTTGAATTAAATTGTGTAGTATTTTCCAAATTATACTGAACATTGGTGGGGGAACTATATCAGACTGAGAGATGGATTGGAACATCCCCAACCTTCCAGGGCCCACATACCAGCGGTGGGTGGGGCAAAAATAAATAGGGCTTGAAAAAATGCATGTACCTGACTTGTTCGCATGCAGCATAGTGAGGCCTTGGGGAGGAGCAAAGCACTTGCGTGCATTCAACCATAGTTCATTTTAAACTATGGATTAATGTTGTGGCTGAAGCAGATCTCTCAATTCCTGCATGGATTTTTCTCACCCAAATTTTAAGTCAAAGCTTCAATTTTATTTGTATTACATTAAAAAAAAATCTTCTATATATTTCCAGCTGGTGATGCAGCTGTGAAAAGCACAAAGTTAAAGTGTTAGCATTGGTAAATGGGTTTCCATTGCATGAGAAAAAGGACAACAGAATATTTTTATAAATTCACAAACAGCAGATACTTGGAGAACTGGATAATTCCATGAAAATGTCACCTTACAGACTCCTTTTTCATTTTCATATCACTTTAAGGATAATTTCCCAAGCAACAGTTTTTCAAAATGGTATTTTACATGTGAGTAAAATAGCCTGAAGTGTGACATGTATTCAACACTTGCCTATGAAACATATATATTACCACAGATGAAAAAAAAAATCCATAATTTAAGATAAAATACTTATCCAAGTTATGCTTTCTGATCAGAAGGTCGGTGGTTCGAATCCCCGTGAGGGGGTGAGCTCCCGTTGTTCGGTCCCTGCTTCTGCCAACCTAGCAGTTTGAAAGCACGTCAAAGTGCAAGTAGATAAATAGGTACCGCTCTGGCGGGAAGGTAAACGGCGTTTCCGTGCACTGCTCTGGTTCGCCAGAAGCAGCTTAGTCATGCTGGCCACATGACCCGGAAGCTGTACACTGGCTCCCTCAGCTAATAAAGCGAGATGAGCGCCGCAACACCAGAGTCGTCCGCGACTGGACCTAATGGTCAGGGGTCCCTTTACCTTTACCTTTCCCTTTCCCTTTAAAAAGAAAGCATTTAAACTATCTGTGGCATATTACTTGATTATTTTTATAGGGCAGATCAAGGCAGCTAGCAAACAGTTTAATGTTTATCAGAGTAAATATTATGTGCTGTGCCTAATGTTGTATATATGTAAAGAAGCTTACAAATGTTACATTGGTCACTAAAGAATTACCCATACTGTAAAATAAGCAAAATACATTTTTTTGTATCTGTAAGGATATTGGAGTATAAAAAGGTGTTACAAAACCACTCTTTTTTTTTCCTTTCCATTTTCCAGTGTTATTTCTCCTGTTACTGATCTGTTCTCAGATTGCATCTCTTATTGTGGGGCCCCAGAGTGTGGTTCAGAGTCATTTAATCTTATGCTTGTACAGATCAGAAACAAGACATTGGATCCTACAGTGGGTCCTGGGAATCCTTCACAGGCAGCCTGATGCTGTGCATATTTGTTCAGAGCTTAGTTCTACTGTGTTCAGTTTACTCCTGAAGAGTATATAGGACTGGCAACCTACTAAGACTCACCAGGATGCTGTGGTGGTCATGGTTTGAGAACCGTTGTTATATAGTGATACAGCTGCTTTTGTGTAGAACTACAGCTGTTAACCTAGAACAGGAAGACTGAATGGGAAATAGCTTATCACTAGATAATAGACCCTGAATCTGGATTTGAATTTTGTTTCTTTATTGAATGCCTGCTTAAGAACACTTCTAGTGAAAATAAGAGTTGAAGTGTTTCACATTGGAGTTCTGCTCAGCAGTAATCTTAGTAAATTATGGCATTTTTCTCTTCCCATCATTCCAAACAATGATAGCCTAGCATATGCTTTTAGTTTTTGAGGTCGAAGTTATAATATTTAGTTATCTAAGTTACATAGGAGAAAATTCTGAGGAATCTTTAATATAGTGAAAAAATGTAAGGGAAAGAGTGGGCAAGAGAGCAAAGTAATTTACACGTGAAAGAGAGATTTATTTTGGCTCTCTTTAACAGTATATCAATTTCGTGTGCTGGTGACTTCAGCAGAGAGTTAATCATTTCTGCCATTCTGTCGTTTAAGCTTTCTCAACTTATTAAAAGGAGAGTTGAGAATTTATGCAGCACTAGCTGTGTGTACAATTTCTGCTCTTTCAGAACCATGTTGGTGAAAAAGATTAAGTCAGTGTTGGGGTTCTAGACTAGAGAAAGCTGGTTGCAAACTTAAGTCTGATTGAAATAATTTTGGATGGATTGGGTAGATTTCTTTATGACATTTTGTGACATAGCTGAGATATTTTAAATGCATTTTTAAAATGCATATTTGCTTTTAAGGTGGTTTAAGGGGTTTTCTTTGAATAAAAGGTTTCAGGAATATGTTTCTTCAGTAGTGGCAGATGCAATAAACCTAACAGAACATGCAAACACAAATAATAGAATCTTAGAGCTGGAAGGGTCGTCTAGTCCAACCCCCGCAATGGTGTTAGCATTAGAAATAAAGAAAGCTATCTGAATCTAATGTGAATATGATCGACAATATATTGCCTTTAGTAATTCAATATTTTTGGTAGTTTTGTTTAAAAACACACACAAAAATACAGAACATCTTGCTGTTTGATTTGTAATGTCATGGCATTGCATGTTGTGATTATACATCATAAAATTGTATACTATTTCTGGCAATCAGCTAAAGTTGAAAATTTAAACAGTGAAGGGTTTTTTTAAAAATCTGATCTTAAAATTACTATGCTGAACCTGGAGTTCCATTTCCTTGGAATTAAGATATGTTGAAACAGTTAGACTTTGTCCCTGAGAGCAGAGTGTTGTTGTACTTCTGGCTGGTTCAGTGCTTCTGTCTGTCATGGTTGTGGCTACATACAGCAGATTTATTTCTGGTTGTGTGTTCTTTTCTGTATTGGGTTCCTCTCTGGGGTTAGCACATATGGATTATTCAAGTCCAAGTGAGATGTGTGGCCATGTTTTCTTGTTTCTGTCTTCCTGTCCCTTTCCATTAAAAAGACAAAACCTTCCAGACAGCGACTTCTTAATACTTTTTCTTTCTCATTACAGAAATAATTAGCTTTGACATTATACATAGTACAATTCAGGGAACATTTAGAAATGCAGAGTAAGACATTATTCTATGTGGTTGTTGCTTCTTTTTTTCTTATTTCTCATCAACAAAAGAAATTTGGGGATGGGAGTTGAATATGGTCAGTCTGCTGTGCATGATCACAAAACATTGATAGCTATCTGTCAACTTGATAGAACAAGGATGATGCTGGTAAAGCGGTGGTAAAGGAAGTTGTGTGTGGCACCATCTACTCTCTAGAACTTGCTGTTCATTAAAATTAGACAGGCACTTTCACCGTTTTCAGGGCTTGTTTCAGCAAGTCTACCCTGACATGTAATTCTATTATTTATATCTGTTTTAATGTGCTTAACTTTTTAAAGGCTGCCCTGAAAGTTCAATAAAATGCTAGGAATGAACAGGTTAAGACAGAGGTTGAGAGCAACCAACTGTCACGATATTCTGTTGCCTACCTAGGCAAATTTTCACACTAGCTCACTGTTTTCTATCCATCAACAAGCAAATTAGTAACATCAGTATAGGAAAGTGGACCTTAAAGAAACTCTGGTTTTGATATGTGCAAATGTTCAGATACATAACTGAATGTGGAGCCTCATCAGCAACTTATTTTACAGAAGGGACAGTTCGAAACAGAGACGGAAGTTGTCCCTAGAGCTAGGAAGCCCTGTTGCTATAAATAACACCCCACACACATCTCTCTTGCTTTGTAGTTGGCAACTAATTGTTCAACGGGTACTCCTCAGAGGGCTGGATTTAGCCTTGGGGTCTTAATTGGCTATTCACTATTGTATAGCAGTTAGTATTATATTTTACCCTGTGATGTTTAACAATAATTTTCTTTCCTAGATTCTGGACGACTGGAGCAGCAGCTTGAAGAGGCCAGTTCTGCAAGGCGAGAATTAGAAGATGCTTCCAGACACATCAAAACATTTGAGAAGCAAATCAAAGCACTAAAGCAAGAAAGGGATGATCTTAATAAGGTAAAAATGATTTCATCTGTGCTTTTGCTCTAGTGCCAGGAGAACCTCTTCCCATGGCAGTCCTGGTTCTATTCTTGCCAGAGGACAGGTTGCTGTGGGTCTGATAGAGCCACCCCATAAATGAGTACATCTAACCAAATCAACAGAAGTACAGCACGATGAGTGATAGGAAATTTGCTTTGGGTCAAAGGTGCAGGTATTCCATCTTCAGTTTAGTTAGTTGGTATAAGGGCCCCGTTAATGAGTGGCAGGGTGTTTCACCTGATTGAATTAGGAAGCGGTAGAGCTTGTGATCTGGCACATCCATGATCTTCGTAGCCCAGAGCAAAGAAGACAAGGCTATATTAATTTCCATGACAAAAGAGGGTGGTGGCTGATCCTGCCAATATAATCTGTCTTTGAGAGTCAGTTTTTCCGAACTAGCAGTTAAAGACAAGATAGAGACTAAGATAGGAGTGTGGGGAACATAATGAAAGTGAGCTAGTGATGGAAAAGTTTGACTTTGGCCATAGCTACATATAATTAGCTGAATTATAACCAATCATAACCAATTCAAATTTGGTTATGAAGTTCCAATGAATGCTAGCATTTTTGTGGAACCTTTTTTTGCTTGTTAAAACACTTGTTAAAGATTCTGTACAGAATCTGTTGTTTGGGGATGGGAAGTGGGCAACTGATACTTGTTTATTTTAATTCTGCAACCCATCTAGTGGCAGAATTCTAAAATTCATGGCTATTTTATCTTTTGCTTTTGACTGCAGGAACTAATTGAGTCTAGTGAAAGATTAAAGGCCCAAACCAAAGAGCTGAAAGATGCACACAGCCAACGGAAACTGGCTATGCAGGAATTCTCTGAGATGAATGAGCGTCTTACTGACTTGCATTCACAAAAACAGAAACTTACTCGTCAAGTCAGAGATAAGGAAGAAGAGATGGAAGTGGTGATGCAAAAAGTAGAAAGCTTGAGGCAAGACCTACGCAGAACAGACAGAATGAAAAAGGAAGTAAGTCACTTTTGGGATAGTAACTACAAGGAAGTTTGACCAAAATAAAGCCTATTTCCCAGTGAATTTTGTTGACATGGAATAATAGTTGACAAATAATTTACTTTTGCTATTTGTTTGTAATTCTCTGCAGTAGCTTCAGTATATTTTCAAAGTGTTTCATTTTTTCAGTCTGGCTTTATAAAGTCTGGAAGATTTTTTTAAAAATTGAGTATCTCAGTATAAATTTGCAGGCTAGGTAACATTAATGGAGGGAAGATGAAGGGTTGCAATCAATATAGAGCTAAGTAGCACTTTGCATGAGCAGAATGACTTCTGCTTGTGTAACAAGACTTCTCTCTCTGCTTCCCCCTCCCATGCCCCCTAAATTTCTTCCGGGTTTTTCCCAAACCTCCAGAGCAGATGTGGTCATGGTGTTGGGGGGCGGGGGGCGGGGGGGGGATGTCTTGTTGCACAAGCAGAGGTTATTTCGCTTACACATTTATTTAATGGAATGCCGCCAATATCATTGAATAAGCTGATGATAATGTATCAGTGCTTTTTATTTCATTTTGTGAAAAAAAATACAGAATAAAGTCAGGTATCAGGAATCCATTTTATCTCTTGTGAATAGATTTTAAATACAATATTCGCTTACAATTTTTAGAGTGCAATCCTATACATGTTTACTTATATGTAAGCCTTATTGAGTTCAGTGAGACTTGTACCCAGGTAAATGTGTATAGGATTGCAGCGTAAGTGTCTGATTATATGTATTTACATTATATAATCTGTTTTACTATTTATTATTAATATTTAATTATTGATGTATGTAAATGAATTAGCCATGCTTTTGTATGTAATGGCAAAACGATGATTATTTAATAACAGAGAATAGAAGTATTTGCAGCTCTGAGTGAAGACTGCTAGACAACACAGCTGCATTGTAAGATGACTGCTTTCCAGAAGTTGGAGGCTAAAAATAGGAATGAATAATACACTGCAGTCGCTTACCTACTTACCTGAGTAAGCTTCATTGAACTTAGTGGGAGTTCAGTGAGTAGACATGTATAGAACTGTTAGTGTACAATTCTAAGCACCCTTATTCCAGCTGATGTCAGCGGGACTTACTGAAAGTCAGTGTGGTTTGGGAAGTTCATTGCCCTTGGCTTCTGCCTAACCATCCGAAACGGGTCACAGTTGAGGACAGACTACTAAGATACATGAGTTCTTTTTCTGTGCATTATAAAAGAAACCAACGTTCAAAACAGTGGTTATGATTTTAAAAAAAATATTTTTGTAGCTGGAAGTTCATGCTGAAGCTGCAGCTGCTGAGGCATCCAAGGACAGGAAATTGCGTGAGCGAAGTGAGCAGTACTCTAAGCAGCTGGAAAATGAGTTAGAAGGACTAAAGGTCAGTCTTTGTTAACTTCATCATTTTAAAATGGAATAGCCACATATTAGATCTGATAGATCACTGTCAGACACAGAATAAAGAGGAATTCAAGTTAGTAGTGTATATTATTGTATCTAGTTATGGAGGGAAAAACAAAAACTTTTGAATGCTTGCTTCAATTTACTTCCAGCACAGTAGTACAAACTCTTTTTCCTCAATTACCTCATTTACATGTAAGATGAAAAGTAAGAGAATCCCAAGAAATGTTACTAGTTTGTCTTTTCTAATGCAGAGGTTCCCAGATGTAACTAGAATAGTCTGCATTTAGAGACTAATAGAAAGCAAGGGATTTCTGAATGTTATGAGCCATTTTCCAGTGGCTCGAACAGGGGATTTTGTTGGGAACTTTGTCTTGCTAGGGGATGGCAAGATGAGGTGGACCATGGACATGATAATTTCTGAGTGTCCTCTCTGACATTGCAGATTCCATGCTTCTCTTTGGTATTTATGGGAACTGTAGTCAATGAAATAGGCCAGATAACAACTAGAGTGCAGATTGCGACTGTCTCTCTCCAAAGGTGGCTGAAGAGAGGTTAGAGCATATACATACAACATGGCAGTGCAGGCAGCAGAGAATGCTTATTTTGCTGCCTCTGCTGCATCCTCAGAGAGCCGCACAGCAGAGCTGTCATTAACACCTGTCTTATCAGGCCTGTTATAACCTATTTGGCAAGCAAAATCAGTCACCTTCACTGTCTTGATGCCATTATTACGCTGTCCCCATTGAGGCATCCTGTGCCATACCTAGGTCAGTTTTGTGGGATCAATTTCAGTTGATGCAGCTTGATGACGTGGACAAGGAAGTTGCATCTACACAACTGATGACATGCCCACTCTACCCATACCATTCATGGCTAATTAAAGCTAGCCTAGGGGGCTGTAGGTGACAGTACCATTACATGAAGTCATGATGACTGCACTTGATGAGGCAGTAGTCTGCCTCTCCTAAGAAAGACTGTTCTGGTCCTAGTGGTTTATAATAATTACCCGCTGGCCACAAATAAACCTTTTTTGGGTGAATGTGCTTTGGAGGGTTGCAACATGGTGATTGCAGACATAGTTGGATAATAATGATTTATCTGGATCCATTTCAGTCTTGAGTTCAGGCCTCATTGGGGGACTGAATGGGCTTTCATTGCCATTTTTATCAAAAAAGGGACAAGCAGAGTGCAACCTTGCTCCTTCCACGTATCACCTTTGTGACACCATTGACTGTGGATGGATCAACTGTGTTGGATTTATATCAGTGCCCCTGTGTTTCAGTGGTCCTGTTCCTATCTGCAGGGTCAATTCCAAAAAGTAGCATTAGAGGGGGATGCGTCTCAAGTTCCTTGCTTTGGGGTCCCACAGGACATAATTCTGTCCCCAATGCTATTTAACATCTATATGAAGCTATTGAGAGTAGGCCTTGTTTGGAGTGAACTGTCATCCGTAACACCTGAATTGGGAGTGGCCATGCATGCCGAGAACTGATGCCTGGACACAGTGGCTAGATAAGGGCCAATGAAACGAACCCTGTTAAGCAGGAGACCCTGTGGGTGAGAGGTTCTTGTGTCTGGGAGACAGACCAGTTTCCTGACTGGATGAGGCTACACTCACTCTGAAAGAGTAGGGAGACCCAAGTAGTAGTCATGGCTTGGAGCACCTTTTACCAGCTTTGGCTCATATGCCATCTACAGCCATTTATATATTGTCAGGCAGAAAAGCATATCCTGAAGTAGAATTGTGCTTTTAAATATAAGAAATTCAGTGTAATGTTTTTTAAAAAAATGTTAGTGTTTTCAATATGTACTTGAACAGAATGCTGAAATGACAGGAGACGATTAAGGCTTCACTCATATGCATGCTTTCCTTAAGAGTATGACCCATTAAATGCTGTGGGGCTCACTTCTGAGTATATATGCATAGGTTTTCACTGCAATAGTGTTAAAGCCCACGGATTCATGTTACGTTTAGGCAATTCATTACTTGACACAGTATAGGGTGTCTTTGCTGGCTGTTACTTTAGTTTGACATTGATTTCAAAACAACTTGGATATTGATGTAAAAATGTAATTTCAGGTAGTTGCACGTTCACTTAAATGTGTCCCCCCCCCCACTAGATTGAGGTATTTCTAAGCTCATACTTTCATAGTTCTGCTATGAAGACTAATCATGGAAGCTAATTATGAGATGTCCCCTTTTTTTAATAGCAAAAACAAATTGGTCGCTCCCCAGGGGTGAGCAGCACAGAACATCAACAAGAGATCACGAAATTAAAATCTGACTTGGAGAAGAAAAGCGTTTTTTATGAAGAAGAGATATCTAAACGAGAACTAATACACTGTAATGAAATAAAAAATTTGAAGAAGGAACTGCGTGATGCAGAAAGCCAACAACTTGCTCTCAAAAAAGAGATCCTAATCTTGAAAGACAAGTTAGAAAAGACAAGGAGAGAAAGGTATGCATAACCCAGTTTTTTTGCTGCTTGATTACATGTCCATTTGCAAAACCCAATGTCTGTGCATGAATCTCTGCAAGATTTTTGCAAAACCGATGCCACTGTGGCAAATCAAATACAATAGTTACATTCAAGATATGTGGTACTTCACCATACTTACACTGACTGTATGTACATGTTCAACTTTGTTTAACTTTGAGGCAACAAAAAGTCTATTTTAGATTCTGAAGCGTACCTAACCTGCAATTTTAAGCAAACCTGGTAGAAACTATTTCCAACTAAACATTAGGAGGAATAAGTAAATGATAAGTAATTAAAACTGGTGGCTTGAGCATAAGCTTTATATTAGAGTGGCAGTACTATTTTGATGGATGGTGTTCATAAACAATCTCCATCGTTTGTCCTTCACGTGTTGCAGCAAGCAAGTTTTGATGTATTTTAGTCACATCTGCATAATGTACATGGAATCATCTCATTACATTCTCACAATGACACTGTGAGATGGTTGAAGCTGACATGTCACTCATTGTATCACATGACTGAAAAGTTGGAGTTGAAAACAGATTTCCCTGGGCACTGTACTTGCTGGTTCTTCAGTGATGCACTGCACAGAAACATTTATGTAGGTGTCTTCATTCATATAAGACTGTATGTTTACTCTGTACACGTGTTGTTACTCAGTATACATGTTTGTCCATGATCGCTGGTGCCTGTTCTCTGTTTGAGCTCAGATTGCTTTAATTTTCGGTGAAATAATAACACAGTCCATGTATTCCCACCCATCTCAACATATCAAAATCCACTGGAATGATACAGAGCTTGCTTTATGAGGCAGTTGGATAAGGGAAACTTGAGAAAGTAAAGAACCCACCTCATTAAGTATATAGTTTCCCATTGACCTGCAGCACAATCTGCTTCAGAAAGTGAGAAAATTGGTGGAGGTGAGGAGGTGAGCAGCACTTTACTTCTTTTTCAGATCAAGAGAAATGCAGGTTAGAATTGAGAAGCCAGGTAGAATCTTGCATTTTGCCCTTTTGAGTGATTCATTTCACATGGTGAGAATTCTTAAAATGCCTGGCCTCTTTGTTCAAACTCTGTATACTGGAGTTATGAACATTGACACAACCAGGAGGTCCCAAAGTTGTAAATCTGCTTTGTTGTTTTGCTTTGCTCTTTCTCTCCCCTACCCCTCTCAAATGCATTGCTTGTCTTTGACGTGAACAAGTAATATGTCAGAGTTAAGGTACTGCTTATATCTGCTAGCACAAGAAGTGTCACTTAAGGTGTCCCGAGGCTTTTCTGCTCCAGACTTCATCCAGTGCTAACATTCGTCATCAATCCACTCTAGACACAAGCCTTCTTTATCTGTTCTGACAGGATGATTTGTTTTCTCTCTCCACCATGGTAGAAAGAAGTGGCAGTGAGAATGCCCCTCAATTGTATTTATCAGTAACAAACTTTATTTACTAGCTCATAAAATGTTCAAGTATCTTATAATTGTATGCTACCATTGCCTCACATTAACAGGAGATTCCCGGGTTTTAAAAGGTGTAGCCCATACGTGATCAGAAGGACAAAAATAAAGATCAGTGCAGTACCCAAGCAGGAAACTAAATATAATGATAAGCTGCAACTTTATGTGTGTCACTTGCTCTCAGGACACAGTAAAAAGATTACGTAAGATGGTACTGGCAAGCAGACGTGTGTTTTCCTTTTTCTGTGAATGAAAGTAAGAAACTTGCAGGATAGCTGCCCCCTTTTCAGGAAAATATGGTGCACTGCCATGCAATTTTCTTTTGTGAGGTTTTGAAGATACTATTAACATAGTAAGCTACCCACCCACCTGGCCTGAGTTTTATCATTCTTTTCTTCCTTTGACTTTTTTTGGGGAGACATTTGTGAGAGCTGTTGCTAAAAGCATCAACTGAGCCCTTTCCTGTTGATCTAATTGTAGCTTTGCAAATAGTTTAAGGGCTGTAGCTTGCTTTCAAAAACTAGATGAGGCTGCTACATTAACAGCCACACAACTTTCCCCTGGTTCAGCTGCTAGCATTCCCCTATGTTACACAGGTTCCTTCTGTCATTTCATAAAAATGTTTGGTGTATGGTTGGGTCAGTAGAGCGGACTTGAGAGTTGAAACAATTGGCTCATCCTTTCCCACTTCCAGATGTAGCAAGGTATGAGTAGACATTTGTGATGGGCTATGTCAGGGAACTGTCATCTGAGACGAAGGAGGTGAAAGGGCTCATGGAGGGTGAGAGAGACCACTCAGCGGAGGAGGGGACCAGCAGGGGGAGAAGTGGAGTTACAAGGGAAAGTGAGTCGGAGGGAGAGCTCAGAGATACTTCAAGCGGGAACAGTGGAGAGGTTTCAGGACCTCCCGTAGGCACACCCACTCCTCGGCGGAAACTGTCACGCCGAGAGTCCAGAAGGCGCGTTTCCGTCAAGGAGCTTTTATGCTGGAAGAAGTTCCGTAAACGCCCACTGTCCGATTCAACGAGCGATTGATGGAGCCATGCTTAAGGAGCTCCATCACAGACAGAGGTTTGGGAACTTAGCCAAGCTCTGAGGGATCAGGATTTTACGCACAAGCAGCTCACCATCCCATCACAGCAATCGGACAGTCCCTGAAAGCAGCTTGTGCAGAGAGGCATCATGAGCAACCCAGCTGGAGCCGGAGGAGCAGCAGGAGCTGGAGAAGGTCCAACTCTGGAAGAAAGGTGCAGAGTTTTGGAACTCCAGCTAGCAATGCAAACGGCGAGGCTAGAAGAAAGGAGGGCGCAGGATGCAGAAAAGGCAAAAGGCGCTACACTAGCAAGAAAGATGCCAGGAATGGTGCAGAAGTTTGGGGGGGACCCCAGGAACTACCAAGCCTTTAGGACAGAGATGCAGTATGCTCTTGAACTGCAGTTTAACGACTTTCCCGATGAGGCATCGCGAGTGGCGTTTGTGATTGGCCATCTCGAAGGGGGGGCGAGAGACTGGGTCCGGCCCCTGATGGCAGGGAATAGTGACATGCTGAAGGACGCGAGGAAGTTTTTTCGCGCCATGGATTTGATGTTTTCCAGCGAGATTGAACAGGGACTGGTGCGCAGACAATTGATGGCTTGCAAACAGGGGAGCCGATCGGTTCGTGAGTACTGGACTGAGTTTACAATGTTGATACATAAATTGGGGTGGGACCTATCGGCGGAACCCATTCAAATGCTCTTTGAAGAGGGGCTTTCTTCGGCGGTGAAAGACGAACTTTCCCGGGCGCCCAGGGCGGAGTCTATGGACCAGCTGACCAAATCAGCGTTGACCATTGGAGCGCGCCAGGAGGCAAGAGCCTTGGAGAAGCGGGAGGGGAAAGGAGAGCGTTGGAGGGATTTCCGCATTCCAGAGATTCCAGAACCCAGTTTCCCGCCCGGAGAGCCGATGGAAGTTGGAACAGCGCGCGCGCGCGCAGTTTCAAATCTCAGCGAAAGGGAAGCAGATAAACTACCACCGCATAGAGACTTTGACTGCCAAATTAACCTGGTCCCTGGGGCCCAGCTCCCCGTGGGCAAGCTGTACGCCATGTCAGACAGGGAAATGCAGGAGTTGAGGGAGTTTATTGACAAAAACCTGAAGAGAGGTTTCATCAGAGAGTCCAGAGCGGTGGGGGGCAGCCCAGTGTTTTTTGTGGACAAAAAAAACACGGATAAACCGAGATTGATCGTGGACTACCGGCGGCTAAATGCCGTGTCAGAACCAGTGACTTTCCCCATGCCCAGAATTGATGACATTTTGACCAGGGTGAGGAAGGGAAAGATATTCACGAAACTGGACCTGAGAGGAGCGTACAACCTGATACGAATAAAGAAGGGGGATGAATGGAAGACAACGATGTTCACCCCCCTAGGGGCTTTCGAATATCTCGTTATGCCCTTTGGATTACAAGCAGGCTCCGCCTGTTTTCAATCGCTCATGAACCATGTACTGGGACCTTTGCTCTACAAGAATTGCGTGGCCTTTCTCGATGACGTGCTGATATATTCAGAGAATGAGGAGCAGCATGTAAAGGATGTCAGGGAAGTGCTGAGCCGGCTGCAAGCAAACCAGTTGTGGGTGAAATTGGAGAAGTGTCAGTTCCACGCCAAGGAGGTGGAATTCCTGGGGTACCGCCTATCAGACAAGGGATTAGCCATGGATCCAAGCAAGGTACAGGCGGTGCTGGAATGGAAGACACCAAAAACGAAAAAAGATGTGCAAAGGTTCTTAGGGTTTGGGAACTTTTACCGTAAATTCATCAAGAACTTTGCCCACTTAACGGCTCCCATCACGGACTGTCTGAGCAGCAAGAAGAAATTCGTTTGGACGGCGGAGGCGGAGCACGCTTTTGAGGAATTGAAAAAGGCATTCGCTTCGGAAGAACAGCTCCTGCATGTGGATTTACAAAAACCCATGAGAGTGGAAACTGATGCCTCAGACCGCGCGGTGGGGGCGGTGCTGCTTCAGCCAGGGAGCAATAAGTCGGAATGGAGACCGTGTGCCTTCTTTTCGCGTAAGCTGAACAAATCCGAGAGGAACTACACGGTATATGACCGAGAACTACTCGCCATTCACGAAGCGTTCCGGAGATGGAGACACTTACTAATTGGTGCACAGCATAAGGTACAAGTATGTACGGACCACAAGAATTTGGAGTATTGGAGAACGGCACGAGTGCTCAACCAACGACAAGTGAGATGGGCCCAGGAGTTCTCCAAATTCCATTTTGAAATCTGCTATGTGCCAGGTCCAGAAAACATCAGAGCGGACGCTCTCTCTCGCAAACCTGAATATTTGGAGGGGGAGGGAGCGCCAGAAGAGAGACATATTATCCCAGAGGACCACTGGGTGTGTGGTGCGGCCTGGGTGGGGCAAAGAGAACTGGTAGAGGGAACGGTAAATGATGAGTACGCCCAGGATAAGCTCAGAGGTTTAAGGGGAGAGGGAGAAGACCCCGGAGGTTTTGAAGAAAGAAACGGGGCATTGTATTACAAAGGGGCGCTATATATACCTGAAGGGGAATTGAGGGGGAGAGTACTCAAACAGCTGCACGACAATCCCACAGCGGGGCATTTTGGGCAACACAAGACCATGTGGTTGGTGACCAGGGAGTTTTGGTGGCCCAAGGTGAGGGAGGATGTACGGGAGTATGTGAGAAGGTGTGACCAATGCCAGAGAGCCAAAGGAGAAAGGCGGGCGCCAGCGGGGTATTTAGAACCGTTACCCACACCAGAACGACCGTGGGAGGCGGTGTCGATAGATTTTATGACTGATCTGCCCAAATCCCAGGGGAAAACCGCCATACTAGTCGTAGTAGACCAGTTAACTAAGATGGGTCACTTTGTAGCTTGCTCACATGCAGTCACGGGGAAGAGACAGCAAAATTGTTTGTAGAACATATTTTTAGGCTGCATGGCGCCCCCTTGAGGCTGGTTTCCGACAGAGGGAAACAGTTCACGTCCAGATTCTGGAGGAAGCTTATGAGCTTGTTGCACGTAGAGGTCAACTTTTCGACTGCCAGGCACCCTGAGACCAATGGGCAGGCGGAGAGGGCAAACGGTATCCTTCAACAATACCTGAGGTGTTATGTCAATGACAGAGAAAACGATTGGGTCGAAAAGTTGGCACTAGCGGAATTTGCTTACAATAATGCAGAGAATGTGTCCACCGGGATGAGCCCCTTTTTGGCTAATTATGGGTGCCACCCCAGGGCGTTTCCAGGGGAAGGAGGAGAGAGATGGAGTGTTCCGGCCGCTGAACTTTTTGTAGAAGAAATGGAAGCGATCCATCGTCAACTCCAACACAACTTAGAAAGGGCCAAAGAAGAATATAAGAGGCAGGCAGACAAGAGCAGAAGGGAAGGTGAAACAATTAGGGTGGGGAGTCGGGTCTGGCTATCAACCCAAGGGTTGCCGTTCAAGGGTAGTTGCAAGAAATTGAGACCCAAAAGATTGGGACCATTTGAGGTCATCCAACAGGTCAACCCAGTGGCTTTCAGACTCCGGTTACCGAACCACATGAAACTGCACCCAGTATTCCACAGGTCATTACTGTCACCATACAGGGGGGAAGGTGAAGGGGTATCCACACGGGGGCCAGCCATAGAAGAAAGGGAAAGCCGCAACTATGTGGCAGAAATCATCGACTCCAGGTGGAAGGGTAATCAGGTGGAGTATTTGGTCGCGTGGGAAGGGGAACCGGAGTCGGAAAACACCTGGGTGAAGGCAGAGGAGGTCCATGACGAGGTCTTGATCGAAACGTTCCACCAAAGGTTCCCCAGGAAACCTCAACCAGTAGCGAGGTTCCGGAGGGAGTACTTTGGCACCACCGACGATGAGGAGGAACTGGAGGGATTCAGGGAATCGGAGTTGGAAGAGGGTACAGACTCCGAGGAGGAGGAGTACTTGGAAACCGGGAACAGCAAAAGGTGGAGGGAAGTGTTCGAAACTTCGGAAGATGAGGGAGGTTCCTTCAGGGGTTTTGCTCCCTCGCCTCCCGCAGAGGAGGGGAGGGAAGGGGGTGAAGGGGGCCCTAGAGGGGAGGTGGATGTCAGGGAACTGTCATCTGAGACGAAGGAGGTGAAAGGGCTCATGGAGGGTGAGAGAGACCACTCAGCGGAGGAGGGGACCAGCAGGGGGAGAAGTGGAGTTACAAGGGAAAGTGAGTCGGAGGGAGAGCTCAGAGATACTTCAAGCGGGAACAGTGGAGAGGTTTCAGGACCTCCCGTAGGCACACCCACTCCTCGGCGGAAACTGTCACGCCGAGAGTCCAGAAGGCGCGTTTCCGTCAAGGAGCTTTTATGCTGGAAGAAGTTCCGTAAACGCCCACTGTCCGATTCAACGAGCGATTGATGGAGCCATGCTTAAGGAGCTCCATCACAGACAGAGGTTTGGGAACTTAGCCAAGCTCTGAGGGATCAGGATTTTACGCACAAGCAGCTCACCATCCCATCACAGGCTATCTCAATAATTTATATGTATTTAGGGTTCTGAAACACCTACATGGAAAATGTAGGATCCTTGAGTTTCCCCATGCATGGTACAATTGCAGTTTCTCGTTTACCATTCAGGTGCAGAAGATGATAAAAGTATCAGAGGGGTGTGTGTGTGTGTGTGTGTTTCATGCTGTATTCTCTTTTAGATAACCTGATACAACTACAGGTGGGGATGGAAACCTGTGATCCTCTTGAAGTAGTTGGACTATAACTCCCATCAACCCTGACCTGACCATAGGCCATTATAGTTGTGACCAATGAGAGTTGTGGTTGAGCAACACCTGGGGACCATACATTCCCTACTGTTTTAGGACATAACATTCTCTTCACAATTTAGGTCCCCCCCCCACAATGTGGGGTTGGTGTTCCCTCCTTTAAGAATATTTCTGCTCCATATAACATAAACCATTCCCCTTGCTGAATTTTTTCTATGGCAGCCTTAAAATTCCTGCAGTAGGTCAGGCTTTAAAAATCAAAATAGATAGCTTTAGTAAGACATTTGGAATTCAGTAGTTTAAATCTATTACCACCAACCTGAAAAGTTATAAAGCAAGTAGTGCTTAAGAAAACATCATTGTGTTAAAAGGCAAATCATTCTTCATTCACTTGTTTTTATTTCATAAACAAATATGAATAGGGCTGCTTTGGTACTGTAATATTGAATAATAGGACTGAAGAATAGGTGAAGCATCTGTGGGTCTTAGGTGAAATCAAGCTGAATTACTGAAAAAGACAAAACGTGCTTCAGTATATATATTTTTTAAGCACACACACCTGAAAACCATAAAACAAACAGTTGTCAGAGCTACATTTTGATGTGATGAATGTGATAGAATAGTTTTATTAGCTGTATTACCTGCCCATGACTGTCAAAGCCATGAATGAGTTATGTAGAGCATTTCCAAGCAAGGAAATAATAAAAGCTTTATGCCACACGTGTACCTTACACAAGCCATTTCTGGAAAATAAGCTGCAAAGGTTATTAGCAACTCTTTTCATTGCTCATTTAAGCCCTGTGCAAACAGTCTCTACCTTCAATGGAGGTTTGAGATTGTGCCCTCTGACCTTGCCCTTGGGATTTGAGGTTGTGTTTAAATAGAGGCCTATATGCATGGAGTTGACATGTGCAGGTATAATCCTCCCAGTTTTCAGGGGTCTAGATCAGACCTGCGTGTACTGCATTACATGCACGTGGGCTACTTTTGATTGAGACTTCCAGCTTGTAGATGTCAGGTGGGTTTGCAGCTTGATTCCACTATCCCACTGCATGTAGACAATCAACACCTGCACTAGTTAATATACCTTAGATGTGGAAGCAACACTAGTTGGTATCAACCTAGCTACTGGCTTTTCTCTAGTTTTTCCCTTACTCTTTGAGGTGCCTTTAATGTTAAAGGATGTTGCAGTGCATATTCTCAATGGGTTGTGTTGTGGTTTCTGCTGCTGTTCTGTTTTGCTATTTTAGTTCTGTTCCAAACCTACTATTGTGATTTTATAATTGTATGTTAGGGCTTTTTATAGTGTGTTTTTAAAAAAAAAACCTTGGGCAATATAAAGAGTGGAAAGGAAGTTACGTAAAAGAAGTCGGGAAGCATATGAGATAAAATTGCCAAATGGGGTCATTGTGAGAAATAGGAAACAAAACAATATGCCGAAAATGTCCTTTATCAAAATAACATGTAGGCAGGATAGGCTGTGTGACAGCACTAATTTTAAATTCTTTCAAAAAAACAAGCTGAATACCTCAGTGAATGAGCAGGAGTACTTTTAATTCATTCCATGGTTTTGCAAGGAACTAAAGCAAGTTAGTTAGATTGTTGCTTTCATGTTGATTCAAAAATGTATTGAAAAAGCCTATTTATGTTCCAGTTTATGTTCCCAGGGGGAGTCACTAAAATATTGGCAGGTTCATGCATCATAGCCTACCTTGTTTTGAGTTTATGCTTCTTTTTTAATATTGGTTACCCTGCTTAGCTTAGCCTTCATTTAAAAACAAAGGACTGCCTCACATGATACAGTGCATGGTGACATCTACTGATGTTTCCAAGGAGTGCCTAGAACAGTTTTGAGTATTCTTTTAGAAACTGAATATACTGCAAGGGGAGTACTGATCAGTTTTACATATCATTATTTCAGAATTACAAAAGGACATCATCTGTATTCTCCTTCCACTGTGAAAACATATCTTTAAATGATGACACCATAGGCATGTTCAAGCATTTGTTTGAATGCACAAATGTGCATTTCCCCATCCATGGATGCAGAGTTTATGTGTTCAGACAAATGCCTGAACATGTAACATCTCATAAATATATATAGAACTGGAACTTACTGTTTTCCCTCTTTTTTTTACAAAGTATCGACCTAGTACACATTCACTGGTGCAACTTAGTATGCGTGTTTAGATTTCCACTGATTTTTGTGATACTTGGAGCCTGATCCTATGAATGGTTACTTACAGGTAAGGCCCAATGAGACCATAGTGTGCTTTGACTGCAGTCTGAAATATTTAACCACGCTCTGGTTTCTGCTTCACATTTTCTACAGTTCTTGAGCCAAAAGACAACTGAAGTGTATGGACAGAGGAGAAGTGTTTCAGAGACTAGAAAGAACAAATACTCTCCACTGTGGCTCTAAAGTTTATGTTTGCTTAGCTCTGAGCTAGCATTCTAAACTACCTCTGACTTTTCCCTGTGTTCCATTATTTACTGGTCTTGTTTCTTTCAGGAGAGCTGTTTTCCGCTGCAGTCTCAGCTGAGACTCACAGCACATCAGATTTCTAAGGCTACCACCAAAGTGGTTTAACATAAAAGCTTCATACTGCATTTTCCCCACCGTCTCATATTGCATCAGATGCAAATTTAAAGCTACTTCACAAGCTGTGAATGAAACCACCAATACTAGAAGCACAAAAGTACTAAGTGCATATAAACTAAGACAAAAATGCAACCAAATGCTTAATTAAAGACTCTGACCTGTTGTCTGAGAAGTTAGCCTTAAACCCATGTCTCCCACATAGCTGTGAGACCCATTATCCATTCCCCTGATAGTTAATGCTTTAATCTTTTTTGGCTTTCTCCCAGATTGTTCTTCATATGCATGGAATCTGTTGGTTGGGGAGAGGGATGGGTGGTGTTGGATTACAGAATTAGAGTTTAAACAGTAGTGATTAATATGCTACATTGTTAGAATGAAGTGTTATGTTTCAAATGATGCCTAGCAACACACAAATTCAGAGCTGGGTCTGATATTCCTGTGCTATATTTCAAAGTCTTATTGAAACAGTAAATGAATTTCAAATTAGAAATAGGAGATTCAAACCAAAAATACTCTTACTGAGTACTATTGTCATGGCTCAAATGCTGTCTGATAAACATTGGTGGGTAGTTTTGCTGAACTGTAAGAAATATTGACTAAATTCTATCACCAATACTTTGTGCCAACATAGCCCTCATTCACATGTAACACTAAGCCAAACGATAGCTTAGCACAAATAAGCAAACATGCAGGATCCTGGAAATATTGGATCTGGATTGTTCCTTCTTGGTCGTTCTAGTGCTGCACTTTGCTGATCTAAGCTTAGTGTGTCATATGAACCCAGGTTCATGGTTTAGCTCTCTCAATACAGACCACAAGTGGGCAACTGTAGGAAAAACTTCAGTTATAGCCCATGGTTTGTATGGACAGAACTAAACCACTTACCCCAGGTCTGGGTAACTCAGTAAGCTAAACTGTAGCTTAGCTCAACAAAACAACCAGAGAGGAAAAAAAACAACCACAATATCCTCTCCATGTAAGCTCATTCACTTTTTAAAAAAATATTTTTTATTACAGATTTACTTGTATAACAAGAGTACATATAGTGTCTCTGTTTTCAATTCATAGAATCTTTTTCACAGTTCAGTTACATTTGGTATGAGACACTGCTGTCGTAGACATTACGTGATCGGGGAAAAGGGGGGGATACTGATCCTTCTTTCTGTTGTATATTTGTGCAAGGTTTTTTTGTCAGCGTGATGTGAGTAGGCCATGTATGTATGTATGTATGTTGTGCGAGAGATGAGAGGTTGGTACGTTCGGTTGGTTGCAGTGTGGTTTGTTTGTATGCGTGAGTGGGCGTATTGGGTCATATTAGCCATATTGATTCACATGCCTGCTCATTCACTTTAAGCAATGGTTTGACTTAGCCTGATGTGAAAGGCAGACCAGTATGACTGAAATCTCTTAACCATGGTGAAAGATTAGGAACAGAGTGTATTACTGAGCATTCCCTCTCCCTTGATCCATTGCCCTCAGGTCTGGTTAAGCATTACATCCACAGTGAAATCTACCATGGTTATACTAACGATGTTAAAGATATGATGGAGAAGCATCCCCTGTTTTACCAGGGAGACCCAGCATGCTCCTTCTTGACTTGCTTTATGATGGGCATTTAAGGCCTACTGATTCTAGCAGGCTTTCAACATCTGTTATATGGCATACTTCAATAAATGTAGAGCAATAAAATAATAGGCCACATAGAAAAGTCATAATATTTTGAAACAAATAAAACAAACTAGGGATCCAAATGGATAAAGATTTTAAATTGGGGATCCCATGATTTGCTGCTCTTGGTCATCTTGAGAGTGATTCGGTTTGCAGTTAAAGTACATGCAGATTTGCATGCAGAGGTTTCTGGTTGGGCTGGGAAGGACTCTTGCTCAAATCCCTGGAGAGCTGTTTCTGGTCAGTGTGGTCAGTATAGAACCAAAGGCCTTACTTGGTGTTAGCACCTTTCGGCATTCTAAGTCCTATGCCTCCTCCCACTTTAGACCCCTGTGACCTGCCGCCCACCTGCAGACCTGGTCCAGGGACAGCGGGAAGACGCGCTGCGCCTGCCAGCTGTCCCCGGAGCTTGCGGGGCAGGCAGTGGGGAGAAGCGCTCTTCTCCCCGCCGCCCGCCTGCAGACCAGGTCCGCGGACTGCAGGAAGACACGCTGCGCCTCCCCACTGTCCCCGGAGCTTGCGGGGCTGGCAGCGGGGAGAAGCACGCGTCTCCCCACCGTCAGCCTCCAAACCACATCGGGAGACAGCGGGATGGCAGCGTTCCGCCTCCCCACTGTCCCCCGACCTTGTGGGGCTGGCGCTGCGGCTCTCCTGAAGCCTGGAGAGCGAGAGGGGTCGGTGCACACCAACCCCTCTCGCTCTCCAGGCTTCAGCGAAAGCCTGCATTCGCCCCATAGGATGCACACACATTTCCCCTTCATTTTTGGAGGGGAAAAAGTGTGTTTTATAGGGCGAAAAATACGGTATTTGTCAGTGGGTTTTATGATTCCTTGCAGTCGTTCAGTTACATCTTGGATCTTAGCCCCGGGGAGACAGCACACTTCCCGAGACATCTTGTTACTTGTGGTGATGGTTAGAAAGTGCTTGGCTTATTTTGTATCTGGTAAATTGACACATGGATGTTTTCACGTATTAGATTTTGTCATAATTAGGACCATTCAATTAACCTAATGAGAATCTTCATGCATGGGAGTTTTGCAGTTCCAGGCACCATATATGGCAACTCTTTCTTTCACTAGCTTCAGAATTGCAAAGGGTTGTAAAAATGAATAAGGATATTGAATCATAATGTTTACTCTTAACTATGACTGTTTGAGATTTGTGAAAACCTTCTCGCAGCATGAATGCAAGACTGGGTGTCATCCAGAGAACTCCAGCCCTGCCTGATTTCCTTCAAAAATTAATGCAGCTTTAACTTGTTCCATTGCTTTCACTGGTTTCATCCAATATGTTGTATTTGGACAGTGGATAAGAGGTCAATGTTTAGTATTTTTTACAATAGAATGACAAATGCCTGCTAACTGGGACTCTGGTGTCCCACATTAAAGAGAGGTTAATTCGTACTCCTAACACAGAACACATTGTCTTGTTGTCCTGAGGCAAAACAGATAATCATGTTATTCCAGTTTCAGTGGATGTGCAGATTACTGTAGAATATTTTCTTAGTTACTGTATATGTCAGTCCTTAATGTTCTGCAAGGTTTCTGTTGAAGCATATATTTGTACTATTTTCCATATATGCTAATGATTTATTGCATTTTGTATTATCCCTTAGCCAAAGTGAAAGAGAAGAATTTGAAACAGAGTTCAAACAGAAATATGAACGGGAGAAGATTCTCTTGACAGAGGAGAACAAAAAGCTTTCTGCTGAGCTTGATAAGGTAAGTGTTTTGTGAGTGAAATTAAAAAATTGAGCAAAGTTGAAAAATTCATAAAGGAGCATAGAACTGGGAAAATGTGAATAACTTCCAATACTGATTCAAGTATAATTAATTATGTTCCCATGATGGGAGTTTAGATTTGATGATCTCTCTATTCATTTCCGATTAGATCCCACAAAATTACTGAATAATATAGATTAAGATACGTTGGCATTACTTTAGGAGCCAAAAGGTAATTTCCATCTGGTAAGATGCAAAGTTAATTACAGATCCAAACTTATGCCATAATTATTTATGGACAACAGACCACTTCATTAGGTGGTTCAAAAATACTAATGAAAGACAGTTAAATAAGGGATCAGAATAAAATAAAATTTATCATATGGGTGAAGGTCAAATGTGTAACAAGGAAACAAAGAGAAAAATGTGAAACTGTTTTGGACTTAGATTACACCAGGACTTTGGAATAACCCTTATATTGACATGAAAAAGCCTTGGACAGCCTTAGCTGGAAGAAAATGATCACTATAGTCTGCTTCAGGCATTGTTCTTATGAAGGGGCAGTTATGGTGAAAGGAAGTATATTTAGCTCTCCAAACTTGTGTGGCTTCTCCTGCATGGGGAACAGAGAGCAGACTCCCTACTTCAGAAGTTTTACCCCATCAGGGGTGAGAAAAGTCATTAAACTTCAGGAATGTGGCTAACATGTAGCCCCTTCAGCTCCTTCCACCTTGTTTGTCCCTTTCATGTGAGTAGTGCCTCAAGAGGGCTTCCACCTCAGAAAATAGGAATGCAATATGGCAGAAGTAGCAAACCCATAGCCCTCCAGATGTTTGATTTCAACTCCTATCTTCCCTACTATTGGCCATGCTGGCTGGAGTCCAACAATATTGGTAGGGCTACAAGCCGCCCAGCCCATGCACTATGGAAACATCAAAATATAGAATTCATACAAAACCCAGGAATGCATAATTGAACTAGATGGTACTGAATTTCACTGAAATTAGAGGGCCTTCTAATCAGTGTACTGCCTTCCCATCAGATGTCAAGGAGATAAAGAACTACACAACTTTTAGAAGACATCTAAAGGCAGCCTTATATTGGGAAGTTTTTAATGTGTGACATTTTATTGTGTTTTTATATGTGCTGGAAGCTACCCAGAGTGGCAGAAGGGCAGGGTAATAATAGAAATAGAAATAGAAAAGGAATATGTGTTTAAGGAGAACCTGGCAAGTGAGTGCCACAAATCAGGCATGATTTTTCCATTGTGAATTCTAGAATGCTTTGACTTTTTGCATTCCGCAGGCAACAATGAGACTCACCCATGCATGTGATTTGTTGACCATTGAGGAGATCCATTTGCACAATTGATACTATGGGTTGGGGTAGTTGGTTTTATATAGGTGCTTCTGGCAACATATGTCATGAGGACACAACCAGCAGAGCATAAGTACACAAAAAGGCCCTGCTGGATCAGGCCAGTGTCCCATCTAGTGCAGCATCCTGGTCTCACAGTAGCAGACCAGATGCCTATGGGAAGCCTTCACGCATGACCCAATTGCTCAAGAGCACTTCCCTGTGGTTTCCAGCCACTGGTATTCAGAAGCACACCTCCTCAGGCTGCGTAGGCAGAACCTGTGCCATTGCTACTCTCTCTCTTTAAATAGTGGTGCACACTTATGGATTCTAAAAGCTCACAAGAAACATAAGAAAAGCCATCCAAGATCATACCTCTTGTCTTTAAAATCTATTCAGCTTACAGCCATGTATGAGAGACTAAGTATGAGCAACCGGCAACTAGAAGAAGAGATGAGAGATCTTGCTGACAAAAAAGAATCTGTAGCGCACTGGGAAGCCCAGATCACGGAGATCATCCAGTGGTAAGAACCTTCTTCTAATCCCGTTTGCCACTGTGCCTCATGCAACAAGGCACGTTCTGTTTTGGACAAACAGAATTTAATTCTTCAGTCCCCTGGTGTTCTGTTTCCAAGCTTCAGAAAACTCAACTCTTTTCAGGAGTGTAAACCCCCACTGGGTATAGTTGTTGGATTTCCAAATACAAGTAACAACTAGCAGAAATCTAAGTAGCTTCATATATGGCAGAATAAAAGGTGGTGGTGGAAGGTTGTTGGTTTTGGTTTTTGGTTGTTGTTTTTTGTTTTTAGTCACAGAATTGGCATATTATCCTTCTTTATTGGTATCCTATAAATTAAATTCAAAACACAAAATATAAAAAATGAATCTTGTGGCATCTTAAAGACTACCAAATCTGTAAGCTTTCTAGGACTGCAGTTCACTTATTCATATATATTAAGAGGCCGCCCCTTTGAAAATTGCTACAGAATGAAAAGTAGCCTTCAAGTAATAGTTTCTAATATTCCCTTCTATCATACTGACAAAGCTCAATCCCCCGTCTTTTACAGTGCTCTGAAATAAAGATGCAGGCATGAGTTTGAACTGTTAGTGGGGAAAACAATTTTTTGCAGTGATTTGTTTTTCCATTTTTGGACCATTTGTAAAATGTAACTCTGAAAACAATCTGTACCTAAACATTTCCACAGATCATTTACACTGATTAATGTTAGTGTCTTGTGGCAGTATCATTTTTTAAATGTTTGTGTCCTTTTTATCTGCTTTCATAGCAGCTGTATAATTTAATTTTGTATTAAGTAAAAATGGATAAACATAGTCTTTTTAGGGAAGCCTTGTTAGCTAGACAGTGCTTTCACATCCAGTATAACTTTACTGTCCATATTTAGGCATAGCTCTGGCTTTTGAGTATGGTTAGTCAGTGCACGTTGGGCTCTGAAACACTGGATGTGGTCCAAGCAATGTAGTTCACTTCATAAATGTACATAATTCAAACTCAAGTATCAGGGTCCATTTTTCACCCTTGAAGGTCTGGTTTTACAGAAGCAAAGAATAAAGAATCAAAGCTGGATGATTTATAGTACTTCTTCGTCATAAACAAAAGTCTCTTATGCAAGCCGGGTGAGGGGAACACAGTAAAGCAAATATGTTTATATATTTTCTCTCACTGACTGGAAATTAAGTGGTTATGTGTTCAGGTACTTCCCTAGCAGAAAGGTGAAAATCAGTACACAGAATCCACTGTACCTTGAATATTACAAAAGCCTGAAGTATGGTCTGTTAGGACCTGTCAAAACTCAGGATACGAGATTAATTCTCCAACCGATCCTGCTAATTATTATTATGAAATATATTGGTGTTGGGTTTGTTGTTGTTTTTTGCCACATGCAATTCAAAGCAACTTACAAGAAAAGAAAACACATGCATGCAAACATTAAAACCAGGGCAGGGGAAATTGAGACAGCCCTATGGTTGCCATGGAGATTGTGAAATCCCATGCAAAAGCAGTAGACAGAGCCTCAGTGTGAATGTTCAGTCTCTCCCAAAACTACTTTCGTCAGAGAAGTTTGTGGGCAGCAGTTACAACCAGTGCTATTTTTCTAGAAAAAGGGGTACAGGAACTCACTATGATCACCTCCTTTGCTCTCTTATAATGGCAATGGCGCCCGCCTGAGAGGTGCTAGAACTGAGTTCCCACTGAAAGAAAGCGCTGGTTACAACAATGGTATCCCCAGTCTGACCTGGCAACAGATGGCAGTCCCAACCCAAGGTGGAAGGGTTTCCAAGTGAGGTTAATGGAATCATTTTGAACCACAGCAACTCCCTGCACCCTCAGTCTGAGGTGATGCTGTGCCACATCAATTAGTTCAACTGTATCCACCCACCGAGGTCTCAGCAATACTCCTCGGATCGGTTTCAGATCAAGGATGAGGGTGGTCTGTCTATGACCTGGCACCAAACAACAAGCATGGAGAAAATTAGGAAGATTTTCTGAGCACACTGAGCCTGGCACTGCCATTCCTGCAGGAATGCAGCCTAGCTCTACATAATGCATATGAACTGCACAAATGGCATATTGGAACTTATTGCCACCTACTGGTTGCTAAAGATGCATACAGCTTTTGCACAGATCTCAATACCAGTTTCCTATTTGTGCTGTTTAAAAGGAACATTTTATGATTTTTGTGTGCAGGAAAGATTTGGGCCTTTCGTTGCCTGTCATACAACAATTTTGCAATAAAATGGTCCGTCCAGTTGAAAGCAGATGGAATGGTGGTCGTAATTAAACACCTCCCAGGAACTGTTTCACACGTGGCTTTTCCTACACAGACAGCATCTCCATGTAGGAAAAGGCATGTGCACCCTCATGTGTGAATTGCTACAAGTACATGTGTTCAAAGGAGCATGTTTGTGATTTTGGCTATGATCCTAAACATCTGGCCTTCATTACAGCTATGCCAATTCCATGCCGATTGCTGCCATCATTCACACATTTATTCAGCATTCACAACCTGAATGCTTAGAAAAATTGTAAGGATCATGATTTCCTGAAAAATATGTATGTATTATTCAGCTGTGTCCCCCCACCCCCATTATAATTATAATAAAAAAAGGAATTCATTTATTCATTTACTTTAAAACAACTACTCATTGTCAGCTTTTGGCGATCCAGAGTGGTGTAATGATTAGAGTGTTAGACTGTGACCTGGGAGACCAGGGTTTGAATTGGTATTCAGCCATGAAGCTCTCTGGATGACTCACTCCCAGCCTAGCCTACCTCGCAGGGTTGTTGTGAGAATAAAATGGGGAGAGGAGAACCATGTACCCACCTCAAGCTCTTTGGAGGAAAGATGGGATATAAACACAATAAATGAAATGAAGATAGAAAATGAGAGTATTGCATTATATGCAATGCAATCTGCCCATATACACCTGTGCACCACTGAAATGAATGGGAGCTGTACAAGACCATGGAACATTATGTCCTTTGATGCCTATTTTTTAGAAATGTTAAGGATTCAGTTCCACAGCACCCAAGAAAACTTGAGAGGCATCACATGGGTTGTTTCCGCTTGCAGCTTAACTAATTGGGTTTTATTTTTCTATAATTATGATTGATTTTATGAAATTCTCATTCTGGCTGTTTCTCAACATCCTCATTATCTCCCTAACTTAAATGTCACCATAGAGCAAAAACTTAGCCTTTGCTTTTGCCAAAGTTCTTACATCTTATTTCACTGCTTGACTAGGGTAAGCGATGAAAAGGATGCCCGAGGCTATCTCCAGGCCTTAGCCTCCAAAATGACTGAAGAACTAGAGGCCCTGAGGAACTCCAGTTTGGGGGCAAGAGCAACAGTAAGCAATTATTAAGTGTATTTTTTTTAAGATTTCCTGTGCCATCAAATAAATGCTTAGTGTGAGTTATATTAGCTACCAGTTACAGCAGATGAATCTTGAAAGGTGTTCCAGAGAATTGTCTAGTCCTGTTAGCTGGACGAGTTTCAGTTAGTAAGGCTTGAGGATGCAGACAAGGTGCTTCAGTCGGTCAGGGCAACCATTTGCCCTCTGGACTCTTGCCCCTTTTGGCTGATGAAAACTGGCAGGGACAGGACAGCTGGCTGGGCCAGGAAGGTGATTAATACCTCCTTCTGGGGTCCTCTTCCAACTCTGTGATTCTGTGATCATCCATTTAATTTTATAATGATTTTAATCTGTTCACAAGGTAGTGTATATAAAAACAGTTATTTCAACATTACATTTAAATAATCAAACTGACTAAAATCACTGTTGTGGACAATAGTCCCCATTCCATGACATCCCAGTTTAAACTGTAAAGGTTGTATTTATTAAAGCTTGTTTAAAGGAGGTCAGAGATGGCATGGAAACTTTCTCTGTGATAGATTCATCCCCATCCCCACGCCCCATGAATAAGTATTTTAATTGTTGCTAATGTATTCTGTAGCATAAATGGAATATATCATAAAACTACTATTGCCTATAAAAGAATAAGATAGTAGAACTCCTTTTTTTCTTACTTGGATCAAAGAAAGATAATGTATTTGGGGCATTGCCAGGACTCTTTTGGAAGATCATAAGATTGAAATGTAACAAATGCCTTAAATAAAAGGAAATGGCTTTTCTTTTTAGGACATGCCCTGGAAGATGCGGCGTTTTGCAAAACTGGATATGTCTGCAAGGTTAGAGCTACAGTCAGCCCTTGATGCAGAAATACGAGCCAAACAAGCCATTCAAGAGGAGTTAAATAAAGTTAAAGCTTGCAATATTGCAACAGAATGGTAAGAATTGGTGTTTCTAATGTTCTAGCTTGCAAAGACTTTTCTACAAAAGACATACTGATAAGTCCTAAAATATATTGCCTGTCAAACTATAATCCTACAGTTATTCATGGCAGCCTGACTTAAAAGTAAAAGTTATCCTTCTATAATTTGTAGTTAATTGAATCATTACTGGAAAATCTGTGCTTTTTTTAAGGTGCTTCAAAGATCTTTGTGGAAAATAAAATTTATGCTGCATTTTACAACCTTTAAAAAGCAATAAACTGCATTCCTCTGCTAGTTTACCACGATTGGTTTATGGATTCTGAAGAATGATCTTTTTCCATCACGATCCATTTTGTTGACTTAAGAAATTCAATGATCGAGGGAGATGATTGAAGACAGATAATTTCTAGTAAATTGACTGCTCCAGGTCATATAATTTATATAAAATTCTTGTTGCAGGCAAGACTTTTTAGTTGCCTTTGAAAACTAAAAGTAGCAGCAAGAGTCCAGCTAAGTAGCAGCATGAATTCTGTTCAATTTTCCCCATAGCAGAATTCAGCAATGAAACTGGCATGAAACGTATTCTGTGACTGCTAACGTAATAGCTGTTTTAATAGTAATACCCGAAAAGCAAGACCCAAATAGCTATTTTTCATAAAGGGGTGATGGCCAACTCGAGCTTCAATTAATGCATTTTTGAAAGGTAGCCAAAGGCTTAACAAGCCAGTATTAGACTAGAATTTCCAGAATTAGTTACTGGAGTTGTATATTGGAACATGCATCTCCACCAGTAAACATCACCGTTGCTAGGAAATGGCCACCAAAAATAATCAGTGTTGTATTTTAAAATAGAGATCATTTATTCCCATGCCTGCTGCTCATACTGTTTTTCATAAACAGAGACTAGAGCCAACTCAAAGGATATTCAGAGACAATCACTAATTCCTTTCTCAAGGTTCTTTGCTACAGTAGCACTCACTTCCATGTTTTGTGTTATACTTCTGACAGTGTGACGTGGCTGACATTGATCTTGACTGAACAGTGCTGAAAAAATATGTTCAAAGTAACGATTAAATAACATGGCCCTTACTAATTGGATCTCTCTCTATCTCTCTCTCTTTTTATTTGTATAAAGCAAACTACAGGAATCTGACAAGAAGAACTCTGACCTATTGTCAGAAATAGAGAGACTGAAAAAAGAGACAGAAGAACTCCGATCAGAAAAGGGTACGAGAATTGGTGTCCAAATAAAGGAAGGCAAAATCCACTCCACAGCAGTTGGGTATATCTTATCAAATAAGAATGGCGTCTTAGAGTGTGCTGACAGAATATGGACTCTGGCTTCTAAGATACCATCATAGCTCTTACATGATAAGATGTACCCACAGCTGGTATAAAAATACAGAAGGACAGTTGTCTTGGTTCATAAAGTCTTTCTTCCAAATCCTTTTGTTTTTGTACTATACAGCAGTTGACCACTATTTAATAGAAAGTTGCTGGCATAATGAGTAGTTACAACTCAGATATTTTATGTATTGTATGGTGAAGAAATCATTTAAAATGTGCCAATTATTTTGATTTAAGCCACAAGCCACCTAGAGTAGTCTTATAGAGTGGGAAAATAAATTATAAATTATTTTTTCAAAAATAAATGTCTTGTCGATTGCTCCTACAATCATTCTGTTTGTTTGTTTGTTTGTTTGTTTGTTTGTTTGTTTGTTTGTTTACTTTGCTCTTCATCATTTACCAGTGCCATTCTGGGTTACAACCAGTGCTTTTTTCTGTGGGCACAGTGTACCGCCACCTCTTCCCCCCAGCCACCATCTTGCCGCCACCGCTTGCCCGCCCCCCGACTCACTTGCTTCTCTCTCCCCACACACCTTTGCCGCTTGCTTCTCAATTGCTGCTGTTTCCCGCGGCTGCAGGCACAGGCTCCCGGAGGTGCTTTGGCGCGACCCTTATGATCGCCAGAGTGCCTTCCAGGAAGGAGCCTGGCCATCATAAAAGTCGCACCAGAGCAGAGGCGCTTTGGTGCGACGTTTACGATTGTCAGGCACTTTCCCGGAAAGTGGTTTGGCGATTGTAAGGGTTGCACCAAAGTGCAGGAAGCAACAGCGACATAGGAGGAAGCAGCAAGGGGGAGGGGGAGCGAGAGCGCGGGGGGAGCAAGCTGGTGGGGAGCAAGCTGGTGGGGAGCAAGTGGTGGTGTGTACTGGCACCTATTATTCTTCAAAAATAAAAAACCACAACCCACTGGTTACAACTTAAACAATACCACAATCAGGGTGAACATTAAGGTAGAAAAGGTTGATTCCTTCATGTACTATCATCCTATTCATTTTAATTGCTGCGCCATTTTGCCCCATTGATGATGGTGAGTTTTCATGATCAAAATATGTGTTTACTTAGCTGAGTTATTGTGCATACATCTGATTTAAGCCCACGGGTGCTTCTTATTAGCTGCTGTTTCAAAAGGACACAGTGAAGTCCTTGTGACAAATCAGTAGTAGGGTAGAATACGGTACTGTTTGGATAGCTTCATAATGGGAAATCTCCTCTGAAAAACTGTCCATGGAACTCTGGTTGCACTGGACAAATGTTTCACTCAGTTTAAATTTAAAACCACCCAAGAAAAAGCCCAGGAAGTTATATTTGTTGGAGGAGTAGATAGAAGTGGATCCCTTTAATGGTAGAGTGTGGTAAGAACTGCATTTGTGAAAGGAGAGATAAGGGGACCAAACCAATATAGCTCTGTGAATCTGTAAACTTAACCTTACTCTGCCTTAGGTTGGATCTAGACACATCAAAAAAAGTGATTCAGCTAAACACATTGTAAACTCATACAGGGAAATCCGTTAGGGAAAGACAGTCCCTCCAGAATGCCATCTGGTGTCACAGTGTTATATCACATAGACAACGCATATAAAACACTTTTTCTTTACCAGTCTAGCTGAGTCCTTAGTTATACAATCTGATCCTAAAAAAAACTGTTTCAACTGCCACAGTACTAGTGGTTTTTTTGCTGCTGCAGGGGCCAGAGTTTTGTAAGTCATGGTACAGCAGCTCTTGATATATAAGGCCAGAGAATAGTTCTCAGATGCAATGAGGTTTACCAGTTGTGCATTTGCACCAGTACTGGAAATCTTCATTGTATCTAGAGGATGTAGGTCTAAGTATTTTAAGTACAATGGTTATAAGTATGAGGATTAGAAAAAGATGCTAAGAAATTAATATGCAAACTTAATTATTTTGAGATCTTGTTGCAAATGACATGATGTTGTACTTTGGAGTGTTACAGCTCTGCTTCCTTTTTCTTTTCCTGAGCTGTGGAGCAAGCTGGTGCATTTTGGAGTAACAACAGAGATAACTCAAGAAGGACAACCCATAGACAATGACCCAGTTGGCCATTTTCTATAGGTTAAAGACTTGCTGCTGTTTTCTAGGTGTAAAGCACCAAGACTCACAGAATTCTTTCTTGGCATTTTTGAATGCGCCTACCTCTGCTCTGGATCAATTTGAAGTAAGTAAACAGCTGATGTATTATATATTTTGATGTCATATGCATATTCAGTTTGTGGTCACTACTGCTTTGAAATAATAACTACACTTACGTGTTGGGGGGAAATTCACCGTGCAAGCCTATCATGTCTATTCAGAAGCAAGTCTCCTTGAGTTCAATGATGCATGCTCCTGTGTAAATGTATATAGCATCGCAGCCGTTGATCTCTAAGGAATGTGTATTATTTGTCTTAGGTTTTAATACTGTGTTGTTTTTTATGGCATTATTTCCATGCATTGCTATAGGGATTTTTTAATTGCAACTCCCATATGTTCAAATCAGAAATTTACTTCAGACACGTAGTAAGGCAGAAACCCTCCAGATTCTGTTATTTTCTCAGATAATTTATTTTAGGCATTTATTTTCACGTCTCTGATTTTTCAAAATAATTAGGTTGCTGATTTCATAGAAAGCACGGGACATATCTTAAAATAGAAATGAAAAGTATTGTGGATTCCATTGTCTTCCTTGTTCAAATAAAGTAAGGGCCCTATTATGTAAAACACTTAGGTTCAAATCTTACTTTTAACAATATTTCTGTCTCATTCTATTATGAATGGAAAATACAGAACAGAATAGTTTCATAAAATACTGCAACCTCTTGTCTCCCTTTGCTTTCTGAACTGCTTTCTTAGCACAGATGAGATTAGAAAACCAAGACGAAGTGCAAGATAATAGATTGTGTCTAAGCAACCTGCAAAATTTCACCCAAATGCCCCTTCACTTTAGGAACTGCGTGCAAGAATAGCATTGCTTTGTCCTGTTTGAGGATGATAGTGCTTTTGTGACACCAGCAAGCGTGACACCTCTTCTTAGGCTTCTTTGTATTCTTAGCACACAGCAATCTACACACTTTACATTTAAGGACGCCGTGCTTAAAATGTTTAGAAAGCTCAGAACTAACACAACTATAACAACTACCACAACTATTATTTGTCCAGGCAGCTGCATTATCTGACCCATGAGAGCAGCAAAATAACCAGACCGTACAATAGAGATGGGATAAAATCAGGCCAAATCTTTATTGACACCAGCAGGCGGGGCAAGGGTTGGCATGGCATTGGGTCCCAGGATCGGTTCATCATTCCACAAGCCGCATGTTGATGGAATGGATCCACTGGGTTAGGATCGCTCCAAACCTGTACGACAGGAGTCAGCCAGTGTTGAATCTTGCTGTGGTGCAAGCCAAGCAAGCAAGGTCTCACTGGCGGACCAGAGTGCAGATTCCAACAAGGCAGATACCAAACCCACACTTGGGTTTGCCATGGTCAATCCTCCCCCTCGGGCCCCTTGTGGGGGCCCCCTATACAATGTTGATCCTGACCAATGCCATTTCCACCCTCATACAAACAACATTCTTCCACCTAACAAAGGTAAGCCATAATTTCATCGAGGGAAAGGCAAAAAAACCCCAACCAAGTGCCAATCACGTTGAGAGAGAGAAATTCCTTTCCAGTCCAAAATTGCTCAGTTAAGGCGCTAACCCGAGGGTGGATGGGCAGAAAGCTCTCAAAGCAAAATGACTGTGAGCTCCAGGGGAAGCAGCGTTAGGCTTTCCCCTCCCTTCTGCAGCAAGGGCTCATGGGACAGCTTTTTCCCATGAGCCCATCACACAGAGAAGATACTGGGCAAAACCTTGCCCAGTATTTTGCTGCAATCTATGGGCCAAAGCGCCTCCGGTCAAGGCATCCAGTGCTTATTGGGCATGAAACAGGGCTTGTAAGCACAACTGAGAAATAGAACTCAATTTGAGGAAGAAAGAGACACATTGGCCAAGATCACATGTTATATTCAGCCAAACCATGCTAAGCACAAATCGATCAGCCATAGTTTGGTTTAGTATGTTGTCCTAACCTGAGCTTATGGTTTAGCTCTCTCCAGGCAAGCCATGAGCTGTAACCAAGATTTGTTCTATGGCTTACACATTGTGCTTTATCACTATTGGGCGGATACCTTACTAACATGACCACAGCAATGTACTATAGCTGAAGCAAAGGGGACTGAGTAAAGGCAGGGACCTGGGATCTAAACACAGATGAGATTATGGACGGGGGTGAAGGTCCCAATTCATTGAGGGGGTGGGGAAGCAAGGGCAAATGGAAGAAAAATTGGAGCTGGAAAAGGAAGCTGTTGCTGTCACTTACCCAGACACACAGATCAGTGGCGTAGCGTGGGGGTGCAGGGGGGGCGGGCCGCACCGGGCGCAACATCTGGGGTTAGGGCAAATCCATGGGTTAGGGGGCGCAAATCCACGGGTTAGGGGGCGCAAATTACTTGCCTTGCCCCGGGTGCTGACAACCCACGCTACGCCACTGACACAGATATAGCCCATCTTTATGGCCACAGACATTTTGTTAGTTGGGATAGTAAAATCCTGCCACTAAGAAATTGTGACAATTAATGGCACATTCCACATCTGCATAATTCTCCTAAAGGTACAGCAAACCTAAAGAGTCCATATTGTTCCAACATTCCTGTGTTCCCTTGCACTGTCTTTAATATAATTAAACTACTATGTAATATTGATAGAATAATAGTCAGTTAACAAAAGCTGTTCAAAAGGTATACTAAAAAATAATAATATGTAAATCATTTGGAATCTTTCTTCACTTGATTTCTCAACAGTATGGCGGTGCTGGTTATTTTCACAAAACAGAAGTTTTCATCTATCTGTTTCTGTTTCTTTACTGCTCTATACGTTAAAATAGGATTCCTTTTCTTCTTCATCATCCTCATTGATTGATTTTATGGATGACGTAAGTCAAACCAGCAAATTATTCAGTAGAAATCAGATTGATTTGGCAAATTTGAATAGTAATGCAGTCACTTTAACAAGCCGTGCCATCAAGAGCATGAAAATCTACAGAAGGTTTTAGTGCTCCTGATATGTTTAAATCCTGAGTATTTATCAATATAGTTCTTTTTTAAGGGCATGCATTTGTGTATGTGTCTGTTGCTTTGTTTTGCTATGAGAAGGAGCTGAGATGCCTCACACTCACTCTGCCCTAATATTTTCTACATTGTTATTGATATTGTTTGGTCAGAAGTTGACCTTTAAAATGTATTGCTGCAATTTGGTTTTTGTTTTGGGTGAGTGTAAGTGTATTATCTTCCTTTGCTTTGTGGCTGTTTTCTTTCCTCTGCTCAGTTTCTTTCCCTTCATATCAGTGATTTCTGCAGACTTTTTGAATTTCAGATGGCAACTAAGCATTATGATTCTTAACACCATTCATTTTTATTTTACTTTTTAATATTGGACATTGACGAAATTATTAACCTAACTGATTTTATACCAGCTAATGGATGTTTTTCAAATTGACTGCATTATTTTATTGCAAGGATTTTTGTAGTGGATCAATAAATTAAAGACTAGGAATGTTGTAATCCCAGCTCCTTTTGAAAAAACATTAAATACAACCATGTGGTAGAAAAAATATTCTTACCACTGAATATGGGAGTCCATAGAGAATGGTGATGTAAAGAGGGTCCAGTGAATACTCATATTCTGATAAAAATTTATATTCTGATAAAAAATGTTTCACAAGTATACATCCAGTTATTGTGTGAGTAGTACTGTGCTCTAGTGCTTGTGATGTCATCATTGTGCTTGTGATTTTCACCATTGAAGTATTTGACAACTATCTGAGTTAACAAGGAGCAAAAAAGAATTTGTCTTTTAAAATGGACTTGAGAGTTCAGCAGTGCACTTTTCTGTCCTATTTACAGATTTAGGGTTTTATCCAACTAGGTCATACTTAGAGAAGACCTGTGGAAATCAGTGGACATCAGTTAATCCTGACTAACTTAGGTGCATTGATTTGATTTCTCTGGATCAACTCTTGACTTAGTAGGATACAAACCTAGATTGGATTTTTATCTTCAGTACATTTCAAAGGCACTCTGATTCAGCAGGGCTTAGAGGATTGCAAGCTATATAAAGTAGACCTTTTGGGTAAAAATGATAGATAAGGTCTAGATACAAAACAGAGCTTCAAAACCTCTATTTTACATGAGTGTAAGAAAGGTTTTTGTTTTCTGTTGCTTACCATTTGTTTCTGAACGGTATACATGTTCCCAGTCTGCAACATTAGAACTAGCACTTCCTTGTATTTAAAATCCTTTTAAAAAAAAGACCTTTTTATTGTAGCATAACTCCACTCCCACCTCACTCCAAATCAAAGATCCTACTTGCCTTCATTATAAGTGCTTGTTTAATTGATTTCAACTATAGTAACAGCATTGTGCATATATTTGCACATTATTACACAACAATAGTTCTATGTTCACAGTAGCTTAACTAATTTGCCCAAGCACACTGATGAAATCTACCACACAACTTGAGTTTTCAGAAGATTGTAGCTGCTGAGGAGTTAGCTAATAGAGATGTTGGCCCTGTTAACACATCACGCTAAGCCAAACCATGGCATAGCATGAACAAACAAGTATGTGGAAAGGAGATCACGGCTGCTTTTCACCTCCTCAGGTATTTTGTTGCTGCGTTTCTCTAAGCTAAGCTGTGATTTGGCTTAGCATGCTTGTGGTTTAGCTCTCTCCTGGCAAATGTTGAGCTGCAACCAAGGTTTGTCCTGCACCTTTTACTCATTTGTGCTAAGCTATGGTCTGGCTCAGAGTTACGTGCAAACAAGGGCACTGACTAGCGGGATGTTTCCTTCATATGCATGCTGCAATCATAAAATGGAAATTAATTTGTGCTGATTTCAAGAATTGGGGTGCATTGTCTGCTTATATTAAGAGGCTCTTGGTAGTAAATCCATTTAAGGGGGCTGTAGATGAATAGTCAGTGGATTTGTGCATCATGGTAATGCTAGATTTCTACCCGCTTCAGACAAACTGCTTACTGTGAAGGAGAAGTCTCCACATACTGAGATTTAAAACAGCCCCTTTATGAATAATAGAATTCTCGTCTCCTGGCTGTTACAGGCTCCCCCAGATCACAGATCCCTTCTTCAAAGTCCGTCTCTGATCTCGCTTCTCCTGGTGCCCACTCATCAGTACCCAGCCACCACCCCTCAGTGTCCAGCAGTCCCTGGCAATAGCTAACTGTAGCCAAGCTAACTCCAGCTGGATAAAGTCACCACAGCTATTGAAAGGTGCTTCAAGCCACAGAGGTCACTTTACCTGATTCTTTTGAGGGAGCACCGCCCCCATCTTTGCTACCTTTCCATTTGTTCTGTTACACACAATACACAAGTTTGTGTTTCTCCCAGGCAAATAATTTATATACTTAAACAAAACTATGAACAATTGCAGCTTACTTTAATCAGGCTAACAAGGAAACATATAATTTTTCTATTTTTACTAGGGAAAGATAAGTGTCTAGGTTCGCAGCTGCACTTAACAGTAGACTGCAGATGGAAGGAGAACAAATATCCCACTGTGAAAATGAGTCATTGGTGCTGTTGCATTACATTTTGTCTCCTTCCAGAGGTAGCTCACTGAGGACCTGCTGCACAGTTAGCCCATGTTCTTCAAGAACGTTCTAAGTTATGCTTTACTTCAAATAAACTTTTTCCTTCATTGTAGTTTTCTGAAAATACTAAGTGACCCTGTCCATTCCCAGTTATAAAGAATGTTGTGCTGTTCGAATTTAGGTTTCCCCCATTCCCCTCCACCGCAAGGTGCAGGTGGTGTAATATGAAGAAGGGGCTAGAATGATTCGATTATTTCCAGAATTAGAACTTGCATTTCACGAGGACCTTGCTGTTACATTCTCCATACTTCCCATATCATTCATGACCAGGAGTAGGTTTCTAGATTATCGTTGGTGAAAGCAGCACAAGTTCACCAAGTTTGCTTTTTCAAAAGATGTGCATTTTGTCATTATTCCATAATTCAATACAATTAAATAAATAAAATTGGTTCAGTGCAGTTCAATGCAAGTATCAAAATATCTAGAATTAGAAAGATTCCTCCCAAACGATTCCCCCTTCCCTAGTCAGATACCCACCAACTCAGCCTCAATAGTTCCTGGGTCTATCAATATGTCCATACACACATATACGGTCATATAGAACCATCATCCTTCACTCTTGCCCTACAAATATATCACAGTAAGCAGAAGTCCTCAGACTGCTGATTTCATACTTTGGATACAGTAAGGTCAAATTCATTTAAGAAGAAAAAAAAGGAGGCTAGGAAGGTGTGCAGTAATCATTGAAGACTGTCCTTGGAATGAAAGTTACATTAATAGAAGAGTCCTGGGGTGTCTTGAGCTGAGATCCCCTCATTAGAAAGGGAAATTTAAACTAGCATAGATTTTTATAAATTTAAGATGCTTTCCATCATGTTCTATAAGAAAGAATAGTAGGGCAAGAAAAGTAAAATGTTTCTCAACCATCAGTAGGTTTATGATCATATTACAAAGTTTATGCTCCTATCGTAAAACTGCCAGATTATCCTTAACATTTTTAAGCAGTGCTAATTTTTAACAGTGACTGTCTTCATTTTGCCCCAACCACTCCAATATGATTCTATTAACAAGGATAGCAGGTAGCGTTAAGTTGCCCTCTATTATAGGATTTAAAAAATATGTTCTAAATGCTCTCTCTCTTTAAAAACAACAACAACAACTGTTGAAAGCAAAGTTCATAAATCCACCTGATTTGAAAATGCACCTTCTGGGGGCTGGGTCTGCTTCTTTTGAGACTATGCCAGCATTTCCTCCTCCTTTGACACCTCGGACTGTGCCATGGTGCTCCCTCTCTCTGCCATCATTGAAGGGGCCTCCCTGCCATTCAGTGGTCCAGCCTCCTCCCTCTGAGCCAAGGTGGAGGGAGCCTGCAAAACTCTGAGGAAGATTTTCAACAGAAGGGCCCAGTTCCAAGTTGGGGGCTCGAGTTGGAGAGCTCTGATTCCTGGCCTCTTGCTTGCACTCATGGTCCTCACCAGAGTCCTCAGGGTGGGCCATGACACCTAGCTTCATGGCTTAGCAGGAATTTTAACCTCCTGCCCTACACCATCCTGACTCTCGGTAGCAATATAATATTTGGGGGGAAAAATATTTTATTTTATTTTTTATCATTAGACCATTGAAATGTTTTAATTTTTTTATGGTTCAGTTTTCAGTTAGTTCCCCATATTACCTTTCTTTGCAAAGAATTGCTGCCTTGTCTTCCATAGGTGAGGAGCATCACCTGAGGAACGCAGAGCTGTTTCCCAGTAATTGCATACATCCTTGTGTATCCATCTTTCCTTCTTGATCAAGTTAAAATGAAAGCTTAGCAAAGAAGTTGGAAGGAACTGAAGTATTACCAGAGCCTTCCTTCCTTCCTACTTTACCAGTACCTTATGGCACATTTTGTGGGGGGGGGGAGAAGGGGCAGAGTAGTTTGTATGCTGGCAGCCCTATCATTTACAGACTTGGCTTAGGGGACCCCTAAATGTGAATATACAGTCATGTGTCAAAAAACTTTCATTACTGGTAAGTAACGGTATTCCTTGTGTTCCTGAGTTGATTTCTTCTCACATGGAGTCAGATCATGCTCAGTCATTTCTATTGCCTTGCAGATGTAGTCTTGCCACAATGAACTTTCTATATAGCCTCTAGGTCAAGCCTACACAGCTGCCAAATGTAACCTATTCAGCTATATATCACTGGCCGCTGAGAAACCTGGAAGGCCTTAAATTGCAAAACTGGGATTGCCAAGACATAGCAAGCCATAATGTATAGTTAATTTAGCAGGTCACAAATTATTCAAGCCTATGCCAAATGACCTTTTTATCAGTCTGAGTTGAAAGACTTTGAGCATTTCTAAGGATTTGAGCACTTATTAGGAAAGGTTCGTAGCTGCATTGTAAGCAGAACACTTTTGGCGCTCACATGAAGATCATGATTTGCTTTGGGGAGAAGTTCTCTCAATGACAGTGGTGGAGAGGAATTGCATCACAGAGGAAAGGGGTTAAATTGCCTCTCTCTGCCTGATAAAAACCTGATAATTATCACTCTTCCCCAGCTGATGTTATTCACCTTTTTTAAAAAAAAAGTTAAATACAAAGATGCATTTAACTAACTTTCTGTTTAGTTTGGCCCTTAAAATAGTTGTGAGAGAAGTGGCTGTTATGAACATGCAAGTTTGAAAAATTGTTCTCCTGTATTTAGTTCTTTTGGTTTCTTTTTGAAAAAGAATTCCCTATTACATGTCTCTGTCCTCACAATTCAAAGTATTGTACATATTACTGTATGTGTCTTGTGATGGAAACTTGGATCTGGATTATGTGCCTTTCTGTTTCGTTCTGTTAACAGTCTCCTCCTTTCTCTGTTAAAGCGCTCTCCTTCCTGTATTCCAGCTCACAAAGGCAGACGTGTAAGAGGATGTCTTGCTGTGTGTGGCCTTTTAGTTTTGCCTATGATGCACATGCTTTTTCCTTTGTTTAATGTAGACCATTTTTGTTGATGCTGTTTATGCCATGCATATTTATACTGCTGCTTGTCTTGTGCTACTGCTGCTCCTATACTTTCATTGCATTCAATACTGTTTAAGTAGAAGTTCTGGAGAATGTGTGTGGCGTTTTCGTTTTTTAATGTTGCACTCTTGGCACTCGAATGTCACAGAAACAAAAGATGACAGCAAACTGGAGTCGTTAAAACTAATTAGGTTGCAGTGCATGATTATAAACAGAATTAAAACCCACTTCTTCGTCTGCCTTGCTTCCTGTAGGAAACACCGGTAGCAAGACAAGATAATACAAAAAAAATTTTTTTCCTTCCAGTAGCACCTTAAAGACCAACTAAGTAATACAGAAGTTTTTGTCTTGGTAGATTTATTTTTTTCTAAATAAGGAGACACTGAACTTAAAATCAGTAATCAATTTCAGTTATTCTTACTCTTGCTGTGATTCTGTCCTAAACACAATGGGCCCTACCTGAGAGCAAGCAGAATGGTGCCTCGCCCAGCTTATTGTCAAGGATACTAATGATGTTTTCAGTTTTAGTTGTCTGTTTACTGGGCAGAAAAAAACACAACCGTGACCTAGTCTAGAAGCCAATTCACACAACCTAACATTCCTGCATAGTGCAGGATGTGTGTGTGTGCTAGAGGGCCCCTTCGATCCCTTCTGACTCAACAGTTTGAACAGGTGACGAGCACCATGCAACTTGAGAAAACTGATAATTGGATAGGCAGTGTGTTTTTTCAGTACAGGACACTGCACACACCTACATTAGGTCCCTCTTTGATGAGGGACTTCTTCACCCAGTAGCCTTTGGCTCTCAGATTAGGGTGTATCAGTGCATGAATAGCTGAAGGCCAATTACTAGATCTATGAGTGTAATGGTACTTTATGGACTGTGTTGAAAGCTCTGGTTATTTGAACAATGTACATAGAAGGTGCAAGCAGCATGTGCAAACCAGTTTTTTTGCATTTCCCTTGTCCTTTATTTGGGAGGAGGAATGAAGGAAAGCACCAATTTTGGGGTGGGGGGCTTAGATATGTGCAAATCCTCCGATTATATTTCCTCCATGCTGACACATAGATAAGGCATATGATATTGTGAGGCTTTGCCAAAGTATGTATGCAGCAGGCTTCCCTGGGAACAATGTCAGGCACAGCCCTCAGAGGAGATGGGAAGAGCTTCAACAATTCCTCCAATAGATGTTCAGTATTTACAAGCAATATTTTCAAAAAATGTAGAAATAAAGCCTTCTTTAGTACAGTAATCTATAAAGAAAATATAATTCCTGATATTCAGAGAGGAGTGCATTTTTTTAAAAATGCTGAGCATAGAAAAGAATTTCTGCCACTGATTGCTGCACTGCTTGAAACAGTTTATATGTATCAAGCTGGCGTATTGCTTAGCATTTGGTTGCTTATAGTATTCTGAACTTGTAGTTCCCATCTTTCTTAAAAGAACCAAACAGCGGTTTGTGTCACAGTTGCTGCTTTGCCCAGTGTAAACACATGTAAAAAAAAAGAAAAGAAAAGGCAAACCAGACATTAAGATTGCCCATGCAGCTGTTATCTACTAATACCTTTTAAGGGGCAAATGGGTAGGGAAGCTTTTAATGTTTGACACACTATTGTTTTTTAATATTTTGTTGGAAGCTACTCAGAGTGGCTGGGGAGGGTAATAATAATAATAATAATAATAATAATAATAATAATAATAATAATAATATACAGCCCAGATGTGTCCTCTATAGTAATTAAAATAGTTTAATTTTTGTGCTCTCTGGGACAACACAATCTCCCAACAGTTTTGTAAAACACAATAGTGAATTGCATTACAAATAAAAATATTCTAAGATGTTGGGTTTTCCAAAATGGCAATTGATGGTTTATTTGAAGCAACTAGATTATTTATGCAGAAAAATGTAATATTTGGACTGAACTCTATGCTATGGGGAGGGGGGTGGCAGGGCAGGTTGAGGGAGCTAGTAACTAATGAGAAAGTTGTAAAGGTAAAGGTACCCCTGACCATTAGGCCCAGGCGCGGACAACTCTGGGGTTGCGTGCTCATCTTGCTCCATAGGCTGAGGGAGACAAACTGTTTGTCTGCAGACAGTTTTTCCGGGTCATGTGGCTAGCATGACTAAGCCGCTTCTGGCGAACCAGAGCAGCGCACAGAAACGCCGTTTACCTTCCCGCCTCAGCGTTACCTATTTATCTACTTGTACTTTATGTGCTTTCGAACTGCTAGGTTGGCAGGAGCAGGGACCGAGCAACGGGAGCTCACCCCCTCAGAAGGAGTTGAACCACCGACCTTCTGATCGGGAAGCCCTAGGCTCTGTTGGTTAAGACCACAGCGCCACCCGCGTCCCATATGAGAAAGTTGTAGTTCAACTAAATAAAGGAATTAGATTTTTAATTAAAACTGTCTTCCCTCAAATATATTTTCAAGGAAGCAAACCCATGTCTAGTATAGCAGTGTAAGAAAATATGTAGACTTAGCCCATTGTGTTTAATATAATCTTTAACATGAATATAGACAGAACAAGATGAAATCAAATATTGCATAACACCTAAACCATCAAACAATTTCTAATTACAGTAACTGAAAAAATTGAAATTAGAAAATGTAGATCAAGGCATCACTGCAGAACGGAATCTTTTTCTATTATTTTGCTTCTGATATTCACCCTTTATGAGATTCTTTTATTAGGCAAAATATATTCTTGCTTCTTTTGCTTAGCGTTGAAAACTTCAGACTACTACAAATCAAACAAAAACATATAACTCAGCAGTTATAGTATGCTTGTACAAAATACTTTCATATGTCATGATGGGCAATTTCTTGTTGATAATCATCATAATGTATTGTTATGCTTAATTCATTGGTATGGTTCCTTAATGATCAAGATTTAAATTAACAGTGGGGAAGCACCTTAACATATTTTTTTGCTATCCATTGCAATTCATTAAAGAACCCAAAATTCAGGGGTTTTAAATTAAGGAATAAGACAGTCTCGGTGACTCACAAGCATTATTACAGGCTTAAGTTTATGTAAATTGATTATCCTATCCAACTGCCAACAAACAAATGCTTAGAGTGGACTTTACTGATCCCTGCACAAGCCAGATAAACTGATGTTATGCTGCCATTGCAGGCAGGTAACCTAGCTCAAACATTTACAAATTGAGTGGCAAATTATTATTTATTTCTTTTAAAAATTTTGCTCCCCGATTTGCATTTCTATGTTTTTGAGAAAATTAGTGCATAATAAAAAAGTGGCTTTTAATTTTCTTCCCCTCCCTCTTCCCTTCCTTTTGCTTGTTTCTTTTCCTTGGTTGTTTCTCTAGATTGATTCTGTTGAAAATTTTACCTTATCTAATACGCCTTCGCGGGATGAAGATATCAAGTGTCACCTTCATTCAAGATCTAGGTCCCCTTCCACAGCTAGTGACATTGAACCAATTGAGGTACTCTCTCATTTGCTTAAGATTCGTCTGTCCCACACCACAGTGTTAGAGAGGTTCAGAATGAATTAGGAGGCAAAATAGCCCTGAATAGTGTTTGATTTAAATTAGACTTAAAAACTATATCCAAGGACCAGTTCACATGCAGTTGTTTAGATGTGGGTTGCTGTACCTGTAAATGTGAAAAGAATGCAGCACACACTTCTACAGTGGTACCTCGGTTTAAGAACAGCCCTGTTTACTATTCGGTTTACGAACTCCACAAAACCGGAAGTAGCGTCCTGGTTTGCGAACTCTACCTTGGTCTAAGAACGGAAGCCAAATAGTGGAAGGGCACCTGTGGCAGGAGGCCTCATTAGGGAAAGCACACCTCAGTTTAAGAATGGTTTCGGTTTAAGAATGGACTTCCGGAACAGATTAAGTTTATAAACCGAGGTACCCCTGTACATTGTACAAAACACAATAATTAGTCTGTGAGGATTGGATCCAGATCCCTGTTGAATATACACTTCCAGGCAAACTTGGGTTTGCAGCCATCTTAATAATGTGTGAAATTGCCATAAGAAAGCAAGTAGCAGGTGGGAAATGGTACCAGCGAGGTTTGGTAAGGTGAGTGCTCTCGCTGCTTCCTTTCAGATATTCAACTGCACCTAGGATTGAGTGCTGCTTTGTTCATTTTGCATCTATTTGCTGCTGCTTCCTTTTTTTCTGGGCTGCTGAACCTTGCCAAATAATCTTTGCAATATTTTCTTGGGATGTTCCTTTTGGGGCGCATCTGAACCCATTATATTACATTGTTCCTCTGGAAACCTACAACCATGTTCTACACTTAGGCCAGAATCCAAAGGCCTATGGGGGTTTTATAACCATAAGCAGACTCCTAGGCTGGGTGGCAAAAGTATTTTTGAAACTTATAGACATTTTGGAAAGAATTCATGATACATTATAGTTGCATGGAGATGGCATCAGGTTTAAAGGGAAAGGAAAAAAATTGTGGGTTGCTCAAACCCCTTCCATGAGCCAAAGTGGCTGTTTATTGGCCTTATATTCCTGGACTATGTTTCTATTTTGGTTGAAATTACTTGGGCTTTTAATGTTCATACAACATCTCTGCAACTGACAGATACTCTTGCTATTCCAAAAAATAAAAAATCATTCGTCCTTGCATTTTTTGACTTTCAAATGCCACTAAGCCTTTCAAATAAGGGAGGGATTGCTAAGGTTTGGCCTTCTAAATGTTGAACTGCAGCTCTTATCGTCCCTGAACATTGGCTGTGCTGGCTGGAGCAGATGGGAGTTGGGAGTCCAACAACATCTGGAGGGCCACAGGTGGCCATACCAACACAGCCCCTGAAATTAGGGGTGCAGGTTTTTCCCCCTATTCTTAACTGCAAACTTAAGCATGGTTATAGAGAAGTTCAGTGGAACTTACTCCCAGGTAAGTGTCCATACTAATGTGGCCATAATTCCCCTTTTGTTACAAACTGATCGGATGCTGTCAAACTACCATTAAGATTGCTTAACCAGTTTATAAAAAGCGTTAGTGCCTCAGCTATCCCGCTCATTTGTTGAAATATGCTGCAAAAAACTTCATCTTCCCCACACATAATCTTTTTCTTTTCAAAAGCCATTGTCATTAGTCACACTTTGCTAAACTCTTCTGCCACTCCTACAAGGGCATTTGTGTCAAGATGCTTTAGGTAGATTTTTTGCAATGCAACTGGCCTTCATTTTTTGGTAGTTAGCAGTTACATTTCTGGTACAACTATGAATTCACTATTGATGCAGAGGTGTCCTACTTCATTTAATCAGTAGCATGTTAGCTTAGAGGGGGGCATTTCCTTAGAATATCCATCTCCCTGCATTGACCTCTAACAAAACACATGGATCACAGGTGTCATATTCTGATAAAATGAGACATTTTTTACTGGTGTGCATCCAAAAGAATAATTCCCAAAATTGCTTTATGGATTCAAAATATCACAGCTGTCCCAAATCATAGGAAGTCAGCATACTGGAATTCATGTTATTGATTTACAAAACCAAAGGAAAGAAAGATTATACATTTTTGTTGTTGCTGTAAGGTGAAAGTTTTACATTTGTGAATTATCTTTGCTAAATCACTGAGCATTGGGAGTTTTATCCATTGAAACACATCATTAAGTAAAATGCATTTGTCACTTGTCAGCATAGCTATCCTCAAGGTTGTAAAGGAGAACTTAAAAGGTGTTTAAATATTTTGCTAGGTAGCAAGGTGATGAGCATGTTACTTGTACAATCATTCATTTATTTGCCTCCTTTAGTTCTTGTGCTCTTTTTGCTGAAGTTTGTTTGTGAAAGGCCTTTTAATGGTGTGCTTATTTCACCTTAAGTAATTCTCAATATATATATGTTCAGGTTTCAGATCATCCTCTGCGTCCGGTTCACACACCAACCATGAGGTCACCATATATTGGTTCAGGACTCTCTGTGCCAAAGGTACCATAAGAAATTCTTGCAACAATTAACAGCAGTATTATTGTTATTAATCATAATCATTGTAACAATCATTCAGAGAGCCAGTGTGGTGTGGTGGTTAAGAGCGGTAGTCTCGTAATCTGGGGAACCGGGTTCGCGTCTCCGCTCCTCCACCTGCAGCTGCTGGGTGACCTTGGGCTAGTCACACTTCTCTGAAGTCTCTCAGCCCCACTCACCCCACAGAGTGTTTGTTGTGGGGGAGGAAGGGAAAGGAGAATGTTAGCCGCTTTGAGACTCCTGAAGGGGAGTGAAAGGCGGGATATCAAATCCAAACTACTCCTCCTCCTCCTCCTCCTCCTCCTCTTCTTCTTCTTCTTCTTCTTCTTCATTGAAGCCCTTCCCATGTAGTTTCCTGGGGATGTTTATGAATCATCTCTGGTTCACAACACAGATATCATCACTTTAATGTGATGAGAAAAGTGTGTTTATTTATCACCAAATGGTCTTCATAGCTAAGGGAAGCAAAACTTCACAATTTTGGTTCTGTGCAATCTTACTTTAGATATTTGACCATTGAGATTGCAGAGCTGTCTGTCTCTTAACAGAAAATAAATAAACATCAGTATCTTTAAACGCAGGATGACTCTTTCACCTGTTTCATTTCTGTATATTCGTCTGCTTATACAAAAGAGGGTTTTCTTTAATATTTCTTTTTTTCTTTTTGTTAATGCACAGATGTTTAATAGTACTTTGCATTTATGATTTTAACTTTGATAGTGTGTCCCTTTCAAAGAGACAGCTGACATGACTGCTGAGACATGGGTCGGCTTTCTTTAGACTGCCAATTTTATTCTCTGAACAGTAATCAATAATGCTTTGGCTATTTTTAGACATGGGAACAGTCTGGAATTTGTATTACTAAACAAAAAACAAAAACAAAAAACCTCCTGGTTTTTATCAGCACAGCAAACCAGGCCATTAATTTAACACACAGCATTTGTATTTAAGAGTAATTTTTGGAGTGCAAAGTACCTGTCATCTAAGCTTTTTCTGTTTTCATTATTCCACAGCCAAAGGCCCATCAGTTTGTAGTGAAATCCTTTAATACCCCTACCAAATGCAACCAGTGCACATCTTTGATGGTTGGCTTAATAAGACAGGGCTGTACCTGTGAAGGTAAGATTGACTTACCATCTTATCTACCAAATTATCACTTCATTGTACAGTATTATTCTGTTGATTATTAAATTTTTGGAAGCAAGCACAGTCCAAACCAGTTTGAAAAAGAATATTTACTTGTTTTTGTTTAGTTTTGGAACTTATCCAAACTCAGATATTGCAAAAGTAACTAACAAGATTGACATGAGAAATGTTGATAACTTTCATACGTTACTAGATTAATCTGTTACATATTCAATAATGAGAAATGCATATTTTGATTGAATTCTATATTTTCTCCCAGTGTGTGGATTTTCATGCCATGTGACCTGTGCAGACAAGGCACCAGCGGTGTGTCCAATTCCACCTGAACAGACAAAGGGCCCTTTGGGTATTGACCCACAGAAAGGCATAGGAACGGCTTATGAAGGCCATGTCCGAGTAAGTATAGGAACACTGAATGTCATGGTCTGATTGTAGTTTTCTTACAATAATTTATAATGCAGCATCGAACAATTTGTTTTATATTGAAATATTGGAATATTTTTTTCTGAGTGTGTGAATAAGAAAAGAACTACTCTGTTCTAAACTTTACCATCCCCACATTTTTATTGCATATTATTACTTCAAGCTACGTACAATGCGCACTAAACATTTCTGCAGCTATCCAAATTATAGGAGGCCATATTCACAGGAGTGGATTATGCTGGTGTAATTTACCCTATTCCAGACTGCTTTCAGGAGTGGGGCTACTGCCAACCAAGCCAGGCTGGGCCTGACAGAGAGAAAACAAGCCTTTATAAAATAGAGTTTGGCACACGACCAGCAAAAAGCGTGGTGTAACTTTCCCTGGGTTTCTAGGTGATGTGACTGAGCTGAAAAAAAATTGCAATAAGGGCATGTTTTCAAAGAGGCCTACCCTTCTGAATGAAAGCGTGGAGGTTTCCTCAGACTTTTGACTCATGTAAAAAGATGCACACTAATAATAATAATTTTTATTTATACCCTGCCTTCCCCAGCCAAGGCCGGGCTCAGAGCGGCTTACAAGCAATAATAAAAACAAGTTGAATGATTACAACTTAAAAACAAAATTAAAATACAACATTAAAATAATGAAACATTAAAATATTAAAATGTAGCCTCATCGCAGGAGGAGAAGGAAAGGAAAAAAGAGAGGGAGGGAATCAAATTGGCTCCAAGCCAAAGGCCAGGCGGAACAACTCTGTCTTACAGGCCCTGTGGAAAGAAATCAGATCCTGCAGGGCCCTGGTCTCATGAGGCAGAGCGTTCCACCAGGCCGGAGCCAGAGTTGAAAAGGCCCTGGCTCTGGTTGAAGCCAACCTAACTTCTTTAGGGCCTGGGACCACTAGGGTGTTGCTATGTATGGACCCTGAGGCGCTCCATGGGGCATACCGGGAGAGGCGGTCCCGTAGGTACAAGGGTCCTAGGCTGTGAAGGGCTTTAAAGGTCAAAAGCAGCACCTTAAATCTGACCCTGTACTCGACTGGGAGCCACTGCAGTTTGAAAAGCACTGGGTGAATATGCTCCCATGGCAGAGACCCCGTGAGGAGCCTCGCTGCAGCATTCTGCACCCTCTGGAGTTTCTGGGTCAGCTTCAAGGGCAGCCCCGCGTAGAGCGAATTACAGTAGTCAAGCCTGGAGATGACCGTCGCATGGATCACTGTGGCCAGGTCAGGGCGGGAAAGGTAAGGGACCAACTGCTTGATGCGGCGAAGGTGGAAAAATGTCGCCTTGGCTGTTGCTGTAACTTGCGCCTCCATGGAAAGGGGGGCGTCAAGGATTACACCCAAACTCTTAACGGAAGGCAATGGCACTAATTGGGCCCCTGCAAGAGAAAGGAGTTGGTCCCTCATCCCCATGCCATCCCGGCCCAGCCATAGGACCTCTGTCTTCGAAGGATTTAGTTTCAATCGGCTCCCACGAAACCATCCAGCCACAGCTTCCAAGCATCTGGTCAGTGTGTTCGGGGCCGAGTCGGTGTGGCCATCCATCAGCAGATAGAGCTGAGTGTCATCAGCATATTGGTGACAGCCCAGCCCAAAGCTCCGGATAATCTGGGCAAGGGGGCGCACAAAGATGTTAAAAAGCATCGGGGAGAGAATTGCGCCCTGCGGCACTCCACACACCAAGGAATGGCGCGATGACATTTCCCTCCCTAGTGCCACCCTCTGTCCCCGACCGGAGATAAAAGAGCACAGCCAGTTACGGGCTATGCCCTGTATCCCCACGTCTGCGAGGCGGTGGTCCAGAAGATCATGATCGACCATGTCAAAGGCTGCTGACAAATCTAAAAGGATCAGCAGTCCTGACCCGCCTCGATCCAGCTGTCTACGAAGATCATCTGTTAGGGCAACCAGAGCCGTCTCGGTCCCAAAACCAGGACGGAAACCGGACGGAAATGGATCTAAAGCCGATGTTTCCTCCAGAAACCTACCAAGCTGTTCAGCAACCGCTCCCTCAATTACCTTACCCAGATTTGGAAGATTTGAAACTGGGCGGTAATTGGATAGGTCTAAGGGATCTAATGAAGTTTTCTTTTAGAGTGGACACACTACTGCTTCCTTCAGTTCCCCTGGGAATGTCCCCGTGTCAAGGGACAAATTGATAATTTCAACCAGGGGGGTCCGCACAACATCTGGACACTCCCTGATCAGCCAAGATGGGCACGGATCCAGGAGGCAGGTGGTGGGCCTACCAACTTGGAGGAATCTATCCACATCAGCAGGGAGTATCCGATCGAAATGGTCCAACACTGGACCTGAAGTCAGTTGAGGGCCTCCAGTTCAGTCACTGTATCTAAATTGGCAGGGAGGTCACGGCGGAGCAACAGGACTTTCTCCGCAAAAAAGCTCGCGAATGCCTCACAGCTGTGGGTCAAATTTGTGCTTAAATTTGGTTGTCCTCCTAAGGACGTTATTGACCTAATTATTCTAAAAAGCTGTGCCGGGCGAGAGCTAGCGGATGCAATGGAAGCTGCAAAGTAAGATTTCTTAGCAGCTTTCATAGCCATCTCATAGGCTTTCATAAGCGTCCTATAAGATGTTCTTGAGGCTCCGTCACAAGTCCGTCGCCATACTCGCTCTAGCCGTCTGAGATCCCGCTTCATTTTCCGAAGCTCCTCAGTAAACCAAGGGGCCCGATTTTGACGGGGTCGCAGAGGGCGCTTAGGCGCGATCTCATCAATGGCTGCCAAGAGCCGGTTATTCCAGTCCTCAACAAGGTCATCTAATGAGTCGCCAGGAGGAGCAGGGTCCCATAAGGCTTGTCGGAATCAATCAGGATCCATCTGTTTTCGCAGACGAGCCCAAATAGGTTCGCCACCCGAGCAGGGGAGGAGCGGGAAGTCAATCTTGGCTTTCAGAGCATAGTGATCAGACCATGGCACTTCCACAGGGGGGAGCATGATCACATCTATGCCAGCCCCAAAGATCAGATCCACTACAAACCTATTCCAATTTGACTGCCGTGGTATTTCCCAAAGGAACTGCAGAAGCTGCAGTTCTGAGAAAGGGCAAAGGATCTCTAACAAAGAATTCTCAGCAACCTCATAGAATTTATTGTAGAAAGCCACAGTAATTAAACCCGTTTGGTTTTGCAATGCAGTCATGCTCTTGAATGACCTGCTGGTTATACATTGAGAATATACAGGGCATTTCTAATAACTAATTAATGGAATGATTTATTTATTCATTTTTACATTTCTTTCTTTACATTTGAATATCAGTACCATTAATTTTGTTACAGGTCCCAAAACCAGCTGGAGTGAAGAAAGGCTGGCAAAGAGCACTGTCTGTTGTCTGTGACTTCAAGCTCTTCCTTTATGATATTGCAGAAGGAAAAGCATCCCAGCCCAGTGTGGTAGTGAGTCAGGTTCTTGATATGAGGTAGGAAGTGTCTTTTTTTAAAAAAATGTAAGAGACTGCAAGTGCTACCAATTATAATTCACACTGTAGAGAATTCAATCTATGGAAGCTTCCACGTCTAAGAAATAACTCTTCTTCTTCACCAATCCTTTATTAGGCATTACAAATATAGGCCATCATAAAACATCCATATGTAAAATTTAAAAAAATATATACAAAAATATGTAAGAACGAGGATTTTCATTGGAGTTTCTTCCCACTAAATAGTGCCCTTCGCCACTCTAAGAGACACTATTGACAAAACATGCAGTTACTTCCAGGTTAATGTCAGACAGATAGAATCTGATATTTTCATTGTGCCATGATGTTAGACTACCCAAAAAAAAGCAGATAGCACATGTTTGCGTAGAAAAGAATATATTCTCCAGAAATAACATAAAAATAAAAGAAATGAAATTGGTGGTCATTCTCCTCCTAAATGACTTGAGGTTACCTTTTTAAGATAAAAAGCACTTTGTGTTTATATGCACTTCCACTATAATTTGAATAGATACTGTTCAAAAGTTAATTATAAAAGAAGTGCACGTCAGTTTGCTGATAAACATTTTTTGCATTGTTGTTTTTCAAAAAGGGATGAAGAATTCTCAGTGAGTTCTGTCTTGGCTTCTGATGTCATCCATGCAAATAGAAAAGATATTCCTTGTATCTTTAGAGTAAGTAATACATGTTAAAGTTGAAATCTGTTGCTTATAAGTACAGTGGAGCCAATACTGGTGTTTAATTTTTGTTTCCATTTCCTTTATTATCAAAAATACCTGCATCATTCTTTGTGGTTTCAAGTGCTCCTTGAAATTTCATGTCTTTTTTATCCAAACCCTGGACACTAGGAGGAAGTATGAAAATGTCACAACATACTAATTTGTAATGGTCTATGAAATGGTACTGTCCCTGAGCTAGTCTGAAGGGAACAAACATTTAACTTAGAATAAATGGAAAGCTTTGCCTGATAGTTGTTGGCTGATTTTTTTCAATTAGATTTTTATCCCAGCAAATTTTGCCACTAGAAGCTCAGTATGTTCTCACGGATAGAAGAGAATGAGGGAGGTAATTTTGCTTGCCTTTACCTTCCCTCTGCTGCCCCAGGCACCACCTTCCACACTATTCCAAAGGATATTCAGACCATACGAAGCAGATTTTTGGGTGGCATAGGGGGCAAGATGCCTCCACTGTAACAGAAGACTTTCTTAGAAAACAGGACCACTTCCATTCATGGGAGGCAAAATCTGGATCCAATCCATGGTTGTGCCCTTCCCATTTTTGCCTTGCAACAACCCTGTGAGATAAGTCGAGTTGAGAGAGGCTGGCTGAGCCAGGATCAGCCAGTGAGATTCAACACTACTTAAGCAGAGATTTGAGCTTCCCAAACCACTCTATATGCAATGCCACACTAACTCTCGCTAGTTCACCTTGAAATGTGTCTGTAATGCTGAGTTCCTCAACTGATCGACTGCAAGCAAGGCACAGATTATATTCAACAGATCATAAATGTCAAGGCGTCTGTTTTTCTTTGCATTGGTTTATTTTGAATATTTATCTCCTTCCTCTCTACCTCATGTGTGCCGTCTTTTACATTGCACAAAAACACACACGTCTTTAACTTTTCCAGGTTACAGCTTCCCAGCTATCAGCATGCAGTAACAAGTGTTCAATCCTGATCCTAGCTGACAGCGAGAATGAAAAGAGCAAGTGGGTAGGAGTCCTAAATGAACTGCACAGGATTTTAAAGAAGAACAAGCTCAAAGATCGCTCAGTCTATGTTCCCAAAGAGGCCTATGACAGCACCTTGCCCCTCATTAAAACCACCCAGGCGGCAGCAATCATAGGTATGTGATTGATAACCCCACAATAATACTTGACTCTACCTTAATGGAAGTTGGGTGGGTGCTCCCCCCCCTTTCTTTTTTGCTATGCCAGCTAGTACAGCAGAGTGGGCCAGATACCAGATCCCTCTCCAGAAAATGGTCTGGCTTAGGATCCAATGGATAAATCCCCACTCCCTCAAAAGAAATTGCCTGTCATGGCGTGCCACCAGCAATAGTTTCTCACCTGCCTGTTCTTTCAGTGGTCCCAGCGGGAACCTCAACAGCCACAGATCCCACCCGATATAGAGAGACACCTGCACTTAATCCTAACCCTCTATAGCAGCACTGCTGTGGGCTCTAAGTGTGCTTACAGTGTTTTTATTACACTAGGAAATTGGGGAAAATTTTGTTTTTAATTCTTAAAAGTGATATATGGAAGTGAATGGTAAGTATTCTTTTCTAATCATTAGCCTGTTGATCTGCTATCTAATTAGCATTTGTCTTCCTTATTAGCCATGTGCCTGCAATTGGACTTCCTCCCCACCCACCCTCTTCTTTTCTTTTAACTGCTGCAGATCACGAAAGAATAGCTCTGGGCAATGAAGAAGGGTTATTTGTGGTTCATGTCACCAAGGATGGTAAGGGAACATGGCTTATGTTTGAAATGTCAGGGGTTGAAATAATAAACTGCACATTTTGTTCTGTCAGCTCCTTCTAGTGCCGTCTTTTATTAGTTCATGATTATGAAGTTGACAAGTCAAACTGTTCTCAGTTCTTTCCGCCTACCAAGAAAGCCTTTCAATCTGTGCTGTGTTGGCGGACTAGAACCCAGACTCAATAACTACTTCCTGAATTGGGATAAATAAGATTTATGTTCTCCATGGCTACCCGCAAATGCCAGGGATGAAGCTTCACCCCAGAACCCTAGCATCTCTCTGCATTATAGGTTCTGGCCTGTGACAAGATTACCCATGAGGGAATGCAGGCTCTCAACTTTTTCTTTTCTTTTTTTTTAAAAGATTCCCTATGTCTTGATTATGGCAAGTGAGGCATAACATATCCCAGCAATAAGAATTGAAGCAGAAAATTACTGTTAAAGCCATAAGAAATAAGTTGTAAGAAAAAGGTTGCTGAAAGATGAGACTATGGTGGCTTGAGAAAAACACCATGTCTGTCTTCATACAGTTCCAGCAAAATGAGAGAGGGAAATAAAAAACACAAGCAATAGTTTGCATTGGGGCTTTAGCACAAGGTAAAATTTCAAAGGAAGAACTGCTTGTTTGCATGGGTACTAACTTAAGTGTTTAATTTTTGCAGAGATCATTCGTGTCGGTGACAATAAGAAAGTGCATCAGATTGAGCTCATCCCCAATGAGCAGCTAATTGCAGTGATCTCAGGACGAAACCGTCATGTACGGCTATTCCCTATGACAGCCCTGGACGGACGAGAAACTGATTTTTATAAACTGGCAGAGACTAAAGGTTGCCAGACGATAGTTTCTGGGCAAGTGCGCCATGGAGCCCTTACCTGCCTGTGTGTGGCAATGAAAAGGCAGGTCCTCTGCTATGAACTAAATCACAGCAAGACACGTCACAAAAAGATTAAAGAAATCCAAGTGGCTGGGAATGTCCAGTGGATGGCAATCTTTAGTGAGCGGCTCTGTGTGGGCTACCAGTCAGGATTCTTAAAATACCCTTTGCATGGAGAAGGAAACCCACATAGTTTGCTTCACCCAGATGATCACACACTGTCGTTCATTGCACAGCAACCAACTGATGCCATCTGTGCAGTTGAGATCTCGAATAAGGAATACCTGCTGTGTTTTAGCAGCGTGGGGGTTTATGTGGACTGCCAAGGTCGAAGATCAAGGCAACAGGAACTGATGTGGCCTGCAACTCCTTCCTCTTCCTGTAAGTTCCTTTCATTATGTTAGTTCAAAGTAGCCTCATTTCTCCTCCTGGTTTGAGAGAACACATGCAACATTGGGATAATATTCAGGTAGTTACTCCCTTCTTTTTCTGTAAGACGGCATCATCAACAGGCTACATGGGGGCGTGATGCACAAAAGACATTTGTAAGAAATAGCTTTTTAAAATAATGTTTTCATAAACAAGACACAGATGTACACATTCTTCCTTACCATTCTCTCCCTCCCACTATAAATTCTCTCTCCCATTTTCTGTTCATCGTTAGTTGTAGTTTAACTCTGGGTTGCATTCAATTTGGTTATACTTAGAGTAGATCCAGTAAAATTAATAAACTCGGCTAAGTTAGGAGCAATAATTTTTGTGGGTCCACTTTAAGTAGATTTAGTTGAATGCCACTCACAGTGTTTCATTTGGCAGGCCTTGGTTAGCAGTTGTCCTCCAAACCAGAGTCAGAAACCAGAGTCAGATTATGTTTTTTGATTCTGCATTGGAAGGCAAGTGCCATACCTGGCCAGATCATTGAATCTTAGCATTGTAGAGGTGGAAGAGACCACGGCGGTCATCTAGTCCAACCCCATGCAATGAAGGAATTTTTTGCCCAATGTGGGCCTCAAACCCACAACCCTGAGATGAAGAGTTTCATGGCAGAATATGGCTGTGTGTTGCTTCTAGAACTATGTATCTAGCATAAGTAGTCCTGTTCATAGCACTGGCTTGTAGTTGTCACGACTAAAGCTGCTTGATATGAATGGTAATAAGCAAATGGCACCATACACATAAAACAGTCCCCCCTGGTATTAGGCATACGTTACTGCTAGGCAAGAGCATCCACTACCAGCAACACTGTTTCTCACCAGTGGTATACCAAGGTTAATGGGAACCTTAACAACTGTGGGTCCCACGACATTACACTGTACAGTTCATTTTTTACACCTGGAAAGTATATTCACAGACCCAGATTTTCAAATACACTTGTAATATTTGTTGCAAGACCCTGCTTTCTAGAATTACCCACTCTTCAACCTAAGGTTCCAGGGTGAGTTACAACAATTAAAAAATAAAATAAAATAAGTTTGAAACAACTTGCAGTCACAGAACTAAGGTGGGTCCTCCCCATCTGAGGCAAAGTGACCGGTTCAAAATGCTATCAATAGCTGGGAAATTGAGATGAATATTAAACCAGAAGGAATGTGATTAGTAAATATTGTCTTGCTTCCCAGTAATAATCAAAGATCCTTTTGTTCAGAATCAAAAATAAAATAAATCTTACCATTTTCTACACAGTCATTAGAAGGATAATAAAGAAATTATCAATGTTAAGCTGTCTACAGAGTCTGTATATTGAGAAGTGACTCTTTTCTAACCTTCAACACAATCTGTTACTCAGACTTGTATTTTATTTCTCCCCAGGTTACAATGCCCCATACCTCTCAGTATACAGTGAAAATGCCGTTGATATATTTGATGTGAACTCCATGGAGTGGATTCAGACTATCCCCCTCAAGAAGGTAAATAGCAAATGATACTGAAGAGCAAACCATTCCATAGGATAGATTCCAACGAGAGTTAAGAGTGTTTCAACCTGTTAGCATATTCAGTCAAATGCAACTTATAAAAGAATTCCCTATCTGCGTTTATCATTTGTTATGCAATACAATTCCTCCTCCCCCTGAAATTCTCATACACCAGTAATTTTTAAAATTATTATATTGAGAATTATTGCATGATCACTCGTAAGGCTTTAGCTGATCATTGTGTTTTTAATTTCTTTTTTTTTTAATTCAAACTGCATCATTTCCTCCATTGAAAAACACCTTGTGAACTTCTGTTTAATATTATGAGCAAATGAAAATGAAAAAATTATACACTATCTCAGATCTTAGGTAAAATGACTCCAGGTTTTTGGCAAAGGTTTCAACACTAATTCACTAATCAGTTTCAGAGTGTGTGTTTTTAAGACTGTTGTTAATTATTGTTCTGCATCGTTAGCCTTTGAGTTTCAGAAATATTTTACTAAAGCCAATATTTACTAAGCTACTCATAACTCATGTGCTTTCAGGTACGTCCTTTGAACACAGAAGGATCGCTGAACGTTCTTGGACTAGAAACAGTGAGGTTAATATATTTCAAAAACAAGATGGCAGGTGAGGGAAAGAAGATTCCTCACTAAAATTAACTTATTGATATAACCCAGGGATGTGGAACCTGTGGCTCTTCAGACATTGCTGGACTACTGTTTCCATCATTCCTGACCAATGGCTATGCTGATGGGAGTTAAACCCCAACAACACCTGGAGGGTCACAGGATCCCCATCCACGATATAGCCCATTAAATATTGTGTATCATTGTTGATTCAGTCTCGTATAAGACATTTTTGGTTGGCCTTACAACCATTTCAGCTGCAATCTGACAAAGACACTCATTCTCTCAGGGTTAAGAACAAAATTATGAAAAAGTTATTGTACCGTGTGCCCTAAATAGCTGGGAGACTATGGAGACTCTAGTACAGCAGCATGATTGACTTGGAAATCTATTGTTATTTTATTCTGGCCTACCACTTGTGATTCGTAGATGTTTTAGGTTCTGCTTATTTTTCCATAAATAAAATGGAAATTTTTATTGCTATTTTCTCAAACTTACAGAATAATTCTCTGCCAAAAAAGACTCCTGAAGCAGTTAACAATAACACCTGCATAAATACAATAAAATCACAAACACAACTACACTTTTTGAAAAACCCAGTCCTTGATCACAACACTAGTTGTAATAATATATATGTTTATTTGGGTTGGTAAAACTTAGTCCAATCAGTATAGTCACCATTGACATTTAAGATCTGTACTGTAAATAACAATGAGAAGAGGAAACAAAAGATTAGAAATTATGTTGGCATATATATTTACCACTCCCTGTCCGGAGTGAAGTGCGAAGATTACATTATCACAAGAAATGAGTATATTTTTCTTTATAAATGTTTTAGAATATTGAGTGCTTATAGAATATTGAGTGTATGTTCCTAGTATCAGAAATTAGGTTATTTATTTACAGAACCTAGGATCAGTTATTTAATCCTAGAGCAGGTTAGAAAAAACAATAAAGCTATATAAAAATAAAAGAAAACTATTTGAAAAGCAAGAAGGATATAATAGTACAACAGCTTCACAACAACCAGTTTGCAATTCAGTATTAAATCAGTCCCATGCAAAACTGGGTGAAGAGGTAAGCTTTTAATTGGTGCCAATTTTGATTTACCTGAAGATAATTTGGTTCTGTCGATCTTACAAAAAATGGATAAACAACAGCAGAATTATTAGGGTTAGATGAAGTGATCTTTTCCTTTTTCCTGCTTAGTGCTAGAATTCAGTTATCTACGTGAGTTTTTCTCAAAGCAGATCTCAAAATCTCCCCCCCCCCAATCATTGAAGCACAGTCTCAAACACCTACACAGGTATTAGTGCAGGTGTAAGGTTACCTACCCCAAATAAATGGAAATGGAAGCATTTACTTAAGCATCCTGCTGTACTAACTTTTCTTCCCCTTCTATCCTACCACAACTTCTTGGATCAATCTCCCTGTACAAGTACCCACTTTGTATCATGTACCAAACATCATTCATTATATATATGCAGCTTTAAAATATAGTTGTCTGCTCAGAAATAAGCACTACAGATTCCACTGAGACTCAAGAGTTAACTCAGTAATGTGTTTAATTAAGCCCCAATACATTTGTTTCCTTTGAAAGGAGGTGACTTGGGAGCTGAGAAGTAGGGAAGAGCTTAACACTTTCCTTATTTGCTGCTGCTGCTCAAAAGATTGCCATCCCTAATCCACTTTGCTTCCCTTGCCCCCATGTTTGAATCTCAGAGGAAGGCTAATTTGGGGCTGGAGAAGCAGTGGGAAGGAAGCAGGTTAAGCACCCTCCTCCCTTTGTACTTAATGTCTCAAAATCGCCCCCTCCCCAACTTAAAAAGGGGGGTGAACTTTTTAAAAGCATGTTTGCATGTGATACACAATTAGCGTTGGATTGCAGTCACAGAAATAGTGTTTTACAGTTTCTTCTTCCTACGTTATTTTTGTGTTTGTTTATATAATTTCCCAGGGGCTCTGTTTAGATAACAACCCAGAATAGGGGAAATACATAGCTTAATACGCTTTTAACCATTTTATTAATTAACTTAATATGGAACCTGCTGGGTTTTTTGCATCTTTCCTAGAGGGTGATGAGCTGGTGGTTCCCGAGACATCCGATAACAGCCGGAAGCAAATGGTCCGAAATATCAACAATAAACGCCGTTACTCATTCAGAGTGCCTGAGGAGGAGAGGATGCAACAGAGGAGGTCGGTATTCAACCTGTACTTGTCTTCTGTACATGCCTGTAGGCCCTGAAGACTTGTTTGTCTGCTGTCAATGTAGTTTTTTGGTTTGTTAGAACAGACATTTGTCTCTCTTCCCTTACATTTACTCTTTGTATATACTTTGTATAAACACCAATCTAAAAGATTTAGTCCATTTAAAATTAAATCCTTGTGCAAAACAATTACTGTAATTTTCTGAATGCATGCCTCCATGTACTGTATATATGTACATTTGCGTGTGCGTGTGTGTGGATATACTGTATATATGAAGACTGATAATAAAATTTTTTACAAAAGAGGATTACATTACTAATTATGCATACGTATTACTTTCAAAGTCTAGTACTTGCTGTTGTACTTTTTGGCAATGCTCATCCCATACTCTGTAACATTCCTCAGTGTTTAGATGTTCTTTATTTAATTGTCCCCTTGCGTGGCTTCTACGTAACAAATGGCTCACCTTGGAAAATGGTGTCTTGGGGTATATGAAAAAACTACAAACCTTTCTGAATATTAAGAAAATGTTTTCAGTAAGCACAAGACTGATATTTCAGTGTTTCTGGCCAAGTGTTCTTTCCATCCATAGACATTTACATGTAACTGCAGGAAAGACATATGTAAAGAACAGAACTTCTTCTCAAATTGCCAAACTTTTCACTGGTAAAGGTAGCTAGATCTGCTTTTCTTTCTGTAAAGCTATTATAGCAGCACTTATTGTATGATTGGCTAGTTTTATGCTTTCTGCTTTTCAAAGATGCAGAGAACTCTTAAAGCATTTAGAATGGCACCTTCCTTTACAAACTCTTAAAGTTATTGTGACAGTTAAATATGAAGGGTAGTGCAATATTCTTCTAATTCTTCTTCTTCTTCTTCTTTTTTCTTCTGTCCTTCACCTCTGCCTCCATCTTTGCAGTGCCAGGTCACCACTGAGCCCGCAACTGCACCTTTTCTTGAATGTTGTCTCAACTCCCTCTCTGAGTCTCAGTAGCCCTATGGACTTTTTACGGGCATGGGCTTTTAAGGCTTTAAACCAAACTTCTGTTCTTCCCGACCCTTTCCCCTTTCATCAGGCTGAGAGCTGGCATAGAATCAACACCAGAAGTTAAAGTTACCCTCCTTTGAAACCTGGCCAGATATTTTTTTTTATTTATGTTTTAAAGTAACTTATATGAATATGTATGTAAATATATATTTCACCATTTTTACGAATATCCTCATGGACAAAATACCTGACCTGGCTATCCTCTCTTGCAGGGAGATGCTACGAGATCCAGAAATGAGAAATAAATTAATTTCTAATCCAACTAACTTTAACCACATAGCACACATGGGCCCAGGAGATGGTATACAAATCCTCAAAGATCTACCTATGGTAAGTATATGAGAGTGTGTCCACACATAGATGTTATTGTTCTATATAGTAGATAAAATGAACATATAGGCATTAAATTGTGATATAAATTGGAGTTGAACAGTTAGAAGGTTTTAATGAAATAAAAGGTGACTTTCATGGGCAGGGGCTTGAAAGTGATAAAAATAGAGAAATACAAATCTTAGGAACATAGGAAGCTGTCTTAAGTCCTTTTCCCATCTTGCCAACTTGTCTGTCCTGCCTAGATGTGACGTTCCAGGTTCTCACACAATAGGTGCTTGGAAAGACCACTTCCTAAAATAAGTTTAACTAGAGATACCACAAGGTGAACCTGTCACTGGCAGTGCCCAAGTTTACTTCCCATAAAGGTTAACGTTTAACAGTTAAATGTCAATGGCTACATCTGTTGGACACACCAGTTCCACAGTTACGTTAATTAATGGATACAGATAAGGAAGTCATTCCACACAGTAACCTCATAGTAGCTTACGCAATAGTTCTTGAATAGTTACAACCATTGGTGAAATGCAGAAATCAGGCTACCTGCCCCTCCCATTTTTTTAATTGTTTGGGGGGGTGCTTTGGTTGGGGAAATTTTTTTTAAGGCTGGTCTGCTTCTTAGTCTGTGTTGTATTTGTTTGGTGGGTGTAGGTGTTTTACCTGTTGTTGGGGTGGGGGGGTGGGCTCTGAGCATTGACCGTATCTGCCTATGAAACGTGACCACAACAGTTTCTTAGATTTCTAAATGTGTCCTGGGTCCCAAAAGGGTGAGTCGCCCTGAAGTTCAGTATTCAGCAAAATAACAGGCTGGGCCAAGTTCTTGCTTCTGTCTGCAGGGTACACAAGTGTCCCACCAGTTTTTTGTTTCTTCTCCAGATCTTCATGTTATCTGTTCTTCCCTGCTGTATATACAAAAGCATTCTGTTTTCTTTTCCTGCATATTTTTCTAAATTATTTGAGCTATACAAGAGGACATGAAAGAAGAGAGAATCACGGCAGGTGCTAAGAAACAGTTCACTGTTTATTTTCTCATATGTGCAGTCAGCAAAATTCACAGCCCAGGATTTATCTGTATTAAGGATTACCCTTTCCTGTGGTCTTCCCTCATGATATATACCAGACACAGAGTCCTCTTCCTCATATTTTCATGATTCTGTAGGTTTCAAGCATCCCCTGCCAACATAGTAAATGACAGCTCTCCCCACATAGGGTTGCTGTGCTGATTTTCCCTGTTAAAAATTTGCCATCATTCTAACTAAACAAGCAAAAGAGGATCCTATTCAAATGCTTGCAGGGACCTATTAGTAAATTATGTTACTTCCTTGGGTCCCTACAATTTTTTTTCTATTAAACTTCAGTAAAAATTAAACATTGTGCCTGATTTATCAGTATGCAAAGACACTATTTCTGTATACTAACCAAGGTATGTTCATCAATTTTTTTGAAGCTAATGGCTTTTAAAATGAATCAACTGCAGCAGATATTTCCATTTTTCCAACAACAACAAAATTAAGCTATTTAGTGCTTTATCAGAGGTGGGAACCTCCAGCCCACAGGTCAAACGTTGCCCACCAGGACTCCCTATTGGTCCCATAAGGCCATTTTCAAGAAGCCACCTCCATGCTATGTGTGAGGCAGGTAAGGGCAGAACATCAAAGGAACAACTGGGGACCCAAAGCTCTCGACTGTTCCTTTGTTCAAGCAAGGTGTGCAGTTTAAAGGAGACACACAGAGGGGGATGTTTGAAGGCATGTTCCCATCGCATCAGCTGCTGGAACATGTCTTGCTCAAGGCATTCAAACTTGGGAAGCATGAAGGAGCAAGGTGGGGGTGCCCTCCAAGTACATGGGAGCCTGCCTCCAATCTCCTCCCCCTTCACTTTTCCTACAAGCCTCTGTGGCTTGAAGGACAAACAGAAGGGGGAGGATGTCTGAAAGCCCTTTATAAACATCCCTGCCCAAGGATATTTAAAGAAGGGCTGTTTGAAAGCCCCATGGTTTGCTTTGAAGTCCTGACAATTGGGGCTTCAAAGAGAGGCATCACCTGAGGTCACTGATGTCAGGTGATAGGCTGGTGGGTGGCCCTGCCCACCTGTCAACTTCAGCCAAAAAAGGATCCTGAGCCCTGTGGTATGTGAATAAGCCATTGTTTGAAGTTGACTTATTATGAAACTTTCCAGAGTTTGTTTTAATGAAATGCTACACCGAGGTTCTGTAAAAGTGAAACTAAACCCCATGGAAGTCATCATCCACGTGCACAGGAAGAGGAGGGGAAATTGTGTGAGCCCGATTCATTACTCAGGCTTGTTCAGGCTCATCTGCACAGCACTGAACCATGGTTTAGTATTACATGCAAACAAAGCCAGTGTGTAATGTGATACACCGTTTTCCTCCCTGATGAGACATACAACTCTGGTGATGGTCCATCTTCCTGTTTGTGTATATGCAAATTATTATTCAATTATTATTGAATAATTGGGCTCCATGGTAGCAGCAAGTAGGAAGCAAGAGTTCTTCAATAAAGTATATTAAAATTAACAGCTGGTCCTTAAGCAAAATCTCCTACAGGATTTTCCTCTTATATGGAAAACACTGAAATTAGCACATGATTTCATTTGAGGGTACATGTAGGGAAACTGATGTGTTTGTGAATGCTCTAGTAAAAAAGGGTGTACATTCAGGGTTGTCCCCCCCCCCCCCCCCGGAGTATCTAGATGTTTGGATGACTGGTACATGAAGGAGGATAGAGCCAAAAACATTAGTAACTCCTCCCCATACTGTGTTTCCTTGCAATCAAATGTTTGCAGTTGTTTCGTTTATTAATAAGAAAATGGGAGTAGGGTTTTGCCACCAGCTATATTTTTTCCTTTGTCTGAAGAGTACCATGCTAGGGAAGGTAGGCTTGGATTTTATATTGCCATATTTTTATTCTAGTATAGCTGTCCCCAGCACACTGAGTGCGGGATGTATTCTAGTGCACCATTTGGAAACAGGGCTGTTATTCCCAGTGGTGGGGATGCCTACTGAAAGTGGCGCTTCTTAGGAAGATTAGCTGCATCAAGATATGTGAGATCATTGTATGTTTGCAAGAGATGATAATGAAAATTGCTCTTAATTTGTCTGACTGTTTTAGTCCTATGATCATCAGTCACGTTGAGTTCAGTCAGACTTGCTTCTCTGTAGACATGTATAGCATTTCACTGTTAATTTTGTGTCAGATCTTCGGTCTCTTCGGGTTACGTTCCATTCACTTCTTTGTTACAAATTAATTCAGGGAAAGTTTATTTTTCTAAGATAGTTTTAAAGGCAGTGGTGTTCTTTTTTTAAGAAAAAGAAAAACCCCATACACTTAAGCATCTAGCTTTTTACCACTAGATGGAGCTGATTTTGCAGGGTAAACTGTTATTAAATTGTGTATTGAATAAATGACGTTTTAAAATTCTACAAGGCTTACAGTACATTTATATACAGATACAGGAATACATAAGGAATATCAGGAGCTGCTTTATACTGAGTTGGACATTTGGTCTATCTAGCTCAGTATTGTTTACACAGATTGGCAGCAGTTATCCAGGGTTTTAGTTTACCTGTGTGGAAAAAGATTTATTTTCTTTCTTTTTGTGATGTTCACAATTTTTCTTTTTGTTAACTAAGGGGAATGAAAGGAAAGGGAAAAAGAGAAAAAGCTATAGATTCATAAATGTAAACGTTATTCAAAAACTAGACCACATAAATCTGGGAGGTGTACACAATGGATAATAATACAACAACTACTTTGTCATCTAACCTGCAACAAAAAAGGTACATGAAGTCCTTGACTTGGCCAAGGCCTAACCCATGACTAACTTAAATCTGTAGGTTTAAAAAGGGTCTGTTCTGAGTATGACTTAGATACCACACAATTTTTTCCATTGTACAGTAGAATATGTACATCACATATTCTCATGGGATTGAATTGGCTGTGTGAGAATGTCTGGTCCTTTGTATACCATGTACGTTAAGCCCACTTGTGTGTGATGGGACTGTGAAAGTAAAGCCTCTGCAGCCTGACGTACCTGTGCTACCCAAGGTGTGATGCCATCATAGAAGTCACTAGTAACACATCATGCCTTTTTCAGTCCATTTGCTAATTCAAGCAAGCTGTGAGCAGGTGAGTTTCCAGTGAAGCTCTACTCTGAGTAGCACAGGTGGTAGGGGGAAGGAGGGGACAGGATTTGATCAAAGGTGAGCCAGGAGGGAAGAATTAACTGTGATGTTTGTAGTACATGTCAATGTCTGAAGGCAGGAGAAGGGCATATGCTAGACTGCAGTTCACATGCCACTGCTCACTCTCTTCAAAATAGTAATGAGTACTTTGGAGAGCGAGATTCTAAAATACGATGGTGGTTGTGGTTGTGTATGTACAAAAGCAGTCTCTGGAAATGGGTCAGGCAGTATGCAAATGATAAATATGCCTGTTGATTTACAAGCCTCGTTTTTAATGAGCATATGCTCCATGATTTGTATTCCTAAGATCACAGATACCCTCCCTCATTATCTCTTTCTCTTTCTCTGTCTCTTTCTCTGTCTGTCTCTCTATCTCTCTCTGTCTCGCTCTCTGTATCTCTCGTCTTTGATAGCCAAGCTCCCCTTATCCACCCTCTCATCATCACTCCCATCTCATCTCTTCTCCAAGCAACTTCGAGCACATCTATCACATGACTGTTAACTCAGCAGAAAATTTCCTCTCCCGTGATTCCATAAACCGTGCATATTCCCCACCTCTACGCTCTGTCCCTCGTACACCAGCCTTTATGAATATAAGGGTATGAATTGTTCAGCCAGGTGTTCCTGCTACTAACACTGTGTGGTGTTCCTTCTTTTTTGGCCTGGCTAATATCTGGCAAGATTTCAGCTTTGCAGTTGGCTTCATTTGTGTCTGGATCTTTCTTTTTTTCCTTTTGCTTCCCTTCAGTTACATTTCTCTGTAACCCCCAAATGAGGGGTGTGAACTTGGGCAACTACCAAAGTAGAAGTCCTTGACCTTTTCCCAAAATTACTAAGTATTCAAAACAACTTTTGCAATCCCATTAAAATTCTCCAGAGATTTTCACATGAGTTTCCCAGTTCAAAGGACCCACAGTGAGGAGACTGGCGTCCTAAAACATGTTTGGTACATTGCGCATGCCTCCCCACAGTCCCCTTGTCCACTGAGATTAGTAGATTCATAGGGGACTTGAAGGAAGCCCAGTGGTGCATCTCAACAGGATTTATGTGATAATTATGGAAAGCTTGTTGCTGTATCCAAAGACTTACACCTGTGGCTTTTCTTTGCAACAGACAAGACTTAAACAGTTGGATGGAAATTTGGCTGCATGCCAAATGACAAAATGAGGCCTATGTATTAGAGATAACCTTGCGTATAGTGTTGGAATTCTGCATTTCAGTATGGTAATAGAATTCTGTCCACTTAATAGAAACATCAATCTGATCTGATTTACATGACTTCTGCCACATTGCCCATGTACATACATGCTGCTGTACAGGGTCCTATAACAAAAAGAAAACCCTGTGCCCTGCCTTGAGGAGTTTGCAGTCTACATTCCAACTTTGTGGAGGCAGCAGAGGGAAGAAAGGAGAGATGGAGGCATATATATGTGCAGACGCAGTCTTACATACCTTCTTTTTTCTTGAAATCTTAGTCTTTTTCTTGAAATGTTAGGTGAAGGCAAAGAGCTTAAGGCAGAGACTTACCTGGGAGATGGAATTTGAGCTGGGATTGAAAGAGAGGACAGAGAACTCCTGCGCCTTGTGGATTTGGGAAGGGAAGGGAGGTCCTGATAAAGCAGGACTGGAGAAATGGGGGCGCCATTTAAGGGAGCAGGAGGCTGTGCCTCTTCTTATTTCTAGTTAGGTCTGTAGAAGTAGGCTCTTGCTCTGTCAAGTGCTTCCTAAAAATGTTTTTTTATTTGTGGCCTAACAATCCTGGTCTAAAGGGAGGTGTCTCACAAATCTCTCCAATCCCGAACAGAACAATAAGGCTGAGCAAGTGGCTGAGCTTCAGGTTTGTTACCATTTGTGTCCTTTCACATGTAGCTCATCTAATTCTCCTGCCAGCAAGATTGTTTACTGAACTGAATGACCCCCACTGAATGACCCAACTATATTTTCCAAGAAAGCATCTTACATTTGGTGGCTGTTAAGTAAATTGCTTCTCTTTTCTGAAGTTAAAAGTTCTACGCAGTGAGCTGTAATCAATTTTATATTTTCTACCTTTCAAAAGAATGACATTTCAGTCCTGCTGACAGAAATGCAGGATCTATAAATTGTTATTATAAATAAAAATGTACTTTTTCCATTGAGATGTATTTGCTCTGAAGATTCGTTTGTTTACCTCCTTGGTCTGTTAAAAAAATAACATCGGTATTTTAAAGGAGATGCTATAGGGTTAAGCTTCACTACCATTTCCTAACTAGTTTTGAGCAACCATGGATTTTCTTTTTGTGCATGACGTGAAAAGCTTCTCTTTCTCAGTTCTCTGATCTTAGCAGTGAGTTGTACAAATGTTTAGGAAAAGAGCAGTGAGGCATTTGCTTTGAGGTAAAGAGCACCTAAGAATTAGATGGACTCTGCCTTTTAATCAAATAAAATGAGTGTATCTTTCTCATATACCTGCAGCTGTGTTAGTTGCCTCCACCTTATTTTAAAATTGATTGTGATCATTAGATCTACTTCCCCAAATAGGGTTACTCAGCCCTTAAAGGACCAGGTTCATAGCCTGGGGGTCACTTTGGACCCACAGCTGTCCATAGAGGTGCAAGTCAACTCTGTGTCCAGGGTGGCTGTCTACCAACTCCATCTAGTACACCAGCTGAGACCCTACCTGCCCACAGACTGTCTCGCCAGAGTGGCACATGCTCTGCTTATTTTGCACTTGGACTACTACAATGCACTCTATGTGGGGCTACTTTTGAAGGTGACTCGGAAACTACAATTAATCCAGAATGTGGCTGCCAGACTGGGAGTGGCTGCCGTGACCGTCTAACACCAATCCGAAAAGATCTACATTGGCTCCCTGTACGTTTCCAAGCACAATTCAAAATATTGGTGCTGACCTTTAAAGCCCTAAATGACCTCAGCCCAGTATACCTGAAGGAGCATCTCCACCTCCATCACTTAGCCTAGACACTGAGGTCCAGCTCCAAGGACCTTCTGGTGATTCCCTCATTGCAAGAAATGAGGTTACAGGGAACCAAGCAGAAGAGCGTCTTCTTGGTAGTCGCATGCACCCTGTGGAACACCTGCCCATCAGATGTCAGAGTTAAACAACTCTATAACCTTTCATAGACATTTGGAGGCAGCCCTCTTTCGGGACACTTTTAATGCTTGGTGGGTTTTCTCTCCCCCCACTCCCTCTGTACTTTTGTTGGAAGCCACACAGAGTGGTTTGGGCAACCCAGTCAGATGGGCAATGTATAAGAAAAAAATTGTTGTTGTCATCATCATCATCACCATCATAAATGCCCATCGTTCTGAGTGAAGGGGATGGGCTTGCAAGCTTCTTCTTTTACTCTACATATCAGTGCACATTGACTCTTCCCCTCATCCTCCAGAGTTCATATTAATAAAGTCTAAAATCATTCCTCCTTGCAATATCCCAAATTGTTATGTTGCCCATATAATTCAATAGGAGCCATTAGAAACTGAACCAGCTCTCAGTACATTCTATATCCCTGTCCTGGATTCTGTTACTTGACTTTTAAGTTAGTGTGCTTTCCAAATAAGTGTGTTTGTTATCTGTTGACTAAACTGTCAGATTCCTGTTTTCTGACATGAAAGATTGGCATTTCCAGTCTCTCTTCTGCACTCAGCTTTGGAAAAATGAGACACAGTTAGGAAGTATCTAAGCAACAGATGGACATCAGGATGCTGAATTTCACGTGTCCTGATCAGTACCTATTTTCATTTTCATTCCATTAGTATTTGTTTTGTGTAGCCAGTGTTGCAGCTTCTGTGAGTGAATATTGTTGCAGCCTGTATCAGATTCACTGCTTACTGGCTAGCTTGGGTGGCTAGTGAATCACTTGAAAGCTTTCTAGCAGTCAACTTCATCCTGTAACCATACTTTGTTTTCTCCTACCAGGAGGATACCCAGAGTTGTTGATCACATTGTTAATGTGACTTGGGGAAGCAAGGAACTGACCTTTAATCTTTTAACTGAGAAGTGGGATCATAAACATACAGTGCAGAGGTGGCAAACAAACTGTTCAGTGAGAGAAGCAGAAAACAATAATTAAGATTACTTAGCTCTTTATGCCTGTCAGATGCTAATCGGTACATTGCATAAACAGAAAAACAGAAAAGCAATAGATTAATGGTAGAAGCATGCATTATAGAATCATGTGTTACATGCAACAACAACAACAGAATGCTATATCACCAACTCAAACTCAGAAAAAACCTTTTATTTCATACATCCTTAAAATATGCCATTTATTCCAATTTTGTACAGGGGATAGTTGAATATAATCAAATAAATAATAATATAATCAAATAAGCTGTGGCTATCTGTTAAAGACCAACCAAGCAATAAGCCCAAAGGAGTTTAATGAATTACAAGAGTGCATTTCTGAAATTTGAATGCACGCAGAGTACTAATTTTAGATGTGCTTGTTACTGATGTGTTGAAAAACAAAACAAAAATGCAATGAATGCAATTCCTGAAAAATTATTCTTATTTTAATTTTATTTATTTAATATATTTTTATCCTGCCTCTCAAAAAAATAGCTTCACTAAGTGGCAGTCATGTAACTTGAAACTCACAGTAACCTTTAAATGGGTTTTTAAGTACTGTATTGTCACTTCACAGTACACAGGGTTTATATGTTTACAAGTACACAAAGCAATAAGCCAATCAGTGCAATAATAAAACACAATATAATTGAAATACTCAGGAGGTATTGAGATAAGCAGCAAATAACAAGTGTATACTTTAAGGCCCGTGTAAAAATTATTATTTTTATTTATTAAATTTGTATACAGCCCTTCATCCAGATATCTCAGGGCAGTTCACAGCATAAAAATACAGAATAAAACCACAAAATACAAAGTAAAAACAAGGGGAAAATGAAACAAACCGGGCGCCCGGTGAGCCTCCCTAGGGAGAGCATTCCACAAAAGAGGAACCACTGCAGAAAAGGCCGGTTCTTGGGCTGCCCCCCTCCTGACCTCTTGAGGCGGTAGCACATAAAGAAGAGCCTCAGATGATGCTCACAGGGTCCAGGTCAGTTCATATGGGGAGAGGCAATCCTTGAGGCATTGCAGTCCTGAGCCATTTAAGGCACTTTGAACTGGGAAGCTAATTAGAACAACCCACCGGAGTCGGGCCAGGAATGGTGTAATATGATCAAACCATCATGCACCAGTGAGCAGTCTGGCCACCAAATTCTGCACCAGCTGAAGTTTCTGAGCCATCTTCAGAGGCAGCCTTCTTCAGGGGTAGCATATTGCAGTAATCTAAACTTGTGGGGATTGTTAGTGTCTGAATCATTCCAGCCCTCAGAAAGGGTGGTCCTGGGGATAAATTTAGTGCCTATTCTTTTTCTACCCAATGTGTTTCAGAAAAGTCCTTGAAAGTGAAAGAATCTTGACATGTAGTAAAGAGAGAGGGAGAACTGGGAGATGCAAAAATCCATGCTGATAGTAAATAATATCTAGTAAATAATAGTAAATAGCATCTAGTCTCTGGCTGCATTGCTTAGCTGTCTGCATCCATGGGGACTGTTAACATTGAAGACATTACACTAGGGTGTGTGATAGGTTTCAAATTCCTAAGAAAATATCAGAATTTAGGAGAAAACCTTGCATATTTGGCTACTTACTGCCACATACAAATTAGCGTTTTGCAGTTGCTGCTGACGGCATTCTGTGTGGTTCCATCCACAGTGCTTATTTATAGAAATTAAGCTCTGCAGTCTTGCCTACTTGCCGTCTAGATAACCTGGAGACCAAGGCATTGTTTGACCATTGCTTGGACTGTAGTTTGATAACCTTGGTATTTCCACTGTAAATGATTTTGCTTCTTTCCTGTTTCTCTTTGCAGAACCTTCGACCTCAGGAAAGTCGGACCATGTTTAGCGGTTCTGTCAGTATTCCATCAATCACAAAATCCCGCACTGAACCCGGACGCTCCATGAGTGCTAGCAGTGGTTTGGCGGCAAGTAAGTTGCTGCACCTTATCTCGGACATATAATGCAGAGTCCGTCCACATATATACAAGTGACTGGACTGGGGAGGGAGGGCAAAGAAACATGGTGTCACAAGTGACTTTTGAAACTCTCCGGTGCTGGCATGGTCCCCTGCTTGTGTTGGTAAGGTACCCCACACCAACACAGATCTGGCACATGTCCAATACCAGAAAAAAAAATTGGGAATATTGTTTGTTTCAAATACTTTGACTCCTGCCTTCCAATCATAGACTTCAAGGCACCTTACAACTGGTTTTTTCTCATAAAACAATATTAACATCTAGCAGAACACAGCCGATAAGACTCTCATTAAAAACTGACATTCCAACAATATAACAAGAGTAGCAGTAAAATAAAAGTAACTGAAGACCACTGAATACCCAAGTAATTAGAATAGTTTTTATTTGTTACATAGTATGTAGGAAGGAAATGAGAGGAAATTCTTATTTGCAGAAATGAAGTTTGTTAAAGATGCAAAACGCCTATTATGTTGAGATCCTTGGTGGGGATTAATTTGAAGAAATACAAATAAAACACTACTAAAACAATATCAACCAAGAGACTGTGAAGTCAAATTACACATTTAGTATAATTGGTGGTTTGGCCCAGTGTAAAACCAGATTGGTGCTGGGGTGTGTGTTTCAATGAATAATTGTTAAATAATTTACAGAGGATGCAGCTGGGAAACGGAAGAAGGCAGTTCAACAAAAATTAGCTTCAGGAAAACAATTTACTAGAGCGTACAGCTATAATGCCTTCATATTTGTTACGTAGCTAAATCCCTGGGTACTTTCCTAGGATCATCTGCACAAAATGGCAGTGCTTTGCGGAGGGAATTCTCTGGAGGTAGCTATGGAGCAAAGCGTCAGCCAATGGCATCCCCTTCGGATGGCTCCTTGTCCTCTGGCGGTTTGGACCAAGGCAGTGATGCACCAGCGAGGGACTATGAGCGAGAGGTGGGTATGACGTGGGAGGGGTGGGGTGGCAAGGGAAGCCTCTCCACAGAGCCCAAGTTCTTTACTCTGCTGTGCTCAAACAAAAGGATAGAGAAGTGTTGCACAGGACAGTGACCCCAGGAAGAATAACCACAGGTTTTACTGAAGGAAAAAGTATTTTCCTATTTAAAATATGATAAAAATCCCCAAGGCAGGAGTCTGTATGACTTGAAACACTGTGGATTTAGATAATAAACTTTTTAGCAGCACTTGTAGATTTTTCTTCCTTTGGCACAATAAGTGCTAGTGGTGCATCAAAGCGAATTACTACTGCCTCTAATAAGTAACCAAGCAGGGCATGAATCTAGGCAAAATGAAGTTTTTAGTCTCACTGATTTCACTGGAAATATTTTAACATGTGCTTCACTTTCCCACTGAAATCAATTTGACTTTTGTCCATATTCTGTTATACTAGTTTTGCAATAAGGAAATCTATATTCTGAATTTTTACTGAATGTTGGTTCACATTAGTTTGTAGAATTTGACAGGGGCAGGAAGTAACTGGCCATAAAGGCAGCTGGTTGACGAAGGAGGAATACTGGCACTGTCCTGCCCAGTCCACAAGCAGCTTTGTTATCCTTAAGGTCAGTTGATGCAGTCAAGGATGCATTCACACAGCAGAGTTCTCTATGAATCAAGCTTCCTGTGAATACAGCCACTCCTTCTCAGCAGTGGCCGCTTTGATTGTGACAGACACTGCTGTCCTTGGCAGCAGTTTGCACAATGAAAGCGATGTTTTCATTAAGGTATTTTTTGCAGCATGTTTTGCAAAAGATCTACAGTAATCCATATGAGTTGTTCATGTCAGAACAAATAACACAGAGTGATACCCTTTGTACAAAACCGCTGCCAAATCTCCTGCAAGTCATGAAACAAGAGAAAAAAACAAACGGAAGGGGGAAAACATTTAAACCAATTAGAAGCAACAAGAATATTAATCACCTTTCCAAGTTCATCCAACATTTGCATTAATATCTGGCAGGTGTCTGTCTGGTATTGTGCTAATGATCTATGTGCAAATGCATCTTTGGGAGCATTGCTTGCATGGAGGCAAAATGTGAATCAGCCCTGAATCAATGGAGGCCAGTTCATTTGAGCAGATGGGGCGCTGCCCCACCAATCTCAGTCTCAGCTAGCCCACACTTCCCTGTCTTCTTCCTTACAAGGAGTCCAGGTGGTGGCACTGCCTACTAACTTTCCTCCTCCTTGTACAACTCCACAAGGGAGGATGGGGACAAAACTGGAGTCTGGCTGCACCTCCTGTTGGTCTCTCTCCCGTATGCCCTACCAACCCCAAGTGGACACTGGCCAGCTCTGCCCTCAGTGGTGCACTTCAAGAAAATAACTTCTGGTGTTTTGTTCCCTCCCAGCCACTGTACTTGGGAGGCAATATGAGATGCATCCTCTTGAGAAGTTAGAGCAGTTGGTATCACTCCCTCGTGTGCTAAGGCGTGGGGTGTCGGGACAGGGCAGTCACTTGGTTCCAGACAGATCTTGTCCTCGGTGTCCCTTTCCCCTTGCTCCCACCCAGGCCTTCCTCTTCTGCTCCCGCTCACTGATATGTTCTCTTGCATTTTTTGGGCTGCAGGACTCTGACTCTCCAAGGCATTCGACAGCTTCTAACAGCTCCAACCTGAGCAGTCCTCCCAGCCCCATCTCTCCTCACAAGACCAAGAGCCTCTCCCTGGAGAGCTCTGACCACGCAAGCTGGGACACATGAACTGCTTCAGCACTCAGATTTTACATCTCAGCAGCTTACTGTCCCCATGACTCTCCGTTTGCTCTCACTGTCATCGCCCCCCAGCTTCCCTCCAAAAGCAGACTAGGGGAGGGAGGGGAGGAAGAGAGCATATCTTGTCTTCTCTGACACAAGCAGCGTAAGCTCCCCCCGATTCAAAAGTAGCAGCAAACAAGAGAAAACCTTGAGGAGGGCAGAGTGGGGGAGGGGTTGGTATACAAGAGATATTGGTATATTTGTATTAGTATCTATTTTATTTCATAGGGTTACAGCTGTTTCCATTTTTATGGGTATATTCCACACCATGCCACTGTTCCAAACAAAACATAGTAGTGTTAGACTGACCAAAACAGAATCTGAAAGAGAGAACCAGATTTTGCTTTGAGGCACACAGTATCTCATTGTATTTTTTCAAGAGTTAGCACAGCAACACCCACCCATCTCTGGTGATGGGGCAAAATTTGCCCTGCAGGGGCAGATAACGCACGCTTTCAGCAACCACTCTATTTGAATGTCAATCTGATTGTTGCCAGCAAATCCTTATTGATTTAAAAAGAAATGATGCATATTTTACTACAGTAGAGTTTAAGTAAATACGCAAAATTAAGAGTTAGTACATATGTATATAATAAAAGAAGAAGCATTGTGATGCAGCGAAAGATGGATTCCTATTTAAGAGATCCTTTAATTTAAGAAGACTTGTGTTGTTCCCTTTTTCATACTAAATAATCTATGGATTGAGGATGTGATCTGGATATAGAACATGGCACTGGATAAAAACAGCCTGGGGGGAGATTCCATCCTCACAATGTTCTCTGTAACATTACCTTCTTGTCAGTAGATGAACTAAAGCCATAATTCTCACTTTTTAACTATATCTCCCTCTTCTACTGTCTGCTTCACTGTACAAGCAAAACTCAAGATCTGCTGGTCGACAAGCCTGAAGTGAGCTCAAGGGCAGTTCTGCAGAGAATTGGTATTCAGCCCCAAGCAAAACTGAAGTAAATGCAGCCAAAGCCAGTGCAAAGAGATAACTAGTTTTGGGACGGTTGGAGCTGGGTTTCCAAACCCATCTGGCCAATTAATACCAGCAACCACTAGCTTGTAAGTTGACTTTCCAAATTTTAGTGATCAGCCTACATCTGGCAAATTCAAACAGCGCTGGTCTTGAAATAGAATCTTTTAAATATATAACTTGCTGCTCTAGCTCACTGAAGGCCATAACGTGCTGTTGGTCTTCAGAATTTGCTAGAACGCCGGGTGGTTCAGGACGCCTATTCCGAAGATGTTTATTATGTCATCCCTGCTCTCCCACCGGGCCTGACCTAGTGTGTTTAGTGCTATTATTGCCGTGAAATACTGTGACGGTTGGATCCCACAGAGAAGCACTTGGCAGGGCAAAGCATTCCTCTCTGGAGAGAGCAGACAGTGGAGGTCCATCACCACCTAAATAAACAGTAGCAAGCAGTGCAACCTGCAAATGGAGGGCAAGAACAAAACAATAGAAAAAGCCCACTTGCCTCCTCCTTTTCCTTCTTGAACAAGTTGAGTGCGGTTTGCGATTTGAGACTAGATGAATGTGATTTTTCTAATCCTTGGGATCATAACTACCTTTATGACGTGACCAAGCTCAAGCGGATAAGAGTTTGGATGGTGGTGTGTGTTGAATTTAGAATTCTAGTCTTCTGGGTTTTGGTAACACTTCATGGCTATCATCAAACCATTCCAACCAAACAACAAAAGTGCAACTAATGGTGTTTCCCAGGTTCCCTCTGAAAAATGTCAGCTACCACCATACAAGGTACTGATTTAGAAGTACTCTGAGATACAGAGCGTTGTCTTTCATGATCTAGCTGTATTAAGTCTGCTAGTTGTTGGTTCTGTGTCTTCTTCTGCATTAAGTGGACTGCCACACCCCAAGCTACCATTTAGCTATTTTATACTGGGGGGAACAGTTGTGGGTGGGGGGGACACACAGCTTTTTTCTACTGCATATGGTGTCCTAATCCTGTCTGTGGAATTTGGCTTGTCAAGAATCTCCAAGTTGATGATGTGTGTTTTGTTGTCACAGGTATAAACAAGAGATTTGCAAATTGCATTTCATAGCGGCCAGTTTTGACAGTTTTGCTGAGCAGGAAATTAGCATGTCTAAGAGCACAAGGACAGGTGTAGTTTAAAATCCATTGACTACTTCTTCAGCATTGGCTACTAAAAGGTTCTACTTCTCTTCCACCCTGTGATATTATCACTCATGCCCACCCACCGTTCTATACACTTGTGAAGAGATTGGACTTAGTTATTTCTGAAATACAACTAGTGGGAAATAGGTTATCTGATTAAGGCTGCCAGGGCTTGAAATCCACAGTAGGCCCAAGCGATTATCCACTTCAGGAGTTACCTTAGACGTCCTTGCAAGGTCCTGTGGCAATTGATCTGTGCTCCATCTGAGAAAGAAAATTCTCACCTGTCTAGAATGAGAAGAAATTAGCATCCCAAGAGTTACATTTTATACGTTGGCCCATTTCACAAATTAAAAGTATTCTTCTTTTCATGCTGACCTAGGATGCATTCCTAGTACATTATGGACACATTTGAGCATTGGCAGAATTGAAAACATATCTCTGAAATGGTTGGCTGGTGAAGTTAAGCTTTGCTGATAGGCATTGCTCAGTTTCCAGGCACACCTGATTACATTTCTCCAAGCACTTTCATAGTCTCTAGTTGAATCCTGACTCATCTGATGACACCTTTGTGTACATAGTTTGAGGCTATTATTTCCCTAACTGGACTAATTCAGACACCTCAGTCATTGCCTCTTTACACTTTTAGCCCATTTCTTGAGGCTCAATAAATCAGGTGTTGATTGTAAACGAACCTCAGATTGTACAGCTCCGTTATTTTTTCTATATTAAACACACACAGCCTATACATATCATTACTTTTTTCTTTTCAAAACACATTCCTGTCATAATATCCATTTTTATACTGCTGAAGCAGTCTCATTCGCTGGCTTCTTAAAAGTTGATTTGTGTGTTGTTTCGTGTTCCTAACCTGATTTTTTTTTTTTTTTTAGAACAGTTTTGGTTTTGCGCGGGGAGGGGGGGAAATACAGTTGATATTTGTGTTACTCTCTCAGGTATTTGAACGCAGCAGGATGTCTTCACACGATAAGCATGGAATGCAATAATGTATTTTGGGCATGAGGTTCACCAGAGGATGTACCCTGAGCACAACTAAGTTTTTGTACTGAAATGATGCAAACCTGGGTAGGTGATTGGATTCAGGGTGGCAGTTTTAAGGTCTCGACTGTGAGAAAATTATCTGTGTCTTTTTTTAGCCAGTGCGCAGTAAGCAGGGCCTCAAATTCTTTTTCCCACCTGCAAAGTCATAAAGAAATTGGGAATCTGAAATCAGGCTTGTTGGGATTTTCTTAGCCTTACACCGTTTCACCACAGGTGTGAAAGTTACCTCTCTCCAACCTACGTTCCATATACAGGTGCCCTGTTTGGAGACCATAGGAAGTGCATATGCCTCAGGGTGAATGTCACTGAGAGGCTCATGACAAAAGTTTAGCCCAGTGCAATAAGGCTTTGTGCCTAGAGGCTAATAAGGGCACAAGCCTGTTTCATTCCAAAATCACAGTCATCAGGCTTTTCCTGGAATAGGGTTCTGAGCTTCTAACTAGTCTACAAGGGGCCTTCAGAGATCAAATATGCTGTAGATTTTCAACTTCTATGACCATGTTGTGCATTAAGGCAATTCCACATGACTTGTCACCTTGTCTTCTTCATTCTATAAATGCTCCCATCCTACATAAGAATTTTTTTCACTCATGAGGAAGCAATCCACAACCAAAAACAGTGTTGGTATTTCACAGTAATTATACCTGCCTTTTTATGTATAATGGTTTCATATCATTTATTTTTTAAAAATATATTTTTAGGGTTTTTTTTTCATTGTAATATTATTGTACAGTTTTGCATGGCCTAGATGTAATCACTTTTTTGTTTTGTTTTAGAGTATAAAAGCTGACAAGTGTGCGTGTGGGGGAAAGATTTCTGCTTTTTGCCTCTTCTCACTCTTCTCTTATTTTTGATTTATGCCCTCAATGTTGTAGAGGACATTGTAAGAGATTCTCTGCTCCAGAACAATGATGTAGAGTCTATTGCACAGAAATATTTAAGGTGGATCAGTCAATGATGTAATAAATGACAGGTCACCAATATTTTATGTTGGTAACACTTAATATTAACCTACTTTGATGTATTGCAATAAAACAGGGAACTATTAGAAATACAGATGGTTTGTCTTTTTTCCTACCCCACCAGACTCTTATGAGGCAACCGGGGCTACAGGGGATATGATGGGGTAGTCACATAATTTCAGCAATTGAAAGTTTTGTTCCTTTCAGCAGGTAGTTTCCTTTGGGATTTCTTTCCCTGCATCTAGCTGCTTCAAGCCATGAGCCATCACACCCATCAACAATGATACAGCTATGGGGAGGCCTAAGCTAGGAGATGCAGAAGGAATACACTGGGTTTGGGGAAAACTCAGACCTTGAAGGCGATTAGGAGGACCGCATTCTACAAACCAGGCCCCCAACCATTAGAGAGGAAGGGCAGCAGAAATGAATTAAAATAAAAAGCAGGTTGTGGTAAGTAGCTTTCAAATGCACAAGACAGAACTCCTCTTGAACAGAAAACTGAGCTTTTCATTAAGAACCTTCTGCCACATGACTTCCTGTTCAGAAGCTTCGTGGTTTTTCTGATTCCAGAGTCACAGAGAAAGGATGCAGTGTTTGCTTTTCAGAATGCTCCACCCCTACAGCCACAGCTACTGGTTGGGAAGGGTACATCACATCCCACACTTGGTTGTGCAAAAAGGTCTGTGAGTGGCGCACATAATGGTCCTCATGTGATAGTCACGACATGAAGGGTCCGATTTTATTCAGCACAAAATCAGGCACACTTCACAGTGAAGTCCATTGATTGGATGCAATCAGTGGATTTAACCACACATAGCTTTGTGTGGTTATTCCTTTAGACTTCCTTCTCTTCCATCCTCAGCGGAGAAAAATTCCTTGTTAATGTTGCCTAGTTCCAAAGATAACAACACGGAGTCGTTTCACACTGAAGTTTTTGTGGTCTTTCCTTTTTGGCTGATTTCTGATGTGTTTTCCCCAGGAAACTCCTTTTTACAAAAGAAACAGCAGCAGCACAGCTAATGCGTGGTTGGCAATACCTCTATAATAGCACTTCTACAACCTCTTATTTTTTCATTTGCCCTTGACATTAGCTGGGTTAAGACAGAATCCAACTTCCTGAAAAAAGCAATTCCCAGATGGCAGATGCCTTGATCAGAAAGTCTTTCCATGCAAATTACTTTTTTATAATAGCTCAGTGTGGAAACCCTTCTGGAACTGGATTTGAGGTAGAGGTTTTAGTGGATTTTTTCCTGCCCTGCTTTTGAGGCAGTTATAAAGCTTACAGCCTTCAGGGATTTTAAAAAATGATTTTAACATCTTTGCAGTTTAGTGAGAACTCCCTCCGACTTCCCTACAAAGAGGATTAGGTGAACATAAAGATAGGGCTGCTCAGACACAGGAAGCAGTCTACTTTCCAATACAGGAATGAAATCCTTCAACTGACCTTTTGTGTAAACTGGGTTTAATAGGTATCCTTTCCGTGACGATTTTTGCTTATCCATAGCTGCTGTTTTACATCTGCTCAATCAGGCTCTCAACTGGTATCCAATGTGTTTGGCGCAACAAGTCCCCTTGTCAGCTTTTTATACTTTTTATCAGTGCTTTAACCATCTCTTCATATTTCACCTTCGCCACCCCCCTCCAAATTACATACTTTAAAACGTTGGGGTTTTTTGGAGAATCAAAGTGTAAAAAGCATTTTCTAGTTTGAATATGTCAAATGACAAATGGTTTACATGCCAGATCAGCCAACATTTTAACTGTAATTAAATATAGAAGCTTAAAAGGATACAAATTTCAGTTATTCTTCTCATAAAGTCAAATTTTAAATGAAGTTAACAGAGCACAACTGTGAAGAGCAGCCCAGAGGAAAAAGTAAGTTCGCTACAGTCCTCTATATGCATGCAAGGGGGTTGGGTATTTAAGCCCTGCCTGCCAAGGTGGCACAACTCCCACCATCGCCATGCATGCAGAGACCTAACTCCTGCTCTGTGAGGCTTTCTGTGCAGTTGAAAACCCTAATTGCAGAGGGTTATAAATCACCCAAGGTGGCACCACCTGTAGAGCAGGCTCCTGGCCTCAAGCAATGCACCAACATGGCAACAGTAGGAGGAGTTGTGCAGCTCTGGCAGGCAGGGCTCTAAACAGGTCCATCACACAAGTAACTCCTAAAGGGGGCTTGCATCTCAAATGTGAAGCTTATAAACAAAGAGCAGCACTAGGAACTAATCGAACAATAGGGGCAAGTAAGTAACTTCCTGCATTCTTGCCATCATCTAACTAGCATTCCTACATGCAGCATGTCAAATAAGCGGGCGCTCATCATGCAAAAAGGTAAGAGAAGCTGTATTATGAACCACTTGCATGGAACAGTGTGCCACACAATTTGGGCCGATTCATAAAATCTTAACAACAACTCCTCTTTTGTAATGGTTTGCATTTGGATGGTTAATAACCTCCCAAAAACACAGGTGATAGTTGTCCACACACCTGACTTGCTAAATGTCTCGTTATTCAAATGAATAGGGCCAAATGGTGCCAGGCCTCGAGCCGTGTTACTATGAAGTTCCTAAAATCTGAATGGTCCAAGGAAATTTTGCCCTTGCTTGTGTAAACTGGAATTCAGGGTCAAACACAGAGATTGATTCAACATACTTCTTCATGCAACACATAATTTACGAAATGCATCTCCCCAAGATTTGAATGAAATAATGGAGGATAAGCAGCCATGACTGCTAAAATGGACCGTTACATTCAGAGGCATTCCCTGAATACCATGGGCTGAGCATAAGCCAACAAGGAAGGATTTATAAATTCTTATGGCACAACTGCATGACATTCCCATAATTTACCAGTCCAATACAATCTGCTGCAACTTGTCTCTAATCATCATCTTCACCACTGCACTTCCACCATGGGTGGAGATGGAAGATCTCTTTTGAGTTATAGGATAACTTCTATTGTCTGCCCAGCCAGATACTGCTTCCCTGCTTTAAAGGTGAAAACTAAAATTGTCAGCAGAATATAGTGCTTATGAAACAAAGTACTTAAGAGGCATTATTACTGGAACAGAATCAGAGTAAGCAGAAGCGAAAAAGTACCCATACACTTGCTGCTGCTTCCAGGTTAGTAAACAACAGCCAAGCCACCTTCTGCACAAGCACTTCTTTATTGGAAATCGGTTGAAAGTTGTACAGCTACAACTAACTGTTGTACAAAAAAACCCCTCCCAAAATACATTTGCCAAGTTGCCTCCAATTGCTTAAAGTTGTGCGTTCAGCTACTTTAATGTATATTATGCTTTCCAACAAAATCTTGAAACACCACTGATAACACAGCAGTATCCCCACGCCCATCAAAGGTTGCATTACAAAGATGCAGGCATGAAGGTGGAGATAGTTCAGCTTCACTGCTGGGTTTCTATAAATGCCGCAGTTAAGAGCTTTGGCTTCTCTAATTCTCCATTTAACGAGAGAACCCCATTAACTACATTGCATATACATTCAGCTCAAGAGAATCAGACGGCTGCCACATTTGAAAGTAGGGCATTCTACATACGCCACTGCACCACTTTCTATCAGATCCTTGGAAATATTCACTTTCCTTGAAAACTTAAGAGACTGAAGGCATAAAATAGGCTATGTACACATCTTACACTGCACCATCAGGAGATCCCGACCTTTATGGATTCCCAGCAAGCATCATACAAAAATAGTATTCTCTTGTGAGTTGTGTTGGCAATCTAAACTTCATAGTATGAAACCATTTGTATCCTGCCTTAGAAGAAGAAAAATTAAAGGACCTATGAAAAAAGGGTGGGGGGAGAAACCACAGACATTTGGAGAACTACAATACGATTTCAATGCCAACTTGTTTTGATTCTCTTTCCACCACCCCTTGCTTTGTTTTGTTTTCAATAAAAAAACAAATTGGTACACAGCTATCAGTATTAAAATCTGAAAAAGGGAGCTGATACCTGGGACAGTGAGATACAGAGCTGCCTAACCTTCCCTCACAATCCCTACACTAGGCTACAACCATTTTCCTGTAAAAAGAGAGGCTACACAGGGAATCAGGTGAGTGTAAAGTGGAGGAGAAAAGTCCAACAAAAGAACAACACTGTCCTTAGAACCGGGTATTCTTCTTCCAGGAGCCAGGCTGCTGGTGTTCTGGGGGGTATGAGAGAAAAGACACCGCACTGTGGTTTGCTAGAACCTTGGTGATTGGCCATAAACCCAAGGGGACGTTCAACAGTTCTGTGCTACTATTCCTTCTTCGCCTTTCTACTCCAGTAATTTCTGTAGGCTTCCTGAAACATGTCCTTGCATGGAATTTGGGCCTTCAGCTTGGAGCATATGAGGAATGAGCCTCCCATTTTCCGATGGAGAGAGTAGGTCTCCTCGGGGGGTGGGACTAGCCTATGCTTCAGCATGACTGGAATTAAGCCATGTATCTTCTCGGTGGTGTTTTGGTTGCCGAAGTCAAAAGGTTCACTGGATGCAAAAGCTTCTCCAAGGATGAGGACAGCATCCAAGTGGGCGTCTTCCATAGCCTGAGCAAAACAAAAATGGAAAGAAGGGTGGTTCTGATCAGCTGTTCTGAATAGTTCTACAGAGGAAAAAGAAAGTAAAAAGGCAGCTACCATGTAACTCCTAACTCTACAGGTCATGAAGACGACGAGGAAATATCCCATAAACAGCAGAATAGTTAATCTCTCTAGCTCTGGAATAAACATTCACAAATAACTATACCAGGCTCAGCCCACTTAGCACCGAGAGTCAATTACTGCAGGAGTTGTAGTCTGGAGGGATAAATGTTCTATTTGTCTGCTCATAAGCAGAGGCAGGGAGACTTTAGGCAGGTCTACCAGGTGGTGCCAGGTGTGACTGGCATGGTGGTGGAGATGTCAGTGGGCTTTGCTTTTTAAGACAGTGTACACCAGGCAGTGTCAGAACCCAACACTTCCAATCCTGTGCATGTTTATTCAGAAGCAAGTGCCACTAATCACAACCCAACACAGCTACTGTGAAGGACATACAAGATCAAGGACTATTTCCTTCACAGCCTAATGTGGTGGCACAGACTTCCCATATGATCAAGGGTAGCAAGGAAAATGTTCCTCCAAGCTGCTAACCCTTAATAAACTACCTCTCACTTCCATTGTTAATTCAAATGGGGACTCTCTGAACAGGAGTCTTTCTCCACAGGCAGAAAAATGAAGGACTGCACCCATCTCAGTTTTTCACCAGGCCACAATTCTACAATATTACAGTGCATCATATATAAAAAAAGTCAAGCTAAATTCAAATAAAATTATTGCTGTCAGCAAAGAGTATTGCGAGGCCAGCAAAGTGGATATTCTGTTACTTCCTGCCAGCATATTTGAAATGCTAAAAATCTTGGAATTACCCTACTCAAAAATCAAAGGAACATCTCCACTGCCCCAACAATGGACACCCAAATTAGAATACTTCCAGCTCTACCACCATCCTTCTATGTGACCATGACAGCTCCAACACCCCACAACTCCCCAATCCCATAACTGCAATCCACCAGAATAAAACTTGAATGGCAATGCTTTGGAGCCAGCTTAGAAATAATAGGAAACTGCCTCACCCTGACTCAGAACACTGGTCCATCTATCTCAGTATGGTCTACAATGACTGGCAGTGGCTCTCTGACATTTCGGACAGGGGCCATTCCCAGCCCGACCTAGAGATGCCAGGGATTGAACCTGGGACATGAGACACCCAGGAAGTGTGTTTTATAGCGTCCTTGCCAACTACCCACACTTTGCTGGAAACAAGCTTCCAAACCTCCAGTATCTCAAGCTAAACACTCGCAGACACATGGCAGGGAACTTAAGACATTCACCATTACAGGCTCAAGCCAGCTGCCCTGATCACACACCCAGATATTAGAAGAATGAGTGAATATCCTGCATGACAAATTAAGCTGGATTTGAAAGGAGTGATGAGATACGCCACTTAAGAGCTGCAGCTAATGTTGACCCCCATGGTGGCACTGGAAAGAGACACTTAAGTTCTATAGATACAATAAATATGTAGCTTCAAAAGGGGAGTAATTATTTAGCTGAAGTTTCTAGAGACTGACGTCGCACCGGTAGCTAAACAAAGAGTGGATTGTTTGGTGCTACTATGTACCTTGTTTTCATAGCCAGTTAGAAATTTCATTTCTATTGATTTCTTCAGCACCTTCTCTCTGTCCATGTCAGCAGCTGCTTTGATTAACTGTATTGGAAGAAGAAGAAAAATTCAAAAGCCAGAAGGTGTAGGTGGGAGCCAATCCTATTAAGCACTTCAATAGCAAGGAAAATCCTTTACTCAGAAACAAGGTCAATACTAGGAAAGCTACATGTTTTCATCCCACAAAAAAGAATTCAGCCAAGCCTTTAAGAAGCATGAGCGGTTTTGAAAGATCACAAACTTCAGCTGTCTTCACTTGAGACCGGAAATGTGATACTAGGATGAAAGGAATGCATGCCCTTGTTTAATGTAACTTTTTATTGGGTTTTATAAACAAGGATCATGGGAATAATAAATGATACAAATGAATAGACCAAGTCTTCACATGTTATGTGTATAAAAATAGCATAATGAATTTGCAGAAGTAATGTCTGTGACGTACAGTTCCTTATTAGTGGTCAATGAAGAAGTTACTGGTTTGTGAACTGCTTTAAGCGAAGGGAAAACCAGATAGAACAGAGTTAATGGATAACATTCCACATTGCAAAGCTAAATGCCCAATTGGGAGTCCTTGTGGTTATGTTTAAATTAAGAGTTAGTAATGGTCATTTTCCCTCCTGTGTTACCAGTGAAACAATAAGAAATGTTGGTATACTGAGAATGGATGCCCTAATTTAACATGGCTAGTTACAATTGAAACACAGGACACATTCCAACCCATGAAAAATCAGCAGGCAAAAGGGGGCTCTACTCTTTGCTGGTAGCATGGAACCCTTTTCAAGAGTCCAGATGTTTGCCTTGAGCAGATACTGCCAGAAAGGGGGAGAATACTTTTCTCAGAATGACATTTGTTTTTAGACTACTAGGAAAATATTGCAGTTTTCACTGCACAAGTCCCACTTAAGAGAAAATCTCTGGGTCCTGCGCAACAGTACCTATTTCACTGGGAAAGGACCAATATATTCCCTATGGCAGTTTGCTAAAAAGCAATTTTGAGTCTGTCCACAAGAACAATAGAATATGTACTTGGGTCATTTAAATAAAAACAAACAGCAACACATCTTAAGCGTTACTAAGGTTTTAAAAGCAATTTCCCTCACACCATCAACTCCCTTTGCACATTTAAAAAAATCCACATTAGGAAAAAGTGAATTATGACAGCAGTCCAAGTTCTCCAATTTTAGAATGCAACAAACAAAGTTGGGCTGCCTGAGATAAGGGAGAACTAAAAAGCCAGTTAAACCTCTAGCTTTCTTTCAATCCAGCGACTTACAAGTCAAACATGCTTCTCAAGCCCACAAAACAACAAACCATCACAAAAGGTTTTAGGAGTCCTCACCTCTATGTAGAGGTCTGTGAATTCCTCATCAAAACCCCGGGTTGCGCCAAAATCCAGAAGCGCCACCTGAATGAGATGTACAAATGTGTTTTTTTACACTAGAACAGAAACTATTACACCGAGAGCATCTGGATGCTTGTCAGAACAATATTAAGTGCTACAAAGAGCTGGAGTTCTTCATAAAGCCACTTTCTTTTCCCACTTGTTATTGGGATAGGGTGAAAACCTTAAACAGCAACACTTCACAGGTTGCTTTAGTACATGTGCTTTTATATACAAAAACTACATGGCTGGCAAGAACCCTCCTTTCATTGGGAGAATTTCAGCACTTTGTCCCCAGTTCTAACAAAGCTAAGGAAACAAGGACAATTGGACAGGCCCACCTGGTTGGAAGGGTCACATAGCACAAACATGAGGATGGACCAAGTAACCACCATGGAAAGAGGGTCCCCTCAGCAAATTTCAACACAGTGGCTGCAATGCACAGCTATAGGAAGGCACGGGGTTTATGCTCAAGCACACATGGATGGGGCTTAGATTAAGATGCAGAATCCCCTGCAATGCACACACCACATTTCCTTAGCAGAACAAGTTAATATGGAAAGGGTCTTCTGGATGTTGAAAGTTTAATAGCCATTGCTCCAGTGCCCCTAAAGAAGGTAAATTTCTCTAGAGCTTGGGGGTGGGGGTGGGGAACCTGCAGCGCTCTGCTTAATTTCTGGCCCTCTAGACCCTGGGAGCCCAAGTCCTGCTCTCTGAGAGAGGTAGGTGGGGTGGCACAGAGGAAGAGCTATACCAGGCATAGGCAAACTCAGCCCTCCAGATGTTTTGAGACTACAATTCCCATCATCCCAGACCACTGGTCCTGTTAGCTAGGGATGATGGGAGTTGTAGTCCCAAAAAATCTGGAGGGCCGAGTTTGCCTATGCCTGAGCTATACAGTCCTGCAATGCTGGTTTTTCCAGTGGGTCAACGGCCCTTCAAAAGGAAAACAGCTTCCCCCATTCCTGCTCTAGCCATCTGGCAGGTGAGAATTTCTTACCTTTTCCTTCAAAGACAACATCAGTGGAATTCTATTTGATTGCCAGCAGAATCTTACTATCCCTCCCATTACATTCTTGCTTTATCGTTTCCGTGAAATACGATCCCTTTTCCACCTAAAACCCGCAAACTCTAGATTCCAGGCGCTACCCTCAAACCCACTTGCCCAGCTAATCGAACCACCTCCACCTAAAGGAGCACATTAGCCAAGAAGCCATTGCAAAAAAAGGAAGTGAGTGATGCATAAGCAGCTAGTGCCAAGTCCAGCTAGAGCCATTTACCTTCTGCAATTCTGGGTCATAGAAGAAGTTGGACCAGTTTGGATCTGTCTGCATGTATCTGAACTCAAACAACTCTCGCAGGCACAAAACGAGTATGTTGTGGCAGATCTGCAAAAATTGCAACAAAGGGACAAAAATGAATTAGAAAAGCTCCCACTTGCATCAGATTATGTAGATATGCAGAATATACTGAAACTAAGTCACAGCTATCATGAATGTCTGGCAGAGGATGCTACAAAGACTCCTGGGATTAGGTGGATTACACATCTCCTTGGGGAGGGAGGCAGGAGGAAAGAGAGAGAGAGATGCCAAAGAGTCACTACTTTGGACAATGCACAACTACAAAGCTCGAGAAGTGTGGCCCCTTTCATGTAACATGTGATATAGTCAGGGGGTGAAACTGCGCTGCTCGCCCAACTACACGGACCAGCAACAGGTCACTTAACTGCCCTCTAGCTTCCAGAAAGGCTGGAGTTATTGAGCCAGCATCGTGGCCAAGTTAGTGGCCCAGAGTAGGGATGCCATTTACAGGAGAGAAGGGCTGAGGAAGAAGAGAGCACCAATTGCACCATTGTTTTGGTGAAAATTTAGTTTAGCAACCAAAGGGTCAGGATTTAAGCGTGCATCTCAGATGGGAAGGCAAAGTGCAAATGTGGCAACATGTGCTTGAAAATACGGACGCCATACAGGCACACTTGTCGGAGCCGAGACCAGCTTCTGCCGACACAGAAAGAGGACTGCTGGAGGGGAAAAAGGACAGAGCAGCAACACGTCAGAGTGACAAAGCCTAGACCTACATACATCATGTACCCGGGAGTTTTGTTGTCTAGAGACCAAACTTTATACTCCCACTCAGTGACTTGCTGACAGCTGTTAAGGGTGTTTAATGGCCTCCTATGGGGCACGTCGGAATACCAGGCCAAATCCATCTGCCAATCTGGCTGCAGTCAGACTTGCTTGTCCTCCCATTAACTTTCTAGCCCCTTGCTATATTTGGCTCCGATGCTCTTTTGTCCATGCTTCACCTCTCGTCCGACCTCTTGTTTACCCAGTACTTTTCTACCAGGCTTCAGCTGCTAGGATTGGCCCAAGTGAGAAGCCTATATTTGGGTGCTTATGCAACAAGAGGGGGACGCGTTTCTGATTGCTCATTCCAGGATGAGATGATCTCTTTTGCCAAGCTGGTCATCCTACACACAAGGTCACGCTGTCTGTCTGAAAGATGGTTTGCAGGTTAGCAAAGCCGGTGGGCTTTGGGGTCCCCAGTGCAGGTGGCTCCAATACTGAGATTTGCAGGACACAACCTGTAGCAAAACATTTTCTAGGGTGCCAACCATTCCCAAGCGATTGATTTCTGCACACAATACTTAGCATGGCCCCAACCTGTCCATTCAAAGGACCCCTCTCGCAAAATGGCCTGAAGAAGAGGCCCATGTCCTCTGGCTCTACCGATCTCCTTCCTCCACCTCCAAGCTGAAAAGGGGCCAGGTGACCATACCTCGTTCCTTATCTCCTGGCTGAGTTCTTGGGCTTGATCCAGCGGGAACCCAGTCACCAGCTCCGTCGTCAGGACATGTGGGCTGCACAGCTCCTCCACCACGGCAGGGACATAGAAGAAGGGGTGGTCTTTGAGCAGCTCCCTGAGGGGCAACAGACAAAACGCTAAGAGCTGCCCAACCCCTGCAGGGGCCTGGGGTTTCTGCAATATCTGGGCTCAGCAGAGTTAACGCCATTTTGCCCAAAAGCAGCCACTTGCTACTCTAGATTCTTCTCTGAGCCTCTTTCCCCTTGGTCCAACAGCATGCACAAGCCCAGGTGTTTGGGATAAAACCAGAATCCCTCACTGCAGCATCTGGCGGGGGCAGATCCCCATAAAACACACCTGAATTTCTTAGCGCAGGCAGCTTCTCTCTTGTAATCGCATTCCAGGGCCAGCTCTCTGCTCAGCACTTCAACCAGATGCTCAGGGAAGAGACCTGGAGGCAAAACGGCAGGCGAAAGAAGCAGGTTAGGATTGAAATAGAAACAATGACAGAATCAGGGGTGGGGGACCTCAGAGCTTAGAGCCAAATGTGGCCCTCCACTTCTCTCTGCCTGGCCCTTAGAACACTCCCAGGCCAAGCCCCTCCCAGGCCCTATTTGCACCTCAGATATTTTGCCCTGGCTGGCACGTGTCCTTGAACCCTGATAATACCTCTTGCTTATCTAGATGGTGAACAGAGAGAGCACACAAGTGTATGCTAGTGTACATAAGGTAAAAACTGCCATTTCTTCTTTGCCCCATACCATGGGCATAAGGCCCTCAGGAGGCTGTCCAGAAAGGAATGTGGCCCCCGGACTGAAAAAGGTTCCTCAACTGAGCAAAGAGGTCAGCCTGGAAGACAGCGCTTCGCCAGTTACTTTCAGCCATATACAATTGTCCTTAGTTAACTGTAGCAACTGCACCTCTCTGCAAAGCATGAATGGTTCTCCTAAAATTAATGCATCCTGGACTTAAGGAATAGCATCCCCCACACATACGAAATCAATTTAGGCATGTATTGGCATCCCGAGGGGCAACTACTGCAGCCACCCATGCTCCATAAATGGAAAAGGTGGAGATACAAAGCATTTGCGGACTTATAGCCTCCCACGGCTTCTTTGATGCCAAGATTAATGAGAGTTATCAAGGGGGGATTACAATTAAGGTTGTGGATCTCTGCCCAGCATTCCCACAGCCAGGCAAAAGAAGTTCAAAGGACAAAGTGGTTCTGTCTGCCTGAGCTCTGCTCCCATCTGGCAGCCAGTCCACAGACTGCCAACAAGGGAGGGAGGGAGGGATGAGTTACGTTACACAGCAATCTTGCCACTCTCTCTTCATTGCCACATATCAGGTTCAGAATGCTGGGCTCTCCTGTGGGTTTGGACATGATTGGACTTTTCTTCCAGATGAGCAAAGCAGAATGGATTTCTATCCGGTAAACATAGGCTAAAAACTCACCCCACATTTCATGCTAATAACCTGTTGCACAATATTGAGAGGTTGTCCCCCAGAATATGTGGGGCAGAGGTGGTAGCCCAGGGGGCCCAAGCCCTGAATATCCTGCCCTTCCCTCCACCCCCCAAAAAACCCCTCTTTTTCTTTTACACTTTGCTCAGCTGGGCCCTCTACAAAGTGAAACCCAGGGCACAACCCATCTTCATATGCCCAGAGGCAAGTCATGGGCCTGTGGCTCCTGGTTTTTTAAGCACCTGGCAATACCCCAGCATCATTCCATGTCTCATCTTAGCAACTACGCTGCTTGTAAGAGGCAACAGGTGAAGCTTCCAACCAACTGTTTTAACACTGACAGCAGACAACTGAGAGTAGTGTTCAGAAGACACACACAGAAGAATTGCACAACAGCCCCTTCCCAAAGTTACCTTCTGGGAGAACATTGCTCATGCTCAGGACAGTCATCAGGTTGCTGACATCACTGTTGATGCTCTGGGCTATTCCAGGATACTGCACAAGAGGGAGAGAGAGAAATGGAAATGCTGAGCACCTCCTCCAGTTCAAACACCTGCTACACTTTCCTGAACTAAAACAGAGGGTCAAGGCTTCAGTCATGGCAAAAACAAAATCCCTAAATAAAGGTGCTGAAATGCAAGGGTGAAAAGAGGTCACGGGAACCTGGCTAATCCTGTGTCTGATCCAGCTAGTGCAGTATTGCTTGCCTAAGAGTAAGTAGAGCCACCCCTTTTCTCTCTGCTTGCCACTTTCTCATGCACAAGCCCCACATCCCTTGTTCCTCCCATCCACCCACAGGTAGACACCCCATTCATCTATTCTCTTCCCCACCCACCCACCCACAACGGCACACATTCTTTCCATCAGGAGCAACTCACACACATTCTCATGCCTCCTTCTCCCACTCCTGTTCCCCAGCCACACTGACGTTCTCTTGCTTTGTGTTTTGGGAAAGCAGAAACCACTCTCGGCCACAACAGTCACAGGCAGGTAGGTTCATGGACAAGCCTGGAGGTGCAGCTATGGACTGTGGCAGCAAGAGCATCTTTCTGAAGGATGCTACGCCACTCTAGCTGCTGCTACTCTGCAGGCCTCTTTTGCTGAGGAGAAAGGAAGGCGAGCTGAGATGGGGAGGAGGGGGGGCAAGAGTGGGGCAGAGCAGACAAGGTGGGACAAGATGACTCACAGGATCCTTTCCAACTCCACAATTCTATGATCCTAGAAGGTTCTACAAGCCTGATCCAGCCTAGAGGCTGGCAGCTCTGCCCCCTGGTTTTTTACTGTCTGAGAACCTGGAGAGTTGCCTGCCAAACAGGGAAATTTCCCAGGATTGAACTTAGGATGGTTTGTTTCCCCATCATTTGCAAAAATCCTTCAGAAAAGATACAGTCCTATCACAATCAAGAGAGTTCTATGGTAATGCAGTTTACTTTGTGTAAGAAACACAGGCTGGTTTGGGAAATAATTAAGGGGAGGCATAATGAGCTACAGTTCCCTCTCTCTGAGCTAATTCAGACCGTCCAAACCTGACAACACACTTCTCAAATGCTCCTGCGAAGCGTAGCCTGCAGTCTAAAATTCCATCCTCTCCACCTCCTTTCTAAAAAAGAGCCAAGGGAGCCAATTTTCACAGTTTAGCACCTGTGCTCTGGGTAGCAGACTGACATGAACAGCTGCAAGAACAGGAACTTTCCGTAACTTTTAGCCTACACTGGGCTTAAAAATGGGGGTGGGGGAGAGAGACAACAGCCCAAGAAAGCCACCTAGCAAAACCTTAGAACTATCTAGAGCAGGTGGTCCCTCCAGGTGTTGTTAGACTACAACACCATCATCCTCGACCATGATGGGAGTTGGAGCCCAACATCTGAAGGGCCAGAGGCTCCCCATCTACAGGACTTTTCTACTGTCATGAGGATCATGAAAACTCCCAATGGAGAGAATTATGGAAATTGCCAAAACCAGGATTTCCAGAAAAGGGAAATGCTCCTGGCACATCATCCCCCAAATTGCGCAAGTCTATAGTACAAATGGTTCAGACACACAGTTTGATCAGCAAAAAAGGGAACTATAAAGTGTGAACCATTCGTACCATATACTTTGTCACAACCCAAGAATCAGGTTCAGGATTTGAAGGAGCCTGTCCTCCATCTGAAAATGTCTGTTGATCTCAGACAGAAGTGTTAGGGGCACAGTGACAGAACTACCCTACAGCCACATAGGCTTCACACAGGGGCCAAAGGTGATGAAATGAACCTCAGGACTCTGCAATTCTACACTTCTATGAAACTAATATATTGTAAAACATCAAGGAGTGGGCCTCAAAGTGCATATTCAGAGCTACTGGTGGTCCCCAAGTCTGAAAACACTGAAGACCGCTAGGCCCACCTGGATTTTCATGGCAACTTCTTTCCCGTTCTTCAAGCGCCCCAGGTGAACTTGTCCAATCGAAGCTGCAGCGAAAGGTCGCTCTTCAAAGAACTCCAACTTATCACGCCAGTTGGGACCAAGGTCATTGTTCAAAGTTTTCTAGCGGTGAATAAAAAACACAAATTGGAGTTTTCCCTTCCCAGGTAGACACTACCACTTGTTGCTTAGACTTGGGACTTTGAAATCCAGCTATGACATACGGACAACTGCAAACAAGCACCAAGGGCATATAAATGGCCAGGATAAAAATCCAAGCAGCCACTAATGTATACAAATTAGAGAGCTAAACAATGAATTCCATCATGATTTTTTAAAAAAATGGTGTAAGCAAAGAAAGAAGGTGCAGTAAGGTTATTTAACACTTTGTTCTTGCAGCCTGCTCAGCAATGGCCCAGAACCTGTAAATAGAGGAAGGTGCCTGCTTTCTCTTTCAACACAGGTGTACTTCTGTTCGTCCACTTTGATCCCCAAGGCTCCCTCCTGTCATACAGCCCAGCCAAATCCTCACCATCATTTGCTTCAATGGCATGAAGTCTGCACTCTGACGGACACGTTCAAAAATCTTTTGCAGATGAGGGTTGATGAAGGCATCATCTGGCAAGAGGAAAACACAAGCCCAGTCAGGCAATCAGAGCCATAGTTAAACATGATAGCTAGTTCCTTTGATATGCAAGTACAGTCTCATTAAAAAGGTAGAAGTAGCCTTAAGTACATTTTGGATTGAGCATTGACATATATAGATGTGAGTGGATTTTGTGCTAGGGTCAGACAACGTTCTATCTTGCACAAAGGAACCAGCTTTATTGCTCATAAATTCCTATAAACATGTGACGCTTTACCCTTTGTCATCCGTGAAATATCCAATGAGAAGCCCGAAGACTCCCCCCCCTGCTGCAAGGAACTCTGCATATGCTCTGAAACCCAATGTTCTGCTCAAGCAAGCAACATGCAGCTAGCTATGTTAAATTGACTTCAGGGAATTAATTTATTTAGTAATTTGGGTTTCAAATACTTAAAGAACAAATAAACAAAAAGAACATTATATACAAAAAAGGCAATTATCTTTAGGGAATTCATAGAGAAATCATTGCCTTCACTCTTCTCCAAATAAACTTATTTATATTTTGTTATTTTGTTTCATTAGTTGTTGTTTTTAAAGCAAATCCCTAAATTTTCTCATTAGAATCTCCCTGTGTGACACTGCAGAGATGCTAAGTGACCTGTTGTGTTCCAAATTTTCCCCTCACACACAAACAAAATTGTGTACCTCTAAAGCTTTGGGAAAGTAAATTCACATCTGTTTATTTTCCCCTACAGCAGAACAGAAGGGGGAATGGGTCCTTGGCAGCAGGACCATGAAATCCTCGAGGCAGCTGGACAACTACAGTGCGGCCCCAGCATTTTGGTGGCAGCGTATCACTATTTACTTTTGAAGGGAGCTCTTATACAAAACAGGGACCTGCCAGTAAAGAGGGATCCATTCCCACCCACTCAATTCCTCCGAACATGGCAAAGGGTCAGATCCCCTGACCTACGTACAGGCATTGCCCACAAACCTTCAAGCTCATTTTTGCAGCTTAGAAGGTTCAAAAGAGCTTTGCTCAAGAAGGGGTACTGAATTTGGGCACGATGGAAGAATGCCCATGAGATCCTGGCAATATCCCTCATCCTAAGGCTTCCACAAGCGAAGAAAACAAGTGTGGCATCCTCCATGGGGGTGTTGTGTGCTGAAACCTCATCTATTCTACCCCCGTCCCTTCCGAGACATAGCAGGAAGGGCTGGAGCTGGCAGGAGAACATTTCAATTCTCAACAGGCTGCTCTACTTTCACCACCTCAGAAAGACAGAGAATAAACACTTGCATCAGCTGTGACTTGCATGTCTATTCCAACACTTATCTGCTTTGCTCGCTAACATCCCGATGAACCGCCTTCACTTGCTATTTAAGTGGCAAGTTTATTAGGCCTTCAAAGAACTCTGGAAAGAACGATTTGCCAACTGGTGCTGAAGTAACCAACCAGATTATTTTTTAACAAAGCATGCTCGTGGTCAAAAACACAGGAAGCAAAGTATATGCAGAGTCAGACCATTAGGCCCATCTAGATGAATGCTTTCAACACTTGTCTGAAAGCTGACATTCCCAGATGCAACCCAAGGACTGAACCTGGGACCCTCCACATTCAAAGCATGTCCTCTGCTGCTGAGCTACAGATTTTCCTCTTTGTGGCTTATGGTTTAGACTAAACATTAAAAGACACCCCTGCAATTAAGCAGTGACAGTCCGTTCCTCCCTTGCAAGGTTGGGCAAGACACTGACCACAGAAAGGGTTCATGGTAAAGTTTTGCAGGGTGAAGCAACTGCAAGCAGAGGGCAGCCTGCAAGTTGCATCAACCTATTGTTTTTAACGGAAGCAAAGGGCTCTTGCTGGGGAAAGCTCATTTTCCTGGTCCTTTTCAGAAATACAGAACTGCATCTTTCTCAGAAGGCTGGCGAAGTTTAAAGGAGGGACAGAATGTCCATCAGATTTGTGAGCATTGCCTTGGCCTTCAGTTGTGTTTATTTCTTTAAAAGCCTCCAGTGGGTTTGGCAATGCTATGCTATTAGTGGGAAGAATCTTAGTTAAATTATCACACACACACACACACACAGAGAGAGAGAGAGAGAGAGAGAGAGAGAGGGAGGGAGGGAGAGAGAGAGAGAGAGAGAGAGAGAGAGGGAGAGGGAGAGAGAGGGAGAGGGAGAGGGAGAGAGAAGCCACATTGCTCTAGTAGTTACTTCAGATCCCACCATTGTAGTAACTTTGGTGGTAGCCACATCACATATGGATCATCTACACACACACACAAACACTCTCTTCTGCTAATACCACTTTTCCATTTTCTCTTGGTCACAACATAATGTTCAGCTACACACTTCTGTCATCTGGATTTGTCAGGCTGCTGGCCTGAGTTGGGAGAATTCTAAACATCAGCCAAAAATAATGAGCACATGCTTGAGTCCAAATAGTTTCCAGAAGGGAGCCATGTTTGTGGTGGTTGTTTGCTGCAACAGACTTAGAGCCTTGTGTCACTTTAAAGTATAGTCAAACCTTGGTGGTTGAATGTAATCCGTACCATTTGACTTCCAAAACGTTCGACAACTGAGGCACATCTTCCAATTGTTGCAAGAGCTTCTTGCACTCAAGCAGAAGCCACGTCGGACGTTTGAGTTCCAAAAAATGTTAAAAAACTAGAGCATTTCAGGAGCTGAAATGTTCAAAAATGGAGCTATTTGAGAACCAAGGTTTGACTGTAGAAGCTTTTGTGGCTAACACTTCATACATCTGATGAAACAGACTCTAGGCCCTGAGAGTTTACTTTAAAGGGTACGGCTCTTTCTCACTTTTGCCCAAAATGAATACCACGGTATTGATTTATTAGCAGTTTTAACGCAATATACACTTCATAATATGCAACTACAAATAAAGATTACAGGGAAGTTAGAAACAAGAACAGTATGTGGGATTCGGGCTTTTTGATGCAACAGCATTTATATGTGTACTGATGGTTCTCACCTGGTGGAAGATGAAAGGGATAAAGGGCAGAGAATAAGACGTTCTTAAAAACACAACTCAAAAACCTTGGAGGTAAAGAAATGCTACAATTGCAAAAGGTATGTTAACAAATTAGAAAGGTGGCCGTTTTTTCTAGCAACAGTGTTGGTGGTTGTTAACACTTAAGACAGACTGTACCTTTCCTTGGGAGAGGGGGATTAAAATATTGACAATACAGGAATACCTTTTAGGGGAGCAAGCAACATGTCACAAAATAGTAAGCAAGCTTTCATGCTCTTCAGAATCCTTCACATGGCGGATGTTAAACAAAACAGGCAGGGGGAGAAAGCTAGCAAGTTTTTAAAGTCACAATGTCTACATTTGCAATAATCTAGCATGGAATCCTGGGGGGGGGGGGGATTTGCAGCCTTAATGGGTACTCTGTTGGGTACTAACTGGTTTCATGTTGCACCAAGGCTGCTGAGGACATTATGGCAAATATCTCCTATGATTATTTTACAAAATATAAACTTGAGCAGTTACTTCAAAAGGCACTTTCCCTCTGTACAAAATTCCAAAAAAAAAAAAAGGCACTGTTGTGCTGGGTTATTAAACAGAAACTGTATTACTGCCTCTTCTGCTTCCTGGCTCTGAAATACCTACAAAACTGAACAAAATCTGGAAAAGAGTCAGGAAACTCCCAAAAGGGAAAAATGGTTGGGAGAGTCAAAAATTCACCCGAGAGATGAGAGATCAAAGGGGGAGGATTCAAGGAGCACCAACATGTTGTTCATTCTTACCTTGGATGCTCAGCATCTGCCCCAGCTTCAGCGCTGCTCCTCGAACCTTGCAGAGGGTCCTCACGATTCTCTCTGCATTGGCCTCCGACATAAATGGACTGGTATCCATAACAGCCTTTTTGCCTGAGGACAGGGTAAAAAAAATAAAGGAAAATGCTGCATGGGTGCTACTATTGGCACTGTACCCACTTGGTCCAAAGGACCTTGCTTTCTTCACCTTTCAGGTGGTAGAGAAGTATCAATCACTGTGCAGCGTTCCTCAGTATAAGGAAGGTAAAAGCAGACAACCTGGTGCCATCCAGAGATTTTGGACTACAATTCATCTCAAAACGCTTTGTTCAAATGTGCTCTCACACGTTTTACCTCCCTGCCTCTGCAAAGCTAGGGTGCCAAGAAGACGAGCTGAGAAGCCTTTGTCTGGAAGGTGCTGCTTGCCACAGACGCAAGGAAATCTTAATGAGTGAACACATTCACACACACTTTGTGCATAGGGCTGCCCCTGAAGACAGTCAGGAAACTTGAAACTTGTGCAAAATTTGGTGGCCGGGGCAAGACAGTTTGAGAATATTACACCTGGTCTGATTGCACTGGCTACCAATTAGTTTCTGGGCCCAATTCAAAGTGCTGTTTTTGACCTATAAAGCCTTAAAACGGCTCAGGACTGCAATACCTGAAGGACCGCCTCTCCGCATACAAACCGATCAGGTCCCTGCGATCATTACCTGAGGCCCTTCTTCGTGTGCCTCTCCTCCACGAGAGGTCCAGAGGGTGGCAACACAGGAACAGGGCTCCCCATTTGTGGAACACTCTCCCCAGGAAGGTTCGCTTGGTACCCTCATTATATACCTTTAGGCGCCAGGCCTCTTCAAACAGGCCTTTAGCTGATTAACATCCAACACTCTTTTAAATGTGCGGGCGGGGCGGGGGGGGGGAAGAGATTGGGTTGTTTTTGTTCTTTATTTTTATTATGTATTCATATTGTATTTTTATATTGTGAACCACCCTGAGATCTAGGATGAAGGGTGGCAGATAAATTTAATAAACAATAACAATAACAATTCTCCTTCTGCATCTTTTTTGTTGTTGTTAATAATTAAATAATCTTTATTAATTTAAATTACACACATATACAAAGAATTTTACAATCTCATACTACAAAAAGAAAACTAAAGAAAAAACAATTAAGAAGAAAAGAAAATACAATAAAAAGAAAGAAAAATCAGATTTACGTGCATAAAAAAACCTTAATCTTCCTAATTAATACTTAAATAAACACGTAAATAAAAAAGACTTCTGACAAAACGAGTCTTCTAATCATTCTCATTGTACTGTTTATACTGTCGTCGGTTTTCCCCGCACAATTTTATATTCTTTAATATTGTTCCCGTCTACTCCACAAATGGTATTTGTTGTGTTTACAAGTATCACTCAAGTTCTACTAATATGGTGTGGTTGGTACAATATGATCTTATATAATCCTTAAATATTCTCCATTCTCCAAATATTTTCTGGTTCAATACTCCTTTAACTCTTCCTGTCACTTTTGCTAGTTGTAAATATTCTAATATGAGTATCTGCCAATCCTGTGATTGTCGGTATTGTTTCGTTTTTCCACTTCCTCACCACAAGAATTCTTGCTGCTGTGGTGACATACATGAACAGTATCTCCTTCTGCATCCTGAGACAGTATAATCCCAAGAAACCCCACCCTTTTAATGAAGTTTGAAGCAAAAACATGAAGGCTTCACAGGGCAGGGATTTCTATTTGCTGGGCCATGGACTCCTAACCTATTTGTTCCTGAAATACTGAAACTCATTGGAGGCTCTGAGCAGGTACTGCTGCAACAAATCTGTTTACTGACCTTGAAGCACAACTCAACTCTCCTCTCCTGACAGAAGAGGGCATGTAGAGACTGGATTTCATTTCACGGCCCTGGAAGGACTGTCCTTCCCAACAGCCATCTGGGATCACCTCTAATTTTTCCTCTGCTGCCGTAAGTACAGCTTTGAAGGTTAGCAGCGACCAACAGAGCTATTTTTACTTGGCTTGCTTGACAGACACAGTGAATCTCATCCAGAATGCACAATGGACATAAACTTTTGCACACCTTTTTTTTTTCTCTTTCCAGGATAGCTTGAATGGGAACAGCCAAAGACAAGTTGGCTGGTGGGTCCAAGGTCTCTCATGCCTTGGGAAATAAGCTCACGGCACTTTAACTCTTCTCTGAAAGGGGTTATTTGGGTATTGTGAGGTGGGGGCCTTTACCCCATAATTTTAGCAGCAGCTCTTAACAGCCAAACTCTACCAACAAAATCATACTGTTGCTCCTCTTCGGAAGAGAACAACAGCAAAAAAGTGAGCCGTGATGCTTCATTTGAAAAGTCTTTTTGGAATGAATGACAAGATGGGCAGGTGGAGACAAGAGGCAGCCATAGGATACATCTTCTGACTTCATCAGAAAAACAAACTTGACCTGGAATCGCAGAGGTAAACTCAAAGAGGAAACCTACAGAACTTACTGCTATTATTTTTGATTGATATTGCCATTTCCTGATGTTCCATATTGATTTCACTATTAAGTGGAAGGACATCTTCAGGAACACAGCAAATGCCAGATCAAAACTTGCACTCACTAGCTGGAGACCACCTGCTACCAAACGAGCCATCCCTTTCGTGCCCACTCCCTATTCTTAACAGTTGTTCCATGCAACATTACCCAAAATGTGTAAATCCCACACCTACTAGGTGTGTTAAGGATCGCAGTCTAAGATATCTGAAACGTTCTCTGATGCCTCTCCAACCTTTACTGGAAGAGGTCCATTGGGAGAGCATTTGCAAAGCCTACCTTGTATCAGCCTAAACCGTGTTATAGGATTGCAAAGGTTGTCTTCTGAGTGTTGAGCCTAAATCTCCTGTCCTGCTTTACTGCCCCTGTTTTCCTCACCAGCTGTGAACAATTGATGTTTATGAAAGCCAGTGTGATGTAGTGGTTAAGAGTGGTAGACTCGTAATCTGGTGAACCAGGTTTGATTCCCCGCTCCTCCACATGCAGCTGCTGGGTGACCTTGGAAGTCTCTCAGCCCCACTCACCTCACAGAGTGTTTGTTGTGGGGGAGTAAGGGAAAGGATAATGTTAGCCGTTTTGAGACTCCTTTGTGTAGTGATAAAGCGGGATATCAAATCCAAACTCCTCTTCTCTTCTATCTCCTTTCCAGAACGATTCTAAAGGCTGATTTCCCTGTTATCCTCTGAATGAGAGGCAGCACGATTTAAAATTCACCCCTTCTGGTCTTCTACTCCAGGCAGCCAAACAGGCAGTATCCTTCACGTCTCTGCCTCACCCTTTTTTTACCCCTTTCCTCCTAGCTTCTCCCTGGAAAGAGGGGGTTTGCTTGAGAGCTGCAGAATTGACTAAAGTACCCAGACATCACTTTTAAAACCAGCGATCTATCCTTTCCATACTAATGTAGAATGTAGAATCATCTTTTTAGTTATAACAAGAGATGTGGGGAAGCAAGTGGCCTTCCATGTAGGACTCCCAGTTTCTATGACCACTAGGCCATGCTGGGTGAGGAGTCAGAGTCCAACAGAACTGAGAGGACTACAGGTTCCTCCACTGCTAATCTACAGGTGGTCAGGAAAAAGGTCTCATGAGCTTGACCACTACACACACATTTCTACTTTTCTTCCTTAAACACACCAGCAAATTAACAGAAAAAGCCCTTAATAGGTCAATGTCTCCTTAAACCAAATCCCATAAAAATAGCTGCTCCCACCTCACCTTGCTGTTTTTGCCAGCAACAGCAAGTTCTACACCCTTTCATAGTATGGCTGAGCTTGCATGCAGGTCAGGGAGTGCCCGATTATACAAGGTACCTCTGGCAAACAGAAAAATGTAAACAGAACTGTTACACAATCTTTCTTTGAGAACAAGTTCTCTCCAATATGAGGAGCAAGAGTTGCAAGGGAATGCCTTCAGAGCCATTCAGGGTGATCTGCCACCATGCTTTTTCGGATATACATTTTGAACCTGTGCACAGATTCTGCTATTGTACAGCCTGATAGTTCTGCAAGAAATTCAGACGTTTCTGCAGGAGATTTAAGGTCGACCACAGGTGACTTTAAACTCTTGTTCTACATGCCCCAGTTTTGCTCTGTGCACAGCGGGGAGTCCCATTCAGGGGAGTATATATGCACTGAGACACTTTCACATACTACACAAGCAGAATGGGGTAACACACATTTGTGAACCTGTCTGATGGGAACAGTGAAAGCTTTGCTGTCAGGAAACAGGAGCCAACATACTGGAAAGGTTGCAACTGAGATGCTAAAGTTTAGGGCATCAAGAGAGATCAGATAAATTCCATCTGCACTCTCAGGAAGGAACTAACAGTTTCTCCAAATATAATATGCACCTCTAAGAAAATGCTACTATAATTACGGGAGGAACATTATGCAGGGACAGGTTATCACAGATTGAGCAAGACTAAGGTAAGAGGGTTTAGTGACAGAGCTCACACTTCACATACCAAACACAGGAAAGCTGCATGACCATTGCTCTCTCTGGTTCTGTATTGTCTACGCTGGCCAGCAGTGACTCTCCTGGAAATGCCAGGGATTGCATGCAAAGCAGATGCTCCACCACTTCCATGCCCCTTCCCAAAACTTTCATGTTCAACCCCAGCAGCTCAGGTTATAAGGACCCCAATGCTAAGACAGAGAAATCTCTGCTTGAGACCTTGGAGAGCCTATCAGAGAAGACAGCAAGTCATGTGTAGTTGTCAGGTAATGTAAGAAGCACAAGAATAGCCTGCTAGATCAGGTCAATGACCCAGACAGTCCAGCATCCTGTTCTTACAGGCGTAACATTCAGTTATCAGGGCTGAAACTGGCAATGGGCAGACACGCTCCTCTCTCTCTCTCTGCCATCTGCCAAGCTAAAGGGCATATCACCAAGAGCTTTTGCAATTAGGTGAAGGGCCGCATAAAATCAGGCTAAGAGTCACCCCTGCCTATGCTGGGGGTGGGCACACATAAGGAAGGATCGGTGTTCGCATATGTCAATGGGTCAGATGCTCAGTGGAAAGGCAGCCCCTTGCAACGTTATTGAGCACGAGGCTGGCTTCATGGCCAATTGCACTGCCAACCAGAGATCTTGACCTTTCAGTAATATAGCCCTGTTACAGAGGAAAAATGGACCCTTGGTGGAGTCACAGTTAGGTATGGCACTAAAGGCCACTACTCCCAGGTTACTTTTCCCGATGCACATTTTTAACATGTAGCAAACCGGTGGGGAAGAAAGAGAAGCCAAATATACCAGGCATCCAGTGAATCAGATTTGTCAGACTTACACCTTGACCATTCACCAACGTTGGGCAGCTTGCTCTTATAATATTTTGAAGAGTGGGGAATTAAGGTGGGAAACATTTTACCTAACAACAATAACAACACAAAGGAAGAGCAGAAGGTCTGGCTTATGGCAGCAAGATGTAGATAGATAGATAATTTATTACGGTCAAAGACCAGCTCGCATAACACAATAAAAACAGCGTTCATAAAGATAAAATATACAATCAGAGCAGATTGCAGCAGGCAGCAAGATGTAAATTTGGCACAGTCCTCCTCTTCCCAAACTAATCCAAGTGCATCCATTTTGGTTTTAAGAGGTATGAGCACCTTGGGCAGGATGGAAGTCCAGCCCTCTCTCCGCAGCCCTGGCTGACCCCTCCTGAGTTTGTGAACTTGCATCAGGCAAGATCAGATGCAAGTACAGAAATGACTTCATTGCTGTTGCTGTGCAATAACACTTTACTCCTTATCGCAGATATATTCTGTATAACCTTCACTTCAGTGACTTGTCGTTAGCCAATGCCAAGACAAGCAAGAGATCTATTTATGGTAAAACAAGGACTAGAACCATTATTATTATTATTATTTAATCATCTGAAAGGATAGAACCAGAAAGGCAAACTTCAAGTTCAAGGATTGCTGAAAAACAGGACAGGCAGCCATGAAGTCATTCATTTTCCTGAGCAAATAGACAACGGGCTTCTGTGTTGATCAGGGTCAGTAGAGAGGAGGACTCTTTGAAGGGGTGGACAAGCTCACCCTTCTCCACAGTTTAGCTTTCTCCTGTCCTGCTTTAGGGGCAAGAGGAAGGGGATTTGCTTTCCTTAAATGCACTGAATCACCACTACTCCTTGAAGTATTTATTCAAAGAGGAAAACAATTGAAGGTTGCTGCGTAGGTTCAGGGGGAGAGCGGAATCTGGATGCAAAAACACTGTAATACTTTTATTAGTAACTACCCTAGTGACTATAGTGGTATGCTGCCCTTCCTTTAGTTGTGATTCTGTGCACTTGTAGAGCAAATTGTGTTTGGGGACAAGGACATGACCGGATGCTTGTATTAGCAGTAAGCAAAGGAACACTCACCATTCTGCTCTTCGGATCTAAGGCTCTTTTTCGCAACCTCTGCCAAGGCTCCGATGCCAAGACCAACAGCTAAGCCTTTAATGGACAAAAAGGAAAAGGGGGGGAGAGAGACAAGAGAAAGTCAAAGGCAGCGGGATAAAATGCCATCTGTATGTGGTTACATATCTTTGTGGCTTAATGAGCAGAGGCAAAGTAGCTCTTTATTCAATACAGTTTAAACTTGACTACAGAGCACAAAGGGAAAGAATCCAGCACCGCTCAGTTTCAGAGGCATGCTGTGCCCACTTTCCCCAGGGCAGCAAAACCTCTGTCCAAAGGAAACATCTTCTGTTCAGAGAAAAGGGCTTTAGAAACCAAGAGTTAAGGGGGCAAGCAGGGACAGTAGTAGAGACTGCAAGTTGTCCATCCATGTGGTCAAGTTTAGTACTAGTCACACAGGGTCTTTGATCTGACACAGCAAAAATTAGGGAGGTCAGTAAACTCTCCTGGAGGCTGTGCCTAGACCTTTAATATCCCCACATGCTCGTTTAATGCAACTGTTATTTCCACAACTGAAATAAAAGATACCCCACTTCATCTGGCATCCTCAATGTTTCATCAGTCCCTTTGACCTTCCTCCACAATCTGTTTTACCCTTTACCTTACTGTGGCCAGCAGGGCTCCAATTTGACCCCAGGGCAACTGGAGGAGGAGAGTGAGTGACATAGCTTATACCTCCCCAACAGCATATTTGCCCTGGTGTTGATACCTTGGAGCATTTAATGGTATCTAGATGGAGGATCTGGCAACTCAAGTTCTTACATGATAAGTTCTCTCCAAAAATATTTAATAACAAGATGATTTGAATCCAGAGCAGTCAAATGCAGGACAGGGGAGGGAAAGTTGCACAGGCTGGAACTGGAATGGAAAACCTCAATTTGCAAGTGCAATTAATGCAATAGCACCTTGGCATGATGGCTGTGGAAGATAAGCACCATTCTGCCACACATGCAGACACGCACATACATGCATGCAATATTTGCACAAAATAACACAGGGAACACCCAGCTAAGCTCTGTTCAGCATCAACAACTATGAAACACTAACTGTTTGTTCCATATCCAACCTAGCTCATAATTGCTTAGAGAATGAGATTTTGGAATCTGCAGAGGTGAAATCTGAAGAGAATCTCTATATTCTTGCCTTGAGTGCGGATGTGTCGAATGAAATTAGGTGCTATTTCAGCAATCCTCACTTGAGTAGCAGTTCACAGTGACATAATAACCCAAAGCTACAGGATTCATATCTCCATAACTAGGCTGGCAGATCATCTAACCACCTCTTCATCTGCAAGTACATCAGCAAGGAGCTACCACTAACATATATGTGTATATCCACACACCCCATGGGAGGAAAGAAAAGGCTGCAATTTTATGGAGTAGTTGGTAGAAGACTCATGGCAAATCTGACTAGCTGAACAAAGACTGGAGCCCTTACTAGGTCTGCAGGGCGATGCAGAGGGATAAATCTTACTTCTCTACCTGAGTTGCATTCACTCAGTGATGCTCTCTCACATCCATGTCATTAGTTTCCTTCAAAGCCCTAACAGCTTAAGACCATGTTAGCTGGCAGTGATCTTCAGGCTTGAGGTGTTGTTGGACTACAAGTCCCATCTTCCTTGACCAGTGGCTAAGATGTCTCAGAACAATGGCGGCTGTAGTCCATCATCATCTAGGGCAGAGGTTTTCAACCTTTTTGAGTCCACGGCTCCCTTGACCAACTACGTTCTTTCTGCAGCACCCCTGTGGGGCTCAGGAGCCTTTTTATGTCATCCCTTGCCTGGCAGCCTCTCACCCTTTTTGTGAACACCCTCCCTTGTGGAGTGATTCCTCAGCCTCCTTTCCTCTCCCCTCTCCTTGGGAGTCCTCCAGGCAGCCACTGCTGCCACCCCTGGTCTCTGAGCTGTCCCCCCCCCCGCCCCAAAGGCAGGTATCTGGTCACACTGTCCATTCCCAACAGCAAGGGCTGGCGGACTGGCTGGGCTCCCTGGCCCGCTTGCTTGCATGCTTACTCCAAGGCCGCTCCAGCTCCTGGCAACCAGCACACCCTGGCCAGCCCCATAGGCATCATTTGCCTGGGGGCTTGTAGCCAGGGCTGCTGCAACGAACAGCCATGCAAGCCTTTTGGAGGCAGAGATGCAAGAGGGCATCAGAGGAGGGAGGGAAGGAAAGAGAGTTGCCCGTGGCACCCCTGACCATCATTCAAGGCACCCCAGGGGGCCACGGCACACTGGGTGAAAAGCACTGATCTAGGGACCCAAGACTGAAGAATGCTGGCTTAAGGATGAGTTGCTCCCATACAGGTCAATCATGAAATGAAGATCAATGCCAGAAGTCTTTGTTCTAGGAGTCATGTCAAAAAAAATTAAGCAAGTGAGCATGAGATATGGGGCCATCTCTGTGGCAGTGCCATGATTGTTGCATGCCCTCCCAATTGAAAAACATGTTTATTTCAGCCTTTTTATTGTTGCAGATTTCAATATCTAGCATCTTTTACTCTTTGTGCTTCTTGCTTTGGGTACTCTGTTACGGCTTTTAGAACTGGCTGTACCTGCTTTTTTATTAATTAGAATTTATGCTACATGCCACACTGGGAACTTTTAGTAGAAGAGTGGGATATATTTTATTAAATAAGAAAGTAATTATATAACTATAATGCAAAACAACCTATTGTTATGCCAGCAGTTTAAATGAGCCAAGAACTTGACATTTACATGCGCTTCGATTTGACTTATCCAGCTTCAACACCTCTTCTTCCCCACTGGATAATGTTTAGACGTGTACAATATGTACTTTCCCTTGTACTGCACAGCTCCACCTTAATTATCACATAAACTCACCTCCCTCCCCAGAACCACAGCAGCCGAAGATAGGCGCATGTCATAAACAACTCCAAATGGTTGGCTTTTTAAATATTAACCAGGAGGTATATCTTGCTTCACTGTTTTAGAACTGTTTACATTATCAATTTATTTTGATAAGGCCATTCTCCTTCAAGGGAGGCATTCGCCTTAGTGTTTGCAAACAGACTGCATTGTAAAGCCAGGTTGGTGGTGCTGCTCTTTGAAACATTGTAGGGGTATTTTCAAGCCTGCAGAGTTTTTTGTACATTTGACAGTCACCTAAGTAAGAATTGAATTCTTGCACCACATGCTCCAACTCACGATTCTTAATCTACTTTTTTTGGGGGGGGGGTTCCTGTTTTTAAGGAATTATATGCCATTATAGGAACCTTTCTTTTGGGTGGTGCAGTTGGACCACGACAACAGGTCAAACAGCAGGATTCTCACCTGCTGATTTACACCGGCACAAAGCCAGCTTGGCTACTTGACCACCCTGTGTTGAAGTAGGGTTACCAGATGTCCCCGGTTCCCAGGGACAGTCCCCAGATTTGCAAATCTGTCCCCAGGAAACATGGCAGCTGCAGCCTCAGCAGCCTGGAGCCAGCCTGTTACTCTGCACATTTATGTTTCACAGGGTGCGAAAGAAGGGCTTTGCACCTTTATACAATATGCATGTGTGCTTAAGCCCAGGGTCTTTTGCCTCACCATCCCCACTACTGACTACCTGTTGCTACGCAGCTTCAAAATAATTTTTTTTAAAAAATTAAAGTGTCCCCAGATTCATTGAAAAAAATCTGGTAACCATATGTTAAAGGCCCCTCACCAACTTCTTCACTGTAAAATCATAGAATTGTAGAGTTTGAAGGGACCCTGTGGGTCATCTAGTCCAACCCCCTGCAGTGCCAAATGCATCATAATTGATCGGAAGATAATACGGGGAATGCTATGCAAAATCAGTGCATAAAGTAAAAGCCTAATCTGGAAATGCAACAGCAACAGTTTTTTGTTTTTGTAAAAAAATGCTTCTTAGAATCACAGAATTGTAGAGTTGGAAGGGACCGAAAGGGTCATCTAGTCCAATTCCTGCATTGCATGGGGTTGGGCTACATGACCCTCGTGGTCCCTCCCAACTTAAAACTGAAAGCAGCCCATATATTTTTCATTTGCCGTCCAGCCAATGCATGAAGATTAGTACCAAGGGAGTGTGAAGGGCAAATATGAAATGCAATACAACAGAAGGCTGGTTTGGAAAGATAGGCACGCCCTTGTAGGGTTTGGCAAACAAGCCTATGATTAGCAGAAAAATCAAGTGATAACTATGCAACCAATAACCTTGTTCACACTGTAATAAAATCCTGTTGTTACAGAGTCGCCACAGAGTCTTGGCAGGCATAAACACACCCACCCCACACACATAGCTTCCCTTCAGAAGAACAAACAAGCCCTCCCCTGTTCACAGGGTTCTAACAGTGGAAGAGGAGGAGCTCCTATGCTTCTGAACTCTGTGGCCAGCTGTGGAGGCAGGCATGTGCAAAGTCCGCCCAACAACCACTGCTGCTTACCTGCTGCGCTAATTACATCAATTCAATACCCATAATTCAAAATGCACTGATATAGGCCAGACTATGTATCGAGGAAAGCTAAACGTTGCACAGCATGCAGGTTTGCATGCATCTGCCCCAATGTGACATGCATTTTAGCAAAAGCAGCCAGAAGGAAACAAGACTCAAAGGAAACCCAATTGAACAAAGGCTGGAGTCCATACTAGGCAGGCAGGATGGCGCAGGTGAACAAATTCACACAGTGGCGCTCTCCCACATCAATGTCATTAGCTTCCTATTTGCGCCCAGGCTCAATTCAAAGTGCTGGTTCTAGCCATCAAAGCTCTAAACAGCTTAAGACCATGCCAGCTTGCAGTGATCTACAGGCTCGGGATGTTGTTGGACTGCAAAGCCCATCATCCTTGACCACTGGGCTAAGCCAGTGTTTGTGAAACCTGGTTAAAGTTACATAGTTACATCAACCTTGATGCAGAAGGCACACTACATCCCAACCAATGTTGAAAAGTGAAGACGGGGAAAATTTGCATGGGAGAATGGTTACGTGACGAGGAAGCATGATGCCTGCGCAAGGACTCTTGAGGCTATGTTCACATTTCCAGGCTTTCTGTAGCCCACCCTTCCTCCAGATCAGATCACAGGGCAGCTTACGATGCCACACATTCAGTGGCCAATGTTAAATAAAACAGAATTAACTCCAGACACCCAGCATCAGCCAGCATCATCAGGATCCAGACTAAGTCAAGAACTACTGTGTTCACCGCACTCTTCAAGGACCTCATTACACTTTTAGAGAGAGAATGCAACTGCAATTACTATGGGCCTGAATCTGATTTTTAAAAGAAATCTCATTGCTCTGCAATTTCTGACTTTACATTACTTTTTTTTTTAATTGCTTTCACTTCTCCAAAACCAAGTTGATCTTAACTCTTTTTTATAGATATAAAAAGCACTGCAGCTATATTTAAATAGCAGATGAGGAGAGTTTTTGTTTTTACTGAGACCAGTAAACCAGAAACAGAGAAAGGAGGGCCATATGAACTTTTAAGAGAAGGTATATTTTCAGGAAGGCTTGGTGAATCCTACATCCAGGATCACATTCTGTGCTCAGTGAATAGCCTATGCACACAGAGCCTGACAAATAGCACTGATCTTTATAGAACTAACTTATGTATCAGCCTGTTTAGGACTGGGATGCCAAAACAAAGCTGAAATGCTTTGCCTGCTGTAAAAACTGGTATTTTAAGGGAGAACTCTTGCGCTTATACACTTCTTCCACCCCTTCTGTAGTATACAGTTACTCCTTCCTTCCTTCCTTGGCTGCAGGCAACCCATGGTTTTCTGTTCTGTCTAAGTCAATAAACTATGGTTTCCAAATGCTGGACTCTAAGGCAAGTGCAAGCCAGAGTTTGCTGGTTTATGCAAAACAGAAAACTATGGTTTGCCTCATACAAGGAAGGGAGGGAAGCACTGTACATGAGGGCAGAGGAGGTGGAAGCCACTGAGCCAGAGACTCCTTAAAGCCTCTTTCATATACTGCTAAACCATAGCTTGGCACTACTTTTAATCAGCCCAGTTCAACACTGAGAAAAATTATTTTGGGAGAAGCTTCTTTTAAAGACAACATCAGCAAACAGCTGTTCACAGTAGAAAGAGGAAACTGACTAAGATACCAAGCTAGTTTAAGTACACAGAGTGACTTTTGTGTTCCCACACCAAGCTAGAAGCAGATTACAGCACTCCCACCACCCCTGCTGAATTGTTTGAGTCAATTCATAAGCCTGGCCTGTCAAGTTTCAGACACTGGTCATCCCCCTCCTGTGAATTCCTGACACATTTTGGAGACAACAGTTCAAAATATCTGCTGCATATACTTAGTTAACTGAAGGCTAAACCTTCTCAACTCAACACAGAAGCATATATTTCCTATTTAAAGCTTGAGTGTGAGGAAATTCTAATGGGAAAGCTGCTACTACAGGATCATGAAGACACTTGTGGCACACAGCTTGATATCAATAATAAGTCTGATGTGCAGAGCCAAAAAAAGTTCCCCATCTCTGTCAGGCCTCCCCATTTAGCCTGTGAAACCATTCTGGCCAATCTTCACCCACCTGCTGTACAAGTGACATCATTTATCTGTTTAACCCACCAGATGGATCCAATTCCCCACCCCTGCCCTGGAGGAGAGCTTTCTACTCCTCACCTGCAAAAAAAAAGTGACAAAACACTTGAACTCAGAGAATTCTTGAAGAGTTCTTTCCATAGCTGATATAGAGAAGACAAAATAAGATTCAGCCCATGACATCTGTCTTTTAAAGGTGCCAAGGACTCCTTCAGCTACAATCTGCAATTGTTCCACATCAGAACCATAAATGTCTACAACAACTCAGCAGACATTCCCATTAGTGAACATATTCAAGGAAGAGGAAGTATTCAGGAGGTCCCAACCTAAACAATGTGGATTAAAGTGTTTGCAAGCACAAAACTTATTTACAAGGGAGGGAGGAAGCATTCATAGCATTATTTCTTGTACTAACTCAGGGAAATGTTTACTTTGTTCCCTAGCTTTGAATCTGCTTCAAGTAAAATTGTATACTGCACAGGCCTGAGGTGCCTTGCCTTGCAGAAGCCAAGTTCCTTAACACTTTGCTACATAGACAGAAACGTTCAAAAGGCATATAGAAGTAGATCTCATCTTGGAGAAATGAATACTAAGGAGAGGTGCCAACTCGAGCTATAAATAGGGAAGGTCACAAAAACAGCAGGGACGCATGTTGGCTGTCTATACACTCGCTACACCAAACATACCAGAGGGAAACTGATACCCTTTCATCATGCTACAGGGTTCAAGATGCTAGCGATTCCAGGGAGCTCAAAGAGGTGCAGAGAGGGTTCTTGGTCTGGTTCTAGATGTAGAAAAGTACCTTTAAAGAGCCAGGATTTCACAACCTTCAACTTTTCTCTCTGTTGTGTTATAGTGATGGGGAGGGGCAGGGGTGCCCCACCTGGTGGAATCCTCCCTTTTAAACGTAAATCTTAAAAGGAGTAGTATCTCTTTGTAAACAAAATGTGTGCCCCAAGTATTTGGAGCAATACTGACTGGGCTAAGAGTCAACGGCTGAAAAACACTGCCATTAGCTGCTGTAATTTGAAAGCCACTTGTTTCTTGAATCATTTTATGCCATCTCTGACACCTTTCGAGTCATTTTTGCAAAACAAAGACCATGTGGATAAACTTGCTACTGAAGGAAGCTATGCACACTTACCTTGGAGTGAAGTCCCATTAAACTCAACAGGGCTTACTTCCAAGCAGATATGCACAGGATAACACTGTTTAAAGGTTTGTATACAAAGAAAGAAGTGGGAGCTTTTGTGGGGAGGTACTCCTTGGATTTTTAAAAATGCATTATTGAGGGTTTTCAACTGCTGGTAGCCACCTTGGCTGATGGGCTGGGAAGATGGGCTGTGCATATGCCTGAAATACTGAACACGCTTTTATTCATATTTAAAGCCTCTATTCAAGAGCTCCTAGTCTCATCTTGGACACACTCCTATCTCTTTGTATCGTTTTAAGTTTATATCCTGCTGCATCCCTGTCAATTTCCTTTAAAGTACATCATGTCTCTCTATTCAAGTACCAGCTTCCTGATGAATACAGTGAATGAGGCACCTAGTGCCCCTTTAGTTGATCTTTCAGATTAGGGAAAGCGAGGAACTTGCAGCACTTGCAGCCAGAGGTACTTGGCTATACAGTGCTAGAGCATCAACACTGCATGCAGAAAATCCCTGGTTCAATCCTTAGCATCTCTAGGTAGGGCTGGGAAAATTTCCCTGCCATTGCCAGTCAGTGTGGATAATACTGAGCTAGATGGACTCAATTTAGGCAGCTTCTTTGCTTTCCTCAAAATAGAAGAGATTTAGCATTGAAATGCAGGGGATATGCAGACATTTCTAACCTAGCAGGTTCTCTTCTTTTCCTCCTTTCCCCTGCCCACTACCACTAAAGCCCAAAATGTCCTGCCATCTAAAATGCAAGTGTTCAGTCGGCATCCTGCTCCTTAAATCTTTGCACACACAAAGCAGCGGGCAACATTTATGCAATGGTTTCGTGCAATTGCCAGATGGCAAAATGAATTCCAGAGATTTGTAGGGCCCAGAACAGATAATAAATTTAGAAGGGGGCCAAAGTTCAAAATGATACCACCTAGATCAGCGAATGGCACCTGAAATGAACCCTTAACACTCCATGCCACCCAAAACACACACCTCCCCCAGCAAATTCTAACTTGGCTTTGTAGTTCAGTCAAAACTACATACTATGTACTGCCAAGCAGTATCAGCTCAGACATTCAGTTTCAGCATCCCTGCTAAAAAGATAATCAGAAACCCTGTTTCTTCTACACACAAACATCCATGAATGTGCATGATGCAGTTCACAGAAAACTGCCTGGTTTTTCAGAAGCATCTACATTCACAGTCTTATTCACCACCACAATTCAGAAAGACTCACCTCCAAAATTAGCGAGTCTCCCAATTCGAGTAACTGGCACCTTTCGCTCCCGGGCACGTTCACTGAGCTGCAGGGATTTAGGAGAATACGGACCATTAATATGGACAACTATTTTCCTAGCAAATACATCAAGAATTCAATTTTGGCAGCAGAAAATTGGCTGGCAGTGCAATCCTATGCATGTCTGCAAAGAACTAAGTCCCATTCTGTTCAACAATACTAGTTCTGTAATTACTTATGAATGTGTAAGAAAACATCCAGATCAATCCTAGTTGCTACCATGCCTCTAACTTTTAGAGCTAGATAAATTAGCCTGACAACCAATGTCTGATGACATCACAGAAGCCAAGCTGGAAGAAAGATGATTTTTTGTTGTTTGAAGGCAGAATTGCAAGGGGTGTGTGGAACATGCACAAATTTAGAAAGGTTGCATAACTTGTCTAAATTAAACAGCTTGAATATTTCCATTTGACCAATTATAGAATTTTGATTCTGGCGTCGATGTCTTCAAATCACAGAATACACAACATCCATTTCCTGCACTAAGTAATTCCCCAAGCTGTGCCAGTTACTTAGTTATGTCTGGTATAGTTTGTTAGTGGTAGATCTCTTTAGGTGGGTGATCTGGTCCCTGATGCAGTTACAGCATCTGGATTACACTATTTCTTTCTCTCTCTCCCTCCCTCCCTTACACATACACAAGATAAGAAAAGAACGTTGCACCATGAGTACAAATACAAAATTTTAAAAATAAAATTTAAGTACTATTAGGGCCAGGTCTATAGGGGTACACTGGCACCCAATCATTCTGACACTGCTGGGGTGTGACCTATAAAGCCTATAGTGGCTTGGGACAAGACTACCTAAAAGATCACCTGCCTAGACTCAGAGTTCATCCAGAGAGAGCCCTCTTCTCTATCCCTCCAGCATCTGAAGGGCTATTGGAAAGAACTCAAAAAAGCACCATCTCAACCAGAATTTTGGAACTCGCTACAAGGTAGAACTCCCTTCACTGATGGTGTTTAGCT